>NC_143548.1:7159810-7463739 GCF_031878675.1 Megascapheus bottae
CCACCAACCTATGGCCACCTGACCTTTGATAATTCAGCCAAAATAATAAATATTGCTGGCAGAACTAGTTAAGCACTTGCAGAAAACTAAAGTTCGATGCTTCTTTGTCACCCTGCACCAGGATTAGCTCCACATTTGGAGGTGATCCACTGATCAAAGACCTGGAGATAAAAGCAGATACACTGAAAACTTTACAAGAAGGAATAGAAGATACACTAGCTCTCCTTGGCACAGGTCGAAATTTTCTTAATAAACACCCAGAAACACAACAAGTGAAAGAAAGGCCATATAAATAGGATTGCATTAAGCTGCAGAGATTCTGTATGTCAAAGGAGATAACTAGCAAGCTAAATAAAAAGCTTAGAGAGGGAAAGAAGATCTTCACTAACCACACAATAGACAAACGCCTCATATCTAAAATATATCAGCAGCTCAAAAAATTGAATCACTCCAAAACTAATCTCCAAAAAACAACCATCCCATTAAAAGATGGGCCAAAGATTTAAAGAGAGTCTTCTCTGAAGAAGAAAGAAGAATGTCCTGTAGACACACACACATGAAGAAATACTAGACATATCTGGCCATAAAAGAAATGCAAATCAAAACAACTCTGAGATTCCAACTCATTCCAATTAGAATGGCCATGATCAAGAAATCTAATAAAAACGGATTCTGGAGGGATCACTACTACTCTGTGGGTGGGGTTATAAACATAGAGCTCCCCTATGACCCAGCAATTCCACTAATTGGCATTTACCCCATTGTCCAGAAACAAGGACATACTAAATCCACCAGCACAATGATGTTCATTGCAGCACTGTTTACTATAGCAAAGATATGGAACCAACCCAGATGTCCCTAAGTGGATCACCAGGATGTGCTCCTCAAATACAATGGAATTCTGTAAGGCCATCAGAAAGAACAACATTGTCCATTTGCAAGGAAATGGAAAGACTTGGAAAAAAATCATACTAAGGGAAGTAAGGTGAATCAAAAGCACACAGGTGCAGTGGTTTCCCTCATTTGTTATAGTTAGTATAAACCTCGGACTCTCCTAGCAGAGAATTACAACAGGGCAAAATCTGGATTCATAAGGCCATATAGGACTAGGCTAAATGAGAGGACCTCCAGGATATGGAAAGGAGAGCCATATAGTGTACTATGTTATTTCTCCTCTCTTGTGTTGTCCCTTGGTTTTCTCATATTGTTACAGTATCTTACCTTTTCATCTGATATACTATGTATATGTTTAGCTGTTTATTTGAAATAGGACAGAGAAGGGGGTAAACTAGATGAGGGGACTGGTGTGGGGGAGAGAAATAGGACAAAAACATGAGAAAGTGTAACAGTGTTTTGAAGTAATGCACATTCTATCTGGTGAACGTAATGTACCCTCTATTAATGAAGGCCCTCTATGTTGAAAACTTTAAAAACCTAAAAAGAGAAATTAAAGCAGAATTAAGGGAGTGGACCAAACTTCCCGTGTTCCTGGTTGGGGGAATTAACATTGTGAAAATGTCGATATTGCCACAGTAACATTCTTTAGTGAAACAGAAAGCAATCCAAAAATTCAAATGGAATAATGAGAGACACCTAATAGTAAGAACAATCCTTAGAAGGAAAATAGCACTGGAAGAATGTAAATACCAGTCTTCAAACTCTATTACAGAGCTATAGAAATAAAAAAAGCTTAGCAGTGACACAAGAACCAGCCTGAAGACCAATGGAATTGAGCCAGAGACCCAGAAAATAAGCAGCAGACCTTTGGCCACCTAATGTTTGATAAGGAAGCCAAAAAACTAGGATGGAAGAAAGGCAGCCTGTTCAACTAATGGTGCTGGCAGAATTGGTTAGAACCTGTAGGAAACCAAACTTGGATCCTTCTTTGTCTCCCTGTACCAGAATCAACTCTAGATGGATCAAATTCCTTGAGGCAAAAGCAGATGTCCTGAAATGTTTATAGGAAGGGATAGGAGATCAATTGTTATCCTTGGCATAGATCAAATCTGGAAACAACCATCTCATTTGAACGTGGACTAAAGGCTTAAAGAGAGTTCTCTGAAGGGGAAATCAGACTGACCAATAAACATATAAAGAAATGCTCCGCAACGCTTGGCATAAAAGAAATGCAAGTCAAAAAAACTTTGGGATTCCACCTCAACCCCGTTTGAATGGCCATTATCAAGAAATCTAATAGCAACATATGCTGGTGGGGATGTTGTCACTAAAAGGGATCCAAAGTTCTTCAGCCACTTTGGGAGAGCTCCCCTATGACCCAGCAATTCCACTCCTGGGCATCTACTCAAATATCCAGGAACAAGGGCATACTAAACCTACAGTATAGCTATGTTCATTATGGCACAATGCAATTCTCTACTGCCATTAGAAAGAACTACATTGCCCCATTCCTAAGAAAATGGAAAAAAAATTTAAAATATCACAGTAAGTGAAGTAAGCGAGGCCCAAAGATACACTGGCTCCATGGTTTTCTTCGTTTTTATTAATTAGTATGTGTCTAAGATTTTCTTAGCAGAGAAATTGTTCAAAAGCTATAGGTATGTATTCAAAAGCTATGGGTATATGACCATATACCCATATGAACTTCCCAAATAGTTTTGTGGTTTTTAGTGTTTTAAATTTGGGGTTTTTTTGGCAATCTTGGGACTTGAACTCAGGGCCTGGACACTGTCCTTGGATACAAGCCTAGTGCCCTGCTACTATGCTAGGCAAATTGGTTTATGCTTTTAACTTTAGCACTTAGATCACACATTTGAGTAAAGCCTGAGTACTATGTCTCACACTTTGTCTCCAAAAAAAAAATCCTAGAAATAGACATTACCTAAAATTCCATGAAAATACAGTGCAAAGCAGGGAATATTCATAGTCCTATGGATTCACATTTCTCTGTCTATCTATCTATCTATCTGTCTGTCTGTCTGTCTATCTATCTATCACTTTATTTATTTGTTTGTTTATTTATTTTGTTGGTCATGAGGCTTGAACTCCGCCTGGGTGCTGGGCCAGCACAAGGCTATTACCCTCCCCCTATCTAGGAATTCAAGCACTGAATTGATAACAACATTTGTTTATTCTCAAGATTAGAAGAAATGCTTTTTTTCCTTGATTAGCATGATATTGGCTTTGGGTTTGCTATGCATACCTTTTACTACGTTTAAGTATATTTCTCCTAGTCCTAATTTCCTCCAAACTGTTATTGTGAAGGGATGTTTGAATTTTTTTGCCAGTCCTGGACCTGAGCACTGTCCTTAGACTTTCTCAAGGCTAGAGCTCTACCACTTGAGCCACAGCACCACTTCTGGCTTTTTTCTATATATGTAGCACCGAAGACTTGATCTCACATTTCCCTGCATGCTAGGCAAGCACTCTACCACTAGGCCAAACTCCCAGCGCCAGGGATGTTGAATTACTTGAGATGATTTTGTGCTTTTCTTTTTTTGTTTAATCTGCTTATTTGTTATAATTAATTTATTGATTTTTATAATCTGGATTATTCCCAGCATCCTGGAATGAAATCCACTTGATCATCACATATGTTCTTTTAGCTGTGGTGTTATTTTGTTTTGCAACCATTCTTTTCGCTTCTTAAAACACAGCCATGTCAAAGGAAAGGCTGCTGGGTCCGGTGGGTTGCAGCAGGGGCATGCTGGGCTCCAGGGACCCCTCCGCAGAGGCCTTCAGGCTCTGGTGTCGCTTGCCCATCATGGAGAACCTGCCTCGGCTCTTCACACAGATGGGGCACCTCAGGGGCTGCACGGGGCCACTTCGGGGAACAGCAGGTGGGGAACACACCCATTCCTCTTTTGGGAGGCTGCTCCTATCTTCATGCGACCAGGGTGGGATGCTACGGGGTCTGGAGAGGTGACTTACTTCCCAACAAGAGCCCTGGAGTGTCCTGTCGCTGGGATTCCTCACAGGTGTGTTCAGGATCCTGTAGTGTTGGGGAGACAACAGTTCTATGTGGTCGTCGCGATCGACAGACTCAAAGGAGCGTACCCCGTGGAGTGGGGGTCTACCTCGGGAAGGATGCCAGCCTTGCCGGGCCCTAGCTGCTGGGGCTGTGCTTTCTTCATCTCCTGGGAGGTGAGACGGGGATGAACTCCACGGAAGATGGTGCCACCCAACTGGAATCAGAGGTTTTGTGGAAAACATTGTGGCAGCCAAAGGAATCTTTGTCAGGGATGGCAGACCTCGAGGCCTTCAGGTCCTTCAGCAGGGCTTTGATGTTCTGAATCTGCGAGAGGAGGGACAGCGTGGGTGCTTTGTGTGAGGGCAGGTTCCTGTCCAACTTACTGGGAAATCTGATGAAGAAAATGCCCTCTTTTCTTGTTCTTTGGGCTTCTTATCCTGCACAGCAGCATGGCTTTCCAAGTCTTTTCCGGGTGTCCACTGCCTCTTGGTAGGGCTCCTGTGTCTGGTAGAGCTGGGTCTTGTAAATGGAGCACACGGTGTCCTGGATTTCAGAGTTTCCTGACAAGTAGAGATCGCGTTTCTTGTTTAGGAGGGAGTCGATGGCAAGGACGTGGCAGGCATGGTTGGACAGCATTGTGTTCATGACCTCGCTGTTTTTGTAGCCCGGCTTCTCAGACATGTGCAGCACCATGCTAGGGACTCAGGCCTTCCAGAGAAATCCTGCAGAGATAAGGTGACATTATAGGGCACTTTCCCAGTGTAATTCTCATTCAGCTGCAATTTGCCAGTGCCTGGTGGATCTTGGTCCTCTTCACGGGGTCAGGAGAGAGGGAAGGAAATTGATGGCCCCTGTGAAGAGCTCGATGGGGAGGGGCTTCATTTCTTTGCCCACCATCTTCTGGTATAAAGCCTTTGGGCTGAAAGGCTCCACAGTGAAAGGGAGGATCCTAGCCAACATGAAGTCCAGGTTCACGCCAATGGAGTAGACATCGAATTGGGGGTCATATTTCTTCCTGGCCAGCAGTTCGGGCGCAGCACAGGCAGGACCCCCACACTGGGTGCTGAAGGGGTCCGAATAATGCAGAATCGCTGCACCGTTGGTCAATCCGACGTCAATGAGCTTGATATTGTCTTCATCTAGTACCAAATTTTGTATTTTCAGGTCTCCGTGCACCACCCCAGCCACGCGCGGACATTCCACTACGGAGACGAGCTGCCAGATGCATCTTGGGGCTTGCGACTCCTCCAGCCTCTTGTCACAAGTCACTTGTTTGGTGTTAAGTTGCCACCGGACACAGCTCCAACACCAGATAATACCTAGCAGCTGTGTGATGTTGGCGTGGCGGATCATCTGTTAGATCTGCTCCTCTCCCCTCAGATTTTGGATGACATAAGTGTCCTTCTTGGCTCCCTTCTTATTCATGATTTTATTGTTACCATCTCTTCGGTCAGTCCATGCAGCCCCTTGCTCTCGCCCAGCTTTCTGCTGCCATGAGATAGTTACCCACTTGCTTGTGGTGCTGGAAGCTGCAGAGCAGCTCACAGAGCACACCACTACCCAGACTGGCAAGAAACTTCCCTTGCAAGCCCTTGGAAGGCCACTTCCTGCCGGGCCCGCGTCCTCTGAGCTCAGGCCGCCCCGGGCGAGGCCGACTCGCCCAGGAGCCGGTCCCCAACTTCGCTGTCATGGCACTCGCAGCTCTTAAGCTCCTCGGGGTCCAGTGCCCCAACTGCGGATATTGCTTTTGTGGGTTGCTTTTATGACCTGCTACTTTGCCAAACTTCCAAACCAACTCATGTAGCTAGGATGAGGAAATCTATAGGGTTCTTTAAATACAGGATCATGTTGTCTACAAAAAGGAATAGATTTTCTTCTCTTCCTATTTGGATACCCTTTATATGTTTCTCTTGTCTTACTGCTCTCGCTAGGAATTCCAGCACTGTGGTTGAAGATGAGTGGGGAGCGAGTAGAAACCTCGGAAAGCAATAAGAGTTCCTTCCTTAAAAGTAAACGGTCCTGAGTTCAACCACAGTACCACCATTGGGGCAGGAGGGTTGGGGTAATACAAACAGTTTTTGTTGTTGTTGGTTTTGTTTGTTTGTTTGTTTATTTTTTGCCAGTCGTGGGCCTTGAGCTCAGGGCCTGAGCACTGTCCTCGGACCTTCTCAAGGCTAGAGCTCTACCACTTGAGCGGCAGCAGCACTTCTACTTTTTCTGTGTATGTTGTACTGGAGAAATGGACCTTGTTTTTTGTGCATGCTACACAAGCACTCTACCACTACGCCAAACTGCAGGCCCTGTAAGCTTGTTTTTAAGGACATTTTTTGCCTCTTTATTCATGGAAGAAATAAATGTATAAAAGTTCTGTTTTCCATTGTACCCAGGACTGCTTTGGAATTGGGATAACACAGGCTTCAGTAGATGTGGTTTGGTTTGTAGTGTTCCTTTCCTTTATATTTTCTGTTCAGTTGAGGAGTACTGGTGAGGACACACTTTCTATATCTTTTGTCTGCCTTCCTTTGGAGTCTGGATAAGCTTTTCTTGGAGAAAGTCTGTTTGTCCTGTCAGGATCCATTCAGTGATACAGTCCTTCCCTCCTTGAATTCCTGACAGGGATGCCAGGTTTGTAGAGTAGATACTGTATCTGTCATGGAAACCAACATTTGGAAATATAGTGGCTCCATATAGAACTGAGATCCTGGAACTATTCTGATTGTGCAACCCAGGTTCACTAGCACTGGCACACCTACTATTCTGACAACATTCAAAAATTGCTGCCCAGCTTTCCTCTTAACCAGGTATTGCAGGCTTCTTGGGTGTGTTTGACAAGATACAATCTCCTGAATTTACAAACCTTAGTAGAGTCTCTTCGAGACTACCTAGCTGTTACAGGCAGTTACTCCAGAGCAGTTGTTACTTAGGCAGTGATTTCTGCAGGTATTTGATTTTGTCCCATTTACTGTTACTCAAACAAGAAGCTTATTTTCCCTTTTCTCTTGAATATTATTGGGCTTGAGTGATAGTTCATTTTGAGTGCGGGCTGTGCAGATTGTAGGTGAGTTAAAAGGGAACTACAAGGTCTGGGAGTCTAGCCTAGTGGTAGAGTGCTTGCCTAGCATGCATAAAGACCCAGGTTTGATTCCTTGGTACCACACACATAGAAAAAATGCCAGAAGTGGTATTGGGGCTCAAGTTGTGGAGCTCTAGCCTTGTGAAAGTCCAAGGACTGTGCTTAGGCCACGCGTTGAAGTCCATGACTGGCAAAAAAAACTCCAACACCCTATGTACATTCACGTCTCAGCTCCATTTTACATAAAAAGCAACCACATACTCTCTGGGTACATTTTGTACTATTAAAATCAGAATACTCAATCATAGGAGTTTTGTGAGGATTAAGTTGCACATATTGAACATATTGCCTAACATTAAGATAGTTAATGGATATATAGGTAAAAACCTTGTCATACATCTCTTCAAAAATGTGATTGATAGGACTCCTGAGCCTAGGCTTGCAGGAACAAGGCACCCAATTGCTCTCCCATTTCTATCTACCCTTGATGAAAGCAATGTTACCTCTCCTGTCTGAGGTTCATTAGGGCCACGTGGCTTTGGGTAGGTGAGAAGTGGGCAGAGACTCATCCACATGCATAGGCAGATTTGTTCAGTTTTCCTTGGTTGCTTTTCCCCAAACCTCTGCATCTGGACTATGTGTTGGCTACTCCAAGCCATTTTGTCCAATCACATGAACTGACAAGGACTCTGGACTACACTGTGATGGCCAGCCTCCTATACCCTTGGCAGGTCCTCAAATTGATTCCCAAGTCTGGCATCAAGATCCATGTTTTTGATCAGGAGCTGCAAAGCACCAGTGTCCAGAAGTCACTCTTGGCTGGCAAGAGACTTCATTCATTACTGTCAACCTGTTGGCAAAGCCAGGTAGAAGCCCTTGTAATTTTATCTCTCCAGTACCAAATATTTCTGTTCTTTGTGTATTTTTATATCTCCACTCTCCAAATTATCCACTCTCCAAATTATTCACTGGTTCATTAAGCAACTATGCTAAGAATGAGTACAGGCCTGAGAAATTGGTTTCTGATCTGCATGCAGACCTGCAGATTCAGTGACAGTAGTTAATAGTAAAGAAGACTGTTCAGAGAACTTGGAACTCTTTGAACTTGCAGCTGGCATAATAAACTTATAACACAAATCTTCCCTCTCAATCAGGGAGCTACCAGAAGTGGGGAAGAAAGAGAACAGAATTTAAGGATTATAACTTTTTTGACTTGTATTTGTCAAAAGATGACAAGTCCACACATGAAAGGCAATTCTACTTGCAGATACACTCAGTCTCTTGTAAGAGTTAGCCGCCTGTTTGGATATGATGAAAGCTGAGCAGAGACCAATGTGTCCTGACCAAAGTGTCAGGACCAACAGTTCCAGCTTCCCAAGTACAGAATTGTTTAAATTTTGAGACAGAATCAATGAGTGAGAAGACAGAGATACTTTCTTTTCTCTTTTTTCTATTTGCTTGAATTCTTCTCTTTGTACTAAGATTTGATTCAGGGCTTCCTGCTCTGGGCTTGCACTGTACAAGCTATAAAGCTGCACCTCCACTTTTTCTTTTGGAGGTGAACAGACTGCAGGATTTGTCAATCCAGGATGGCTCAAGGCCCTAATGTTCTGACCTCAGCCTTTGGATTCTTGAGAGTTATTGGACTACATCACACCTTATGCACCTGGCACTTTACTATTTGTTTTTCTGCCAGTTCTGGGCTTGAGCTCAAGGCCTGAACACTGTCCCTGGACTTTCTCAAGGCTAGAACCCTACCACTTGAGCCTCAGCACCATTTCCAGCTTTTTTCTATATATGTGATACTGAGGAATTCAATCCAGGTCTAGGGAAGCACTCTACCACTAGGTCAAACTCCTGGCCCCCACCTTACCATTTCTTTTAAAGGTGAATTTATTGGGGAAGTAGATGATGAACTGACTGGCCAAGGACATGGTCAAGACTTGGGAGCTGACACTGTGACCCTCAGCAGTTCTCACCCAGGGTTTTTAAGTTCAAAACCCATGGTTTGACCACACACAGGTAACCAATGGGATTGTTACATACACAGAAGGGATGATATAGCCAGCTTCAGCCACACACAGGTAGCCAGTAGGGTTATAGCCTAGTGTTTGAATTTACCTATCACATTACTTGGAACTGGCATGTGACTTTGGCTGATCTCCACACAAAGAAGCCTCCCTCCCCCAAACCAAGCAGGTATCCCTTCCTCATGAGGGTCAGGGATCCCTATTTACCATTTTAACAAGTATTAAAAGTGCTGGAAGTGTCATATTGTGGGGCTAGCTCTCTGGCAGTGGGTAAGTGTGAACGACGTGCACACAGTACACACACCAGGAGAATGATTGTGAGGAGGTCTCTCGATCAGGAATTATAAAGTCCCAGCACCCCAACCTCCTGAGTCTCCCCCGCCAATCACCTAGCAGGGAGTTGACTAAGGCACTTGATCCTTCGGGGGAGTGCAGGGAGCATGGACAGCTCATGGCTGGCAAGCTAGACAGACGTGCCTGTGAGCTACATCTCTATAAGCAGGAAGTATGTTTCTGCTGTCCTCTAGCATACTTGGCCAGATCTGACTGGCTCTACCCACACCATATGCCATTTATTCTAGCTACTCAGAAGACTGAAATCTAAGGATTAGTTTTGAGCAGCTTGGGCACATAAATCAGGGTACATTTTCCCACAATTTTAATTACTGTATGTCTAGGATTGTCCTACCAGAGATTCACAATAGTCAATAGCTGTGTACATTTGACATATAAGATTATTCTAAGTGAAATGAACTCCATGGTATGGAAACAAGAGGTTTTTCTTTGTGGTTGCTGTTTCTAAGCTACTATGTGAAGTTATTTATTTTCTCTTTCATTCTCCCCCGCTCCCAGGTGTTTTATCCCCTGTGCTTCCTGTAATTGATTTTGCTGCCCAGTGTATTGTATATATGATTATCTGAATTAGGGAAGGGAAGGGAACAATAAAACGGTGAGACAAAGGACAAGGGGTGAACCAATGCAACAGCAATACCCACAAGAATATAGTTGGAAATGAACTTTATAACAAACGGTGGTGTGAGAGAAAGTGGGATAAAAATGTGGGAGAGGGTAACAATGTCCGACAAGAAATGTACTACCTTACATCTGTAACTGTACCTTTTCTGTACAGTTCCTGGGTAATACAATTCCATTTAAAAGAAGATGAGCAAACACCAATAGGCAAATAAGGAGAAAAGAATGACAGGAGAGGGGCCGAGAGTTTGGCCTAGTGGTAGAGTGCTTGCCTAGCATGCATGAAGACCCGGGTTCGATTCCTCGGTACCCCACATACATAGCAAAAAGCCAGAAGTGGTGGTGAGGCTCAAGTGGTAGAGCTCTAGCCTTGAGAAAGTCCAAGGACAGTGCTCAGGCCCTGAGCTCCAGCCCAGGACTGGCAAAAAAAAACAATGACAGGAAAGAGCAGAATATGTCACTGTCAGTCAAACATCGATGTGAAATAGATGGGTACAGATGGATGTAATGTAGGTTCTTAAGCCCTCGTATTCACCTGAGAAAAATGTAACTATCACAGAGATTGCTAATCATATGGACAAGAGCCCACACTCATTCTTAAGATTAATCTTCAGTCATTTAACAAGGTTGTTTTATTTTTTTCCCACAAAATGGCTTTTCAACCTCAGGGGCTTTTATCTACTATTGTGTTTCTCTTCACAGCCTCTAGCTTATAGAATGAAGAGTTCCTGTAGTACTTGGGCTGGATGTATGACTCCATGCAAGGATAATTTTATGCATGTGGAAAAATAAAAGTTTAGAGGAATAATACACAAATGATGATTATTTCATATTACAATAACCTAATGCTCACTTCTTAAGCATGAAAGCATCTGTTAAGTGGGTGTATGGTACAAGGTGGTAGACCACTAACCTTGAGCTGAAGAGCTCAGGGGCAGGGTTCAGAGTTCAAGCCCCAGAATGGATGACAAGAAACTAAGCAAGCAAGCAGGAAGGAAAGAAAGAAAGGAAGAGAGGGATACAGAATGGAAGAAAGAAAATCTCTTCAACAAGTGGTGCTGGTAGAACTGGTTAAGTACCTGTGGAAAACTAAAGTGGGATGCTTGTTTTCTCACACTGTACCAGGATTAACTCCAAATGGATCAAGAAGGCATAGGAGATACACTAGGTCTCCTTGGCACAGGGCTAAACTTTCTTAATAAGGAGCCCAAGGTTTCTACTGACTATGACAAATGATGGAAACCATTGAGCCTAACTTCTTTGAGTCTGGCTTACTTCACTTAATATGATTTTTTCTAAGACTTTCCATTTCCTCACAAATGGGGCGATGTCGTTTTCCCTGAAAGCAGCATAGCATTCCATTGTGTACAAATACCACAACTTGTTGATCCACTCATCAACTGAGGGACATCTAAGTTGGTTCCATATTTTTGCTATGGTGAATAATGCTGCAATGAACATTGTTGAGGTAGTGGATTTAATATGCCCTCGTTTCTGGATGGTTGGGTAAATGCCAAGTAGTGGAATTGCTGGGTCATAGGGTAACTATATGTTTAGCCTCTTGAGGCACTGCAATACTGCTTTCCATAGTGGTTGAATGAGTTTGCATTCCCACCAACAGTGTAGTAGTGATCCCTCCTGGCCACATCCCTTCCAGCATTTGTTGTTATTAGTTTTCCGATTCCTGGCCATTCTAACTGGAGTGAGGTGGAATCTGAGAGTTATTTTGATTTGCATTTCTTTTATGACCAGAGATGTTATGCATTTCTTCATGTGTCTATAGGCCATTTTTGTTTCTTCTTCAGAGAAGACTCTCTTTAAGTCTTTGGCCCATTGTTTAATGGGATGGTTGTTACTTTGGAGATTAGTTTTGGAGTGATTCAATTTTTTGAACTGCTGATTTATTTTAGATATGAGGCCTTTGTCCATTGTTTGGTTGTTGAAGATTTTCTCCCACTCTGTAGGCTTCCTAATTAGTTTACTAGCTATGTCCTTTGCCATACAAAAGCTCCGCAGTTTAATGCAATCCCACTTATCCAGCCTTTCTCTTATTTCCTGTGATTCTTGGTCCTTACTAAAAAAGTTTCGACCTGTGCCAGGGAGGCCTAGTGTATCTCCTGTTTCTTCTTGTACAGTTTTCAGTGTGTCAGCTTTTACCTCCAGGTCTTTCATCCTTTTGGAGTTAATTCCACTGCAGGGTGACAAAGAAGGATCCAACTTTTGTCTTCTGCAGGTGCTTAACCAGTTCTGCCATCATAACTTGTTGAAGAGGCTGTCTTTCTTCCATTCTATTTCTTTGGCTCCCTTGTCAAAGATTAGGTGGCTATAGGTCTGTGGTTTAGTATCTGGGTCCTCAGTTCTATTCCATTGGTCTTCAGACCTGTTCTTGTGCCAGTACCAAGCTGTTTTGATAATTATAGCTCTGTAATAGCCTCTAAAGCTTGGAATTGAAATTCTTCCGGTGCTGTTCTTTCTCCTACGAAATGTTTTTGCAATATGAAATTTTGGATTGCCTTTTCTATTTTTTTAAAGAATGCCATTGAGATATTGATGGGTATTGCATTGAATTTGTAGATAGCCCTTGGCAAGATTGTCATTTTCACGATGTTGATTCTTCCAACCCAGGAGCATGGGAGGTTTTTCCATTTCCTTCGTTCTCCTTTAATTTCCTTTTTTAGGGTTTTAAAGTTTTCATCAAAAAGGTCCTTTACATTCTTAGTTAAGCTAATTCCTAGGTACTTTATTTTCTTTGAGGCTATTCTGAAAGGAGTTACTTTCCTGATTATTGCCTCATTCCTCTCACTGTTGGCGTAAAGGAAGGCAGTTGATTTTTGAGGATTGATTTTATAGCCTGCTACTCTTCCAAAGTTTTGAATCAGCTCAAGGAGCTTGGGAGTAGAGTCTATAGGATTCTTTAAATACCATTGACAATTTGTGTTGTAATATAGTCAGAAATGGCTGTCAATTATGTACTTGTGGTTCAAAGTTCATGTACCTAGGATTCATTTTAAAAGAGGATGCAGTCAGTCTATGGAGGCCACAGATGACTTTTTTGGACACCTAAAAACAAACAAACCAGGCAAAATCACCAATGGCTCATCAAAGAGATCAGAACAGAAACCAACATTTTATGAAATGTAATGATAAGGAGCACACAAAATACCAACTCCTTTGGGACACGGCAAAGGCAGTACTCAGAGGAAAATTTATAGCTCTGAGTGCCTACAACAACAAGTTGGAAAAATGTCTCACCTTAAGCTCCTGGAAAAAGAGCAACAAACCAACCCTAATACCAGTAGACGGAAGCAAATTATTAAAATCAAAGCAGAATTGAATGATTTGGAATCCAAAAAAAACTACAGAAAGAATCAACAAAACAAGGAGTTGGCTCTTTGAAAGAATTAACAAAATTGACAAACCCGTAGAAAATCTTACCAAAAAAAGAAGAGAGCATACTGAAATAAACAAAATCGCAGTCAAAAATGGTAAAATCACAACAGAAATTCCCAAGATCCAGAATATCATGAGGGAATACTTCTCAAACTTTTACGCCAACAAATTTGAGAGTCTAGAAGAAATGGATGAATTCCTAGCCAATATTAACATACCCCCACTGAACCAAGAACTAACCCAACTAAACAGGCCTATTTCAAGCTCTGAAATAGAAATGGCAATAAGAGAACTTCCACCTAAAAAAAGCCCAGGGCAAGATGGATTCACAGCTGAATTCTATAAGGTCTTCAAAGCAGAGCTAACACCAATACTCTTCAAGCTCTTCAATGAAATTGAAAATGAAGGATCTTTACCAAAATCATTCGATGAAGCCAGCATAACCCTCATCCCCAAACCAGAGATTCATCAAAGAAAGAGGACTATAGACCTATTTCTCTGATGAACATCGATGGAAAACTTCTCAACAAAATACTGGCCAACCGACTTCTCACTTTAAGACCCTTTGTCACTGTCTTCAAAACTGTATGAACTAATTACTGAAATGCCTACATACTCCTGAAACCAACCTTCCCTTACAAACTGTACAACTCCATCCCTCCTCCAGCAGTCTTTCCTGCTTCAGCTTCCCTAGAGCAGTGGTCTCACCAAATTAGCCCCCAAGGAACTGTTCTTTAGAGGACTCCACCATAATATTCCTCGAGTGTACTCCATTTTTTGTGGAGGTGGTTTTGTTGGCCGTGGGGCTTGAACTCTAGGAATGGGTGTTGTCCTATCTGCATAGGTAGGATTATAAGTGTGAGTCCCCGTTGCCCAGTGCCATTTTTTAACAGACTCCATCTCTTGGAAGAAGCTCATCTTACCTTATTTAATAGAAATGATACTTCAAAACTCAAGCACAAGCTACCTGACTCCTGTTTTGATTGCACATTCCTGCAAAGTATTATTTAAGCTAAAATAGATAACAACCTTGGCTAAAATGTTTACACTGAACACATGACCACTCTAACAGCTTCCTGTAAAATTAGCTGAAACCAAAGTAGAAAGCCATTATCAGGGCATTCTTTGAACCTCTCGACTTCTTGCAATTGAGGAATATAAACTCAGCCCTAGATAGGCCCATGTCAACACTCTCTAACATGTCTAGCTCCTTCAGTCTCTTGGAAAGTGGACAACAAATCCATGTCTCATTGCTTGCTCCCCAACTCATATTTGGCAAACCACACACTGGCTAAAGCCCTCAGACAGGCATCTTTATGGACTGCATTTGTTGATGATATAAAAAAATAAGTGGGGAAATCTCTGACAACTAGGAAGGCATTTCCAAGAACCTTCTCATCCGAAGAACCATCTGTTAATCACTTTTCTTTCACAACCATATGGCCTAAATAAAGAACTCATGTGTTCCTGTAAACAGTTTGTCTGACTCTGTGGTGCTCTGCCTAACCTTTCAGAAAAGGGAGTGCTTCTTTCTGTAGTGTCCACAGAGCTGAGATGGTGATCAGAGGGGAGATGTGTGCATGAAAGTACACCGGTAGTCACATGTGAGGTCTCAGACTAATCTGTAGGGTTGGGGATGTTCCTTTGGAATCTTGTCTGACTATGTGAGCCTCCACACCAAGAAGTAGCCTTAGCCAGGAAGTGTCGCTCACACATAATCCTACTTATTGAGGCACCTGAGACTAGCAGGCCTCCATTTTGCCTGGTCACAGTGTCTGGGTCTCTTGTGTTACTGTTTCTTCTTCCTACTTACCCCCAGACCACTATATGTTGCTATTCTAAAGGACAAAGAGAAAAGAAAAGTCCAGAAGAAGTAGGCAAAAGGAAAGTGCAAGGATCCACCATACCAGTGTAGGCTGATGTTTGCCCAAGAGTTCTATGTTAGTAAGTGAGTTTTTCTTCCTTCTGAATTTACCTCAGTCCCAGGTGTGCCCACAGGAGCTGCACAGGATATATAACCTCAGTCTTCTCTTGTCAGTACTGATATACTCTGCCCATTTGCTTTGTGTGTCATTATGAAGTCACTTGTTTCACTTTTTCTCAGTGGCACATCAGCCCTTCCTCAAGTCTCGACACACAGATGTCTCTTAGGATCATAGATTTGAGGATCTTCCCTGCCAGATGGAGTTGCATCCTGTGTATGCTCTGGGTTCTTCTTGGATTGGGTCCAGAGAACTGAAAAATGATTTCACAGCATACACAATACGTGGCTGTGAGAAACAGTGTCCTCTCACTCTCAGTTTCCCCTCACTTGCTTTGTGATAGCCTGGCATATGAACACAGACACAGATATTCATTCTGTTTTGAAGTTATTGGGACAAATTGCGAAGGGAGTAAATGCTTAATATGAGGCACCAGGGAAGGAACCGCAGAAGATCTGTTCATCCGACATAGTCCATCTGTGCACAGCCCAGCTGAAATTAAAGAAGGATCTCCCCATCAATGGAGGCATCAAATCAAGTAGGTAAGGGGACACTCCTGCATGGCAGTCAGGTGTGGAAGCTTTATGTCTAGGCTACAAAGGACTGGGAAGGAGAAGTTATAGCTTTGCAGCTGGAGAGACCAGGTTTCCTATGAAAGAACACCCTCACCAATAGTAACACACACCTTTTCAACACGTGCCCCTTTGATACTGCATGAGAGTCTCCACCAACATTATCCTTGGAACTGTTACAACAGCCCATAAAGGAGATCCCAACTGCACAGGTGGACAGGAGGCTCTTGGTTTGGATAAGTTCTTCAAAGTTACCTAAAAGCAAATGGCAGAGATATGTTCAGGATATGCAGGCACAATTATTATCTAAGAGACCTTAAACAAGTGGAAACCACCTTGAATCTCAGTTATCTGCCCTCTGTATCCTTATGGAGGTTGTGTGTAAAATCAGAAAACATGAAGCCTTTGACAGCTTTTACTTTAGCGATAGATAGCCCAAGAAGGTTTGATTCCATTTGAAACCTCAAGTTTCCCATCTAATGTTCCTGGAGAATATCATTAGCACCACAGGTGGATGTGCTCAAAGATTTCTGGAATGTTAAAAATAGCAAAGTATGCTGAGAACAAAAATGCCAAATAGTGGGAAACCCTGAGGCAGCATAACTCTTGTTTCTTTTTTTACATCTTTTTCCTTTTTTTCCACAGAAAGCAGAGAGTTCTGTTTTCCTTAATTAGGAAAGTGGTAAATTGCTGATAGCTTGTCCCTGTTCTGTTGGCAGACATGGGACAAGGCTTAGCCTTGCTTTCAATATGCCATTAAACAGTGATCACCTGCCCTTTCCAGAAGCCTGCAAAACATTGCACTTTGCTCAAACATTCACCTGGAGTGGGTTGGGGTCTTCAGGAGCTAGCAGACATTGGAGAAGGACTGTAGGGGATTGCGTCAGTTTTCAGACCAAGTGATGGTACTGCTCATGAATGAAGTACAGCTATGGACAATAACAGGTATCTCATATTCCATTCAGCATAAAGCAGCCACAACAAAAGACACACAAACCCACAAAGCCTGAGAACCTGGAAGCTTCTGGTTGACCCCTAGCTCATGTCCACCACAGCTTTGGTCACCAGGTTAGGCACCATGTGACACCAGAAATGGTTGTTCCAACCTCTAGGAGCCAGAATGCTCCAGGTCTGGGTCTCTGACTGAAGGGTCTATACTGTTCTGCATTCTAAGAATTTCTGAAAGTTCAGTAATGGGATGGACAGAAATTGAAGTGGACAGCAATGAAGCCTTCTGGAGCCAAGTGTCACTTGGGCCAGGGGAAGAGACTAAGAGTATCAGAGTGAAGAGCACTGGTCTTCTCTGCTGAGAGAGAGCTCTCACGCCGGAGGGCTGGTTCTCTCCTGCACGGCCTGCATTACTGGGCACTTGAGTCCAAGATAGGGAGTTGTGGGTCTCTCAAGCACAGCATTCTGGTTTCATAGGATTCTGTCTGGACTCAGCTCCCAGAGTCCTAGAGACGGCCTTACATGGGATCCTCTGTATCCCAGCAGGAAAATCACATGATAGCCTGGCCTGAAACATATGCTAGGATATCTTAGTCTGTGAATCCACCCTTGCTTGAACTCATGCTCAAATAAAACAGATTCCTGTAGTTCACACTATTTCTAATAATTCTCAGAAAACAAAAAATTACCTATAACAGTGGTTATCAAATAAATAATTTTGCCCACAAAGGTCCATGAGCACATACGTTGCCACTGCTCCAAAAAAAGGGCAGAAGCTATCTGTGCTATGTCATCCTGTTCACTCTCATAGCCAACCAGGGTGGTTGCACAGATGATTTGCAAACCACAACGTCCAGCTAACACAGGGTTGCCTATGTTTTATTCTTCAGGAGAACCTGTTCTTGCTAATGGAATCCCTTTCCTCATTCTGCTCAGGAGTTTGGACTCTCCCTATCCAAAACCTTTTCCAGGCTTAGAGGGAGAGTTGTCCCAGTCCATGAGTGGCCAAGTTTCTATTGCCATCTCTCACTGTTGGGATGAAAGTCCCCTGGGCCTCATCTGGTAAGATTTTCTAGAACCATTTGTCTCTGCTCAACACTCTTCAGACCCATGGTTTATCTATGGCCTCTCTATATTATTGCTGTGCTATTGGGACCCTGTGTGAGACACCAAGCTGCTGCCTCCTCTATTCCTACCACAGAGTAGGAGCTCTGATGGCTGTGCCTGGCAGTGGAAGGCATTTGGCCCTCAAGTCTTAATGTCCTGGACCCACTCAGAAGGACCAGAACAATACACCCAATGGGCATCAGACTACAACTGTCTAGGTAGTTCATAAAGTATATCAGGAATCTCTAGTCTGCCTATGAAAATATTTCTATTCACAGATGACCTGTCTAGGAAGCCCCTGGTGCTCAGGATCAATGGTTTCAAGGTTGAGTTGTTGAATAAGAGGAGACCCTGGGTTCTTGTCATCACACACAAAAAACCTTTTAATGAAGACATGAAAACACACAGAAAGCAAAAGTGCAAGATTTTTAAATAAAGTATGCCATTATGCGAAATGGCAGGTAGTTCACTTAATTTTTTTTTAGTTTCCCAGGGTTGTGGGAGTACACGTGTGGTTCCTAAAGCAATGGTAGTGGGATAGACTAGAGAAATGAGGGATAATGCCTCTTGGAAGAAGAGTTGTCCATAGCATGGAGCCTTAAGTAGGAGTTGTGAAAAGATCAGGCTAAGAACACATGGGATTGCATTTTTGCAGGTGTCTCATTTCGGTTAGACTTAGCTCAGAATTGTCTACCCCTTAGAAGGACAAACTGGCCACTAGTTCCCCACAGGGATGAGTGGTCATGAGAGTTACTAGGATGAGATAGAACTCATGAGCCTTTCAGAGAATGTCTGGGAAAGGGAGCTGGTTTCTGGATTCTGGCCTCTAGTTAACCTGATTTACAACCGCTGAATCCAAACTCCCAACTTGAAAACGAAAAGAAAGGAACAGAGGAAGAAGTTAAGCTTGTTATTATTTCCAGGAGTTGTCTCGACTGAAGGGGATAGAAAAGTAGAAAACAGGAGAGATGCATTAGAAGGCAGAAACAGAGGGAAAAATACAGAGTGTAGGAATAAGAGGCAGCAACAGGAATGGCAGCACTGGCAGAGAAAATCAGCCAGCATGTGGGAAGCAGAAGAGGCACACACACATCCATATTTTCCTTTCTATATTTATTTGTTTTATGTTTGGCCCTGGCAGTGTTCCTGAGCTCTTCAGCTCAAGGCTCTCACCCTAGAGCTACAATGCCTGTTCCTGTTTCCAAGTGGTTAATTAGAGATAAGAGTCGCACAGACTTCAGTGCCTGGGCCTATCAAGGTTCCAAGCCTGATTTATTTTTTATAAAGGAGTCCCAAACATATGTTTGAAGAAATGGTGTCTTCCACAAATGCTACTGGGAAAGCTGGATGTGCATATGCAGAAGATAAAAATTGGATTCCTATCTCTCACCCTATACTAATATCAGTTCGAAGTGGATCACAGACCTTGATGAAAGAAATTTGAAACTTTGAATGCAGTACAGGAGAGAGCAGGTGAATGATATAGGCAATAACTTCCTAACTAGAACTCTACTGGCTCACTACATAGAGCAAGGATTGATAAATGGGATTACATCAATCTGAAATCTCTCTGCAAAGCAAAGAAATGTAACCCATTTGCTAGTCAAAAAGACATCAAAATGACCTACATATCTGACTATAAAGGAGTCACAAATCCAATCATTCGGAGACTCCATCTCATTCCAGTCAATGTGTCCATCATGAAGCATCCAGAAACAACAACATGGAGAACAGAGGTGATCCATCCACCCATTGGAAAGGACTTTCAGACTCAAGGGACATGAGGAATACATGCATTTTGGGGGGAAGATGCAATTGTGTGTATGGAAGAGGTCTGGCATTTGGGTTCCCAGAGGGCCTGAGTGGTGGGCAGAAGAGGCATCTGTCCAAGTTAACACATGGTTCTGCATCAGTCCTCTGGTGTAACAGTGCAGGTGGAATCCAAGATGTTTCTTTGTTCTTTCTTTCTTTCTTTTCTCTTTTTTTTCCTCCTTTTCTTTTCTGTTGTGGGTCATGGGGATTGAATTTGGCCTCGGTCTGTCCTTGAGCTTTTCAGCTCAAGGCTACCACCCTAGCCCTGGGCCTGGACACTGTCCCTGAGCTCTTCAGTTCCAGGCTACAGCCCTATCCTTGAGCCAAGACCCACTTCCCATTTTCTAGAGGTTAATTGGAGATAAGAGTCAGATCCTTTTGTGCCAGGACTGGCTTTGAACCTTCATCCTCAGATCTCAAACTCCTGAGTAGCTAGGATTACAGGTATGAGCCACCATGTCCATCTTAAAGAGTTTTTCATAGCCAATTCTTGAGGCAACTCCCAACTTGTAGACAAGAAACCAAAAATGTGGGTTCTAAAGGGACCTTAAGGGGACCTATGATGAGGACAGCCTACATGGAGGAGTGAAGCAGTATTGTGAAAGGGATCAGCAAGTAATGTATACCTCAATGACTACATAATGTTAATATAACAGATGTATGTATGTACATATATTTACATGTGTATGTTTATGACTATCTGTACAGATGTATACTAACATTACATATGTACAGATACACAATTAATATACATAAGACATTCATGTTACATACAAATCAACACACAAAATAACTTTTACATATTTCAAACACTCATGTACACCCTTTGCTTATTATTCATCTATCTGTTCACAGTCATTTAGGTTCATTCCATAGTGTAGGTTTTATGGGTAAAATTATAGTGCTGTTATCTACATAACCAAGTACAGAGTACCTGGATGGAAGGTATTTAGTGAGATGGAATGCATATTTAGTTTCTGAAGGAACCAAAGTAACCCTTTTCTATAGTGTCTATACTAATTTGTATCTGTACTAACATTGCAAGGCATCTGTTGGAATGGATATGCTTTCCTTCCTAATTACTAGTTTTCTCACTGTAGGTAGTCTTGCATTATAAGTTTCTTAGGCAATCATGATTCTTTCAGAGCTGAGTGTCATAGTCTGACTAATAATTTTCCTCCTAATAAATATTTTTGGGCATGGCACCTTCCATATTGGATCTTGTGAGTCATGCAAAGGTAGTAAATGGCTGGAGTCATGTAGACATGAGGTATGTACATTGCTTCTCCTATGATTGGTTTGGTGCCTGCTGCCAGGGATTATCTGCGGCACTGAAGTTACCTGTTTACTCTCCACAGATTCTAGTACTGGCAGACCAGGAAGTATAGGGAACATTAGGCTTCTGTCAGTACCTGCAACCAGTCATAGATGCAAGACCAGATGCTTCACAGTGAATGGCAGAGATGGCTAGTACATCAACTGCATCTTCCCACCTCCTCCACCCCCCAATGCCCGCTAACTCCCTGCCTGGGGTACTGACATGAGCTCTAATAGCAGAAGCAGTTTCCTCTGTCCTCTCCTGAAAATTCCCCCTCTGTCTCTCCTGAAGGATTTCTCTGATTCTGCATGCCTTATATGTCAGAAGCCCCAGAATTCCTTGCTCATCTTCTGCTCTTCTCTCCAACTCATCCTAGACTAGACTATTTGGCACCTCAGACAGAGTAAACTCAGGCATAAGCAACTCCACGGCTGTACAGTTATTTTGTTTTCTTTTCATAAATGCCTGCAGTATTAGGCAAACAATTGGATCATTTTATTTGTATGCCACACACTAAGAGATTCTGAAGTATTAACCCATTCTGATTTTCACCACAACCTTGTCTAGCTGGGGCCATTATTCTCTTCCTCTCACTGGTGAGCATGCTGGGGCAAAGAAGGATAGGTCCTCTACTCACGATCTAATTGAAGAGCAAACTGGGACACAGGAGCATAATCCTTTTCTCAAGATCTCACAGGTAAAACAAGAGTCAGTGTATAGAATGCAGTCCATTATCCCTACAGTGCACTACACCCAAGGAAGCACCTCAGATCTTCTGGCTCTATGACTGGTCAGAGACATTTGGAATACCTACATGTTACCCCCACGTCGCATTATTCTGCATATTTGTATAGAGGCTTTCCCCGCTGGACACTGACTGGTCCATCCACACAGGAAACTGCAATAGGGCACAGAGATCAAATGCTCTAGGAAGTGTTTTCTATATTGACCAACTGACACTCATAACTTCTACCATCTCAGCTGCTGAGAAATCACATCGGCCACTATTACATACCCATGACCTGTGCTTAGCCCTATGAAGCTCCTGTGCACATACTTTTCACATCATGTGTTTTGGAGAAGCCAGAATATATATTACAACTTAATAGTCCTCTGACTCATAAAGACCTGCTGAGCATTGTTTTATTCCCTCAGCCTGCATGACTCTTTCAAGCCATAGGTCTCAGGCCTTATTCTTAACTAAGAACTGCCAGGCAGGGCAGGGCAAGGCAGGACCATGAACTTCAGGGCAGTACTGAGGCTCTGGGCATTGAAAATGTTTTTCCATGCTAGGAACTGAGACCAACAGGGAGAGAGGATAAGCCCCATCCCAGAACTCTGTAAGGAATGGTCCTGCTGAGCACCACAGTGTGAGAATCAAGAATGATAAAACTAAAGTCTCTGAAAGATGGAATCAAAACAGAGCATGTCTTCTTCACTTGTATCTCCAGGTGCTACACATACCACTTTTACCTCAACTGGGCATAAGCTCTTCCATTTTGTATAAGGCTTCTCTGAGCACGTAGCCTCTGGAGAGTTTGACTAGAGCTCTGTGTTTTGGGGGTTGCAGGAAGCACATAATCAGGAAGTTACTATGTTTCCACAGGTGAGTGCTTATGTGATCATCCAGGTGAATATCGCAGTCTTCCTGGATAAGTCTGCACACCTACATTATTTTGGAGTGTTTCCAGTTCAGCAGGTCTGCTACTTAAAGAGGGACAATATAGAGCAGAGAAATGACTTGCTGAAGAAAGGCCTCCTTACTGCCCTTTTGTAACCTCTCAGTTTTCAGTGAGGAACTAGCTTCAGAAGCTATCACCTTCATATTTCAGTTCCTTCAAGCAATGTCTTTCATGAATTTCTTATATGTTGTGATGATCGTAGACATGGAGGTAATGAAGATGTGCTGTGAAGTAAAAGTGGTACTGCATTGTAAGAATCGGCGTTGCCAGGAGTTTCTCAGAACAGCAAAAGCCCTGAAGGTATATTGTATTGGACTGTACTCTTTCAAGAGCACTTGGAGTAGCCCTGGCCTTGTGGTCCTTTTGTGATTACTGGTCCAGGATGCTTTGGGCTTCTGCCAAGAAGCACCTGTTCTGGGAGAGTGGAATTGCTGCAGTATGGCAGGTGCAGAAGTAGTGGGAGGCAATTTAGAAAGGTGATGGTTAAAAATCCATCTTGGATATTGGAGCACCTGAAGGTGCCTGCTGAAGGTGGGAGGATTGGGGACAATGCATAGAACCAGAATAGAACCCATTAAAAATTCTCACGCAGTACTACAGTTCTCTGGGAACCATTTTCAGTATTTTTATTAAGTGAGGGATAAATTGGAGTTTTTAGGGTGGTGTGAGGCAGTTAGGGTGTTTTATCACCTGTGTGATGCTGCGTTGCCAAGTGAAATTCTTGTAAAGTTCTGTGTAGTATCCGACTATGGCCCAATATCCTAATATCCAGAGAAGCTTAAAAGTTAAACTTTGGAAACAACAAGAACCTAATTAAAGAACAGACTAAAGAGGTAAAGAGAAGGAAGAAGAAAGAATTAAAAATTGACACTAGAGCCTATCACCAGGT
The DNA here is from genome assembly GCF_031878675.1 of Megascapheus bottae. NCBI lineage: Eukaryota > Metazoa > Chordata > Mammalia > Rodentia > Geomyidae > Megascapheus > Megascapheus bottae. The sequence goes on from NC_143548.1 coordinate 7,183,514, forward strand.
TTACACCGCTAATCGTAACTACTCAGGAGGCTGAGATATGAGGATCATGGTTCAAAGCCAGCCTGGGCAATAAAGTCTGTGAGACTCTTAGCACCAGGAGTGGCCCTGTGGCTCAAGTGGTAGAGCACTGCAGAGCTTGGGGACAGAGCCTAGGTGCAGAGTTCAAGACCCATGACTGACAAAATAATAATAATTACCAATAGACACCTGAAGAAGTGATCAACATCTCTCACCAGAAAGAAAATGCAAATCAAAACACCACTCAGATTATATTTCAACCACATCTGAATAGCCATAATCAAGAACACAAACAATAAGAGATGCTGGTGAAGATATGCAGCCAGAAGGAAACCCTAGTTTGGGAATACAAACTTGTTCAACTATTCTGAAAGCAGTGTGGAGTTTTCCCCAAAGGAACTAAATTGTGGGATCCAGCAGTTCCACTCCTAGGCATTTACCCCAAAACAAATTGCAAACCAGGATACAGTAGTCATTAGCAGAACTGTGTTTACTGTAGCACTTGTCACCATAGCCAAGTTATAAAATCAACCCAGAGGCTATTCAACTGGTCAGAAAAGATGGTATGTGTACACAGCAGAAATTTACTCATCTATTGGAAGGCATTCCTATTGTACCATTTGTAAAGAAATGGAAAGATTGGGGGGGAAAATTGGGTTAAGTGAAATAAGTCCAGGCCCAGAAAGACAAAAGATGCATGGGTGGAAGCTGGCTAGAGTTAGCTTATAAACTTATGAGTAAATGTGTTGGAAGGTACACAAGTATTCACAAAAACCATATTTCAGTTATAAGCTGAAATATGATAGACTCAAGGGAGACCTCAAAAGTTCAGTTACTTAGAAATCAAAGAGAAAGCCCAAGAACTAAATGCCAACAAATGGGTACTTGCAAGAGGCGGGATGGGGTTAAGGGAGCAGGGGTAGAAGAATGAAGAGGAGAAGGTGGAGTTGGGGAAAAGAATGCATTCGATATACATACTACAAAATCAAGAATAAGGGAAGGGGTGGGTAGAGTGGATAGGGTGACATGGAGCCAGATGCACTGTATTTGTAAACTGTTTGCTAAATAACCACTACTGTGTACAACTATTTAAAGATATTCAGACAAGTTAATTTTAACAATTAAGTACAGAGTGGTGGATACCCCATGAGATTCTCACTTCAATGTTTAGTCCTCATTAAAATTATGTGGTTCCATGTGGAGAACAACGGGCAATATGTAGGTATGATCTGTGCCCAGGAGATATCCAAATATTAGGAAAATACAATGTGATCGCTAGGTGATACCACACAATGAGGCACCAACACTTGCAATGCAAGCCTTACATACATTACATTTTAAATTAGCAACATAATGGATTAATGAGTTTCTTTATCAAAGAGCAGTAGTTCTCCATTACCCAAAGCCACTGGGTATTGGAGAATTCAGCCCTCACTAGAATGTCATGCTTAAACTAGGTGCAGAGGAAATAGTCATCTACAATTCTTTTTTTATTCAACAATATATTTACTCCATATAACTCTCTAGTAATTCCATAAACAAAATTATACGTTCATTTTGAAGGAACTGAATAAAAATCACCTTTACCTATTTTTACTTTAAACTTAGTTCCTTAGTCTGAGTACTAAGTCGTGACCTATTTTTTTTCACTAGTTTATATGAAAGAAGGAAGTACAATGGTCAATTAATATATTAATAATGACTAAAATTCTAGGAAAATAGATTAATTGCAAATTCTGTAATAAATTAGAAAGCTGGCAATTCAGTTCTACAGGACTGGAGCCAGGTGGCATTTGTAAGATTCGGTGTGAATGTTGTTCCAGGGTTTGGGTGTGGGTTGATAGTTCTTTGCATGATTGGATGCCCAAGCTCTTGATGGTGCTTTGAAGCCTGGAGAGGTGCAGGCAGACCAGTGAAAGGTCCACAGGCCATTAAGAGTCCAGCACGGGGCAGTGGTTAAGGCCTGATCATGGCCTTTCAATTTCTCCCAGGATGGCTGCTGTAGGGATCAGCTCAGTTTTTCCCTGATGCCTACTATGTGATCTGCTCACTTGTCTGCATGTCACCTGCCATGCAGACTGAGGCCTTTGGAAGCCAGTGCGGTGCCATCTGAGTCCCCAGAAACAGGAGTGAACTCACTATCCCTCTCTTTTTCCTAAGGACCAGGCAAGTCACAACAGTGACAGAAGTCAAGCTGCCGGCTTAGATGAAAATAAAGGGATTTGTTATTCCACTGAAAAGACTTTTGTGCCTTTGTATTTAATCTGTATTTAATTCTGGCTTCTTCTAAGACTAAATAAGAAAAATAAAATAAAATAAAATAAAACTACTTGCCATTGATTTCCATGGAACCTGCTCCACTTAAATCTGGTGTTCCCTAGTTTTCCTCCATCTGAAATCATCCTTAACTGACCTTTAGAACCTACCATTTTACCCTCTTCTTTGGATCCTTTTTACCCCTTTCTCATTGCTCCCTCATTGTTCAACTTCCCCACATACTAGTGAATCTCCTACCTTAACCCATTTCATCTCCTACCCCTGTCCTCTCACTCATTAATTTTCCTGGATACCTAAATATCAACCGGTAACAAGGCAACCTGAACAACATCTGTGTTTTCTTATTTCTTTGTTTTGTGCTGTTTGTTTTCCATGGGTGATGTTTACTGTCTTCAGTTTTCAGCTACTGTGTGCCCTTATCTAAGTCAGTTTGCCTGCTTGTCTTTCTTCTCAATCATGCTTCCAATTTGTTCCTTTCCACTCCTTCCTCCTCTCTCACCTGCTGTGTATGTGTGCACCTTCCCGTTTTGTTCATCTCAGCTTCACCATGAATCATGAGGGCTCTAGCTTTATATATGAATTAATATTTCCATACAGTTTTAACTAAATGTACTATTAGAATGTTATAGAAACTAGATGTTGGGGTTTAACTGAAAGACATGTTTGATTGGAGGTATGCCCTTGAGGGGATATGAATTTCTTGATTAGCCACATAAAAACATTCTCATGCATGCACACAACATGTGGTCTCTCTCTCTCTCTCTCTCTTTCTCCCTTTCTCTCTCTCCCTCTCTCTTTTTCTCCCTCTTTCTGTCTCTTTTTCTCTCTCACTCACTCTGTTTCTCTCTCTCTGTGTCTCCCTGCCCCCTGTACATTTGCTTGCAGACTAAAACAACATTTTTCTTGACCAAGAGCTTCCACATAATGTTCATATTGAGCACAATTGTATAAACAATGATGATAGTGAATAACATATATATACATATGCATATACATATACATATGCATATACACATTCGATATTCCATTCACCCGTGACATGCTGTGTAGTAAGCTTCAGGACAATGTGAGTTTCTCTTGACCAAAAAATTCAAGATAGGAACTTTCCCAGCTGTTTCTCCTAATAATTACTAAGAAATTTGTGTAGAATTGTGTCTGCTTATTTATTGTATTTATATTTAATGTTCTGAAATTGGTCAGGAGACTCTTTCAGGTGTCTGCATATAAGATCAGGTCAGAATCTGCAGTCACTGAGAACTTGACAACTTGTTTCTATATCATGATGAAATTTCTTTATATTCTCTAGTGGTTCAGGCCAGGATATTTTTGAAAATATTGAGTGAAGATGTGAAAGTGGGAATGATTGACAGTGAGTAAAAGTTTTCTTCTCTTTTCCTTATTACAGGCTAGCTTATAGTTTAATACAACTAGGCCCATTTTACCACTCAAGTTATTTATTTTTTAAAACTCATAAACGCATACTGAATTTCATCAGACAACATTCCTAAATCTATTCAGGGATAATGTGCATGAACATTATAAAAGCTCAAGAAGAGATGTATTCACTACCTTACTTGTGTAACTGTAACCTCACTGAATATGACACTGATAATAAAATTAAAACCATAAAACAGAAACAGGATCAGAAAACCACTTAGAAACCTGAACCTGAAGAGTCTTCAACCATCAACCAGTGTAATTTCTGTATACATCAGGCCATATTAGGACATCAATAACACAGGGTTGGGCAATCACAGACAAAACAAACAGCACAGTGGCTGGTACAGCCACTGCACACCTGACTCTGTGCTTTTTGTAGAAAAAAAAAACATTTCTGAGGGAAATCAAGCATACATTTGTAAATCCTAAGGAATTTTCAGCATATTGTGGTACTGAAGAATCAAACCCCGGCTTCATATATGCTAGGCAAGCCTTCTACCCCCAGGTCAAACTCCCAGCCCAGGTGAGCTTTCTTTAATGATGAAGCAAACACCATAAGCTGGTGATCTTGTGTCCTGGGTGGTGCTGATCTTGCAGGATCATATTCAGCTGCCACCTCAAGGTTTAGGCAGACAAGAAAGAGGGAACCATTGGCCAGAAAGATACATAGCTGAAATGAAATATAATGGAATTGCCAGAGCACATGAAGGGGACATGCAGTGGGGAAAGCAGACCATGTCAATGAGTTGCCTAAAGGTTGTTCCAAGCAGGTGCCTGAAACTCCCTGAATGGAAGCTCATTTGACTCAATGACACACTTAGGTTTCTATGAGTAGCTATGTCTACAGTTAAAGCTGGCATGGAGGTCCACATTGCATCTGGACCTCAGTGGATATGGGAGCAATTTCTGGGATCTGTGGCAAGACATACCTAGATGTATATTTCAGGATGCCAGAAAGCAGGGGGACCATGGCCTTGAAGATCAAATGGTGTGATGTGGCCATTATCACCAATACATGGACAAAACATTTGTGGGGCGTCTTGCTTTGCTTTCTGTTGCTGAATGTCCTCTTCATGGCTTCCATCAGCTCCATTATATTCACTTTAAGCTATTTATCTCTATAGGGGTGGCTGTTAAATATGATCTTCAGCTGTATATGGTGATGTATGTTTCTTCCTTGAAGAAGTTCCCCTGGGCTGTGAGTTTGACCTAGTGGTAGAGGGCTTGCCTAGCATTCATGAAGACATGGGTTCAATTCCTTGGTATCACATACATAGAAAAAAGCCAGAAGTAGTGGTCAAGTGGTGGAATTCTGGCCTTAAGAAAGACCAAGAGCCTAGGATCACAATAGAGGGAAGTAGGCAGCTCTGGCCATCTGCTCATACTCCTGGCACACTATCTTTGCTCTGAAGGCTGTTTGTAGATCCTCCTTTCCTGGCATCTGTGACTAGGGAAATCTCTTTACCAAGCTTCATTGGCTAAGTGTCTGACTAGACTTAAGAGAAAGAGTCAATTTTTTACAGAGTCCCCATCTAGAAGTTCATGCTGCATCCAAGCATGGGAGTTTCCTCTGATTCCTAGGAAAGATTTCTCCTGTTCCTCTTCACCAGACTGGAATGTCGAGTACTAGCTCAATCACCCATCTCTCCAGGACAAGGTTTATATATTTTCCCTTTACCAGGGTCCCAAACTTACAGAAAAAAGTGATCCCTAAGGAAAACAAGCTCAACCTCACATCCAAAATGTGATTCCTTGGTCCTGAAGTGTGCTTTGGTTGACTTGTGATCCAACCAAGTGTATGTACATCCTTCAAGATGGTGATGTGTTGATGCTGTCATGCCTGTTTCTCCTGGGAGCTCGAGAGTGAAGCCACCAGATGAGCACATTTGCACCATCAATCTGATCTTCCAAGGTTGTTCTTGACACAACTCGTGGGGACAGAATTTTTGAGGCTGGATCTCTCTGAGAATCATCCCTAAAGAACTTGCTATTCATTCCTTACCAGTGGGGGATGGGGTGTAAAGGTTCCCTGACCTGTCCTGGATCTTCACCTGAGATCATCACTAAGGGCATGTGTTCACTCCCCTGCCATAATAAACTAGGGAAGAAAGCATGTACAGGGGACAGAGCTGTGGAAAAGGCCAGAGGTGGGGGATGACCAGCTGGCTGCTCAGAGAAGCAGGGGGTATCAGGACAGCTGAGAGAAAGAAGAGCCTTGAACACCAAGCATGGTAACATGAAGCGACAGGGCAGGCATGAGGAATCATTGGCCACGCTGAGGAAGGAGTCTGGTATTGGGAGAGGGAAAAAGCCAAGCCTTCATGGACTTCAACTTTACTGCCATTCCATGGCTTTTACCCATTCTGCCAGTTCCCCTACCCCTCTTGCTGGTGTCATCTAGGCTTTTCTCACCCCACACAGGTGCTTACATTGTAAGCAGTTCTTCCTTATCCCCAAAGTGATAATCCAAGTCTTTGCGAAGGTTTCTGTCGCTCCTCTGGCTGCTGTTGGCCATCCAGACAGCAGGGACATGGTCCTCTAGGTACCCCTGAAATGTTTTAGGACTTATATATGAAATTCAGAGAATATGGAGAAAGCACAGTTGGGATGGAAGCTAATGCTCCAGACCACAGTATCTAGCTATGCGTGTATACAGGTAGATGTCAGGGTTTCAACTTGGCTTACTTACTCCTAGCATAGACGTGGGTCAGGCTTCATACACTCAGGGTCATCAGTTGGAAAAGCTGCATATATTTTAGGACTAAATTCTATAGGTGGAATCTGGGTCCTGCTCAACTTCCCTTCAATTACAACAAGCCTCCAATCTAACTGCATTCTTTTCTGTCTCCACCCTCCCTTGTTCTGGGCCTGAAAGGGGCCAATTTGTGTCCCCAAACAGGACCTCAGCTAGAATTATGTCTCCTTCTTCCACTTGAATGGTATAGGCAGAGTCTATGACTGACTTTTAGAAAAAATCCATATACTCACAGGAGGCACTGGCTTGCTTTTTTACTCAATCAAGTCCTAAATATATTTGCACAGAGTCACAGACAAAATGACAGTACTGGATTGTCCTGAAGTATCAGTTCCCATTTCTCCAGCCCTCTGGCTTTCTTTGGCTTGTCTCACCACCTCATGTGTGCTCGATGAATTTTCTGACTGCTACAGAATCTGAATCTGAAGAAGGGCTTTTGAAGAATGTATTTACTTGTGGATTCAGATATAATTTAATGCTCCATCATCTTCTGGTCACTGTCTAATGTACCCTAAAACACATGAAAAATACATATACATTATAACTGTAAACTTTAAAGTTGCTTTGGTTTTTAGGACATTGGCTAAAACATGCTAACTCCTTTCCAGATTTATGATCTCTTAAGTTTCCAGTTCCTTGACATAAGAACAATTCTTGATCATTCCTTCCCAACTACCATGCAGAGGACTAGATAAGAAAACTTACAAGACATGGTTTACCTCAATCAATGTTATTCCTAGATACTGGTAGAAAGAAATCTCTAAGAGCAAAAACTCAGGAAGATGGAAGGAAGATTGGAAATGGAGTTTTCTCTTGTGGAATCATGTGCAGGGAGAGGGTATTAAAGATTCAGCCTGGCTTCTGCCTGAGTGTCTCTGGATCTTCAGCATGCTTCAAGTAGAATCAGCTCCGCCTTAAACTACTGTTTCACTGCTGTTCTTCCAAATTCCTGTTTCCTGTAGAGGCCCTGGATAGACTGGCTGTGGGCATTCCCATTTGGCCATAGCCCTCAGATATACAGGTGTGAAGTTAGCTTGTAATTACCGGACAAGATGGACTGCATATCTTAACTACCCAACTATTCATCCTTTCTTTCTGCTTCCTCTTCAGGTGTCTTCAATCTCTTGTAGTAGTACAAAGGTTTGAGCCACAGGTCTCTTCTGATGATCTGGCAATGAAACAGGGATGTCACATCAGGAATGAGCCCCAACACCCCAGCAAGCCAGTGAACCAACCAAGGTCACCGATGGCTTGATTTAGTCTTTCTCGGATGCACCTCGGTGATCCTGTCTGAGCCGGCAAAATTATGATCAGTAAACCAGTTGAAGAAATTTGGGCTGGTGTTGTGGTGTCTCCGACTATCAGCTTCAATTCTGTACTCCTGATGCCATTGAATGGGAGTGGAATGGCTTGTCCTATATCCTGCAATACATGATAAGACTATCCATGTCATGTTGGATACTATCAATTCACCTTCTCTACCACACAGCCTGGGAGCCACTTCTTACCGGTGATCTCCACTAGGTATTCCTTAACAATCACTCCATTCTGGAAGTATGGGTTATTCCTAAAGATGAAGGTGATCTTGCAGGAGCTCCTGGGATGTCTGACTTCGAGAACCTAACAGAACAAAAGGCATAAATTAAAGGCACTTTTCTATGTAACCTCCAAGTCCCTATTTTGTAGAGAATTCTCTTCCCTGACAGTGTACATCCTTGAGGACTCACCTCCAAACTGGTCATGTACCTAAGCATGTCTTCATCTTGATTACTGATCATCACAGACAGATGGGGATGGTTCACAAACTGCCCAGGTCAAGGAGCCTTTATATGCTGTGGAATTACTTGGCATAATACTTGGCATATAGTAAACAGCAAGGGACCTGTGAGGCTAATGATCTCGTAGGAACTGCACTCTACCGTAGCTCCTCTTCCTATAGCTAGGGCTCTCCTAAAGGAGAAGGTAAGCCAGGACTGGGCAATTTGGGGACTGCCTGCACTGAGCTGTCATGGACTCTGGTCTCTGTGTGGAGAGGGCCAGATTTTAGGATCCGCTTCTGCCTAAATGTCTTCTAGCCCAGCACTGACTGATGACAGTGGTCACTCACACCCCCTTCACATAGCATGACTGCAAAGAAACATGTACTCCAAGTAGCAGTCTCTGTGACAACTTCCTTGAGCTACTCAGGATCCTTATAGCTTCCAGTACTCATTGTCCCCACAATCCATCCCTGTGCCACATACCAGCTTGTGATACCCATAATCCTTTTGTCTAGGGCCCACAGCAGTGTGATGTTCCACATCCTCAATCTCAAACACCAGGCCTTTTCCCTTTAGATCACAGACTGCCAGACAGTAAGTAAGGAGTAAATATGCCCAAGGATACAGTTTGGGCCCAGAAGTGAGGGATGTCCTGGATGCTGATACTTCTGCAATCCAGGAGAGGCTTTCGCCTCTTGCTGAGATTCTGCTTCAGGCGGTCATAGGCCCTGGTGGCTTGGCTATTCACTGGTCCCAGATCTAACTGAAGAGCCTGCAATTGCTCCAGTGGGTTCTGGAAAGTTGTAGGTGTGGGCTTGGATGACTCTGGCTTCCTCTCTTCCTGCTTCTGGTCCAAGTTCTCCAAGAGGTGGCCCTGCATCAGTCCCCTCTGCTCTTCTGTCTCCTCTTCAGCCATGTTGTCCTCTTGCTGCTGCAACTACCGCACAGACTCCTCAGTAAATATTTCCACTATTGCATGCTATCCAGCAGCAGAAGCAGCACAACCTCCACCCCCTTGGGTGGTGCTGTCTGCACCCAGGCCTCATCATGGCCAGGAGTTTGTACAGGGGATCCTGGGCCTGCCGTACCAGCAGTGTATGGTGAGGAGTTCTTGGAGGCTGGCACCTGAGTCACGTCGGCTGGCCCTGCTGTGCCTCCCTCTGTCCACCCCTTCCCATTGCCAACTGCCCCCTTACCCTCAGGCATTGGCCCCCTCTCTTTCTTTCCCTCCATGTGCCGCCACCCTCATCTTTCCCTCCGTGTGTGCTGTTGAGCATCTTCCTCCTGACACGCTTTCTCTCTTCACCCTAAGACACAGGTCCTCCTTCTCCATGCCTGCCGCCTTCCCTGCCCCTTCCCGTGCACCACCTCCGTCATCAGGTGCAACATGCCTCTTTCCTCCTCCCTGCCGACCCTCCCACGCCCATTTCCCTGCCAGAGTGCTCGCTTCCCTCCCCAACCCCTAGTGGCTGTGGCCACCTCAGCTGACCCTTGCTGCCCTGCCCGCCTCCCTGCTCTGCCTCACGCCCCACCTTCCCCGCTACCGCGTGCCCTCTCCCTCTCCGACGCCCATCCCCCCCCACTGGCGCACCGCCACCCCTCCACACAGGGGTGACCCTGCTGTATTACCTGTTCCTGGGAAGTCCCCAATTCCCCTCCAGTCGCCATGCAGGCCTGCGGGTCCTCACCAGCAGCTGGTGAAATGAAGCAGGGCCTGCAGGCAACTCGCCTGCCCAGAGGCTCTCTGCCGGGGGCGGGGCCCGAGTAGCCTCACAGGAAGGCAATCGGATACTTCCGCCTCCCTCTGCCTCCCTCCCCTGAGGCTGATGGAACCTAGTTCCGCTTTCCTCCCTTTAGAAGCAGAAGCTGCAAGGAGGCCGGGCGCAGGGGCCACAGCCTGCAATCCTAGCTACTCAGGAAGCCTGGGCCTGAGGATGGGCGACTGAAGCCTGGTCCTGGAAGGAAAGTCCGTTCCTGAGACGATCCCCGGTAAACGACCCCTGATGCCCGTCAGGACCAGCTTTGACCCCAGAGACACGCAGGGAGTCCACCCGGCCCTCAGTCCAAGCCCCGCACAGACAGAGGAAGAAGAAAAAGTACATGGCAAGCAAAGGAAAAGGGAGAGGAGGGCAGGACGAAGACAGAGACAGCGGGAGAGACGGAAGCAGAGACTCTGCCGTGGAAACTGGAAGAGTCTAAAGATTGGGTGTCACTTAGCAGTGCGGACTCCACGTTACCTTCTTGGTCGGATGACACGGCAATCATGGCAGTGTAACGTGACATTACAAGGAGCTGGATGAGGGGCTCAACTCAGACTGAACGATACTAAACGCAAGTCTTCCCGTATTTTGGGATCCCATTACCCTATGAACTACAGGCCGTGTCCACGTCTCTTCTTAGCAGAGGCCCAGGAACATCTTCCTCTTTCTCTCCCTTGGCAACCCAGAACAATCCTGCTTCTTCTCGTTTTGTAAAGAACATCAAAGTCAGAAAGGAGGAAAACAACAACACAGCGGTCATTCTCAGTGTAGGCCCGTCCAGCCCCGGGCTGGTCGTGCTCCCTGCTTTCCCTGTGGCTGGGGACGACAGCTGCAATCCACTGCACCCAGCCGTTGTCCCTCTCCTGGAACTGAGAGAACAGGAACCCACCACTTTCCTCAGCCATTATTGGAACAAGAGTCACAAGAACTTTCCTGGCCAGGTCGACCATGAAACTCCTTCCCACATCTCAAGTACAAAGTATTTTAGAGATCACTGTGATGGATATATACAATGATCCTTCTGTAAACCTTTAATGACAAAGGCACACAGTCACACACGAATTGGCAAGCAGCACTATTAAACATACCTTAATTAGTTTTTGTGGGTTGTGCCTCAGTTTGAACCCAGGATCTAAGTACTTTCTCTTGAGTGCTTTGTTTTCTTTTGCTTTGTGGGTCATAGGGCTTGAACATGGGCCTGGGCGTTGCCCCTGAGCTCTTCACCTCAAGGCTATCACCCTCCCCCTGGGCTGGGCACGGTCCCTAGTCGGCAGGTCAAGGCTACCACCCTACCCCTGGGCCTGGGCGTGCTCCCTGAGCTCTTCAGCTGAAGGACACCACCCTATCCTTGAGCCAAACCCCACTTCCCTTTTTCTAGAGATTAATTGGACAGTCTCAGGTCCTTCTGGTCTCCAGCTGGCTTTGAACCTTGATCCTCAGATCTCAGCCTCCTGACTAGGATTACAGGCATGAGCCTGCATAAGCTTTCTTTTGAGTTTTTCATGCTTAAAGTGTCACCTTTGACATACAGTTCTACTTCTGTTTTTTTCTTGAGTCTCAGATGTTATTTTTGAGTCTCAGATTTTTCTGCTTCAGCTAACTTCAAACCTTGATCTTCACATGTCAGCATTCAAAGTATCTAGGGTTATTGTCGTGAGTCACTCTGGTTCTGAGGCTTTGACTCTGTTTCTGGAGTTCACACTTCACTAGTTCACTCATGACTGATATGTTACCAGAAGGATCACATATCTATGAACAGCTGCTTCCTAGAATATTGCACAGGTGAGTCTCCATGGGCTGTCTTCTATCCATAATCCTCAGCCCTCAGCATTCTAGATAATCAGGGTTACTGCTCCAATAGATTCTTCTTCTTTTTTTTAAGTGACTTTCAATTAAGCTATATTATATGTAAGTCCAATTTTTTCTTTTATGACTGTGCTTGGAAATCTGTATAACTCTTTATTCCTTTCTACTAAGAAAAATCTAGGGGTCATACTTGAGAAGTATTTCTCCATTATTCTTAGGACAATGAGCATTACCATATGATCTCTATTTACCTTCTTGTGTATTTTGAATTTTCAGCTTTAGAGGAAATGGTTTGTTTGGTAAGGTGATGGTTTTCAGATCTCAAATAATATTTGAACTCAGACAGTTTACAATCTCTACCCCCATCCCAAAGCTTGACTTAGGGCTTTAACTGCTGAGCAGGAATTCTACCACTGGAACCAAACCACTAACTCTGATTTTGTATTTTAAGAAATGGTGGGAGCCAGAGTGGAATCAAATTGTACCTTGATTTGCATCAGACAATGGCTTTATTGTCTTATTGTTTTATGGCCTTATTCTGTTTAAATGACCTGAGATTTACCATATGAATGTAACAGCTGGAAGTTCCCTGGTTTCAAGAAGGGATATAAGCCTGCAGTTGACAATAAACAGCGCGGCAGTTTTTGCCTGGGCTGCAGACCTACCGAACCCGATGTGTTTGTCTTTCTTCTATTCTTTCCAGTCCCTGCCCCCTATTTCAGGAACCCCAATTTGCTGCCGGTAGGCCCTGGCAAAGAAAGACTTGCCTGTGTAACCCAGCCTAGCCTGGAATGAGGCATGTGTGTAGCTCCACCCCCCACTGCAGCTCACAAGCTCCTGCTCCATGGACTAGCCTGGGACTAGTAGTAGCCTAGTACTACTTGGGGTGCCCTCAGACTCATATCCAGAAGTTTCTGCCTCCTGAAGCAGGGATATTAGCACAAAAGGAATGGTGGATTTTTGAATGTAAATACATGTGTGCGCATGAGCACGCGCGCGCGCGCACACACACACACACACACACACACACACACACAGTGTGATTTGGCTTTTCTTAGGTTTTCCATGTTTCTAGAGATGACTGGTGCATTCCAGTGTAAGACCTTTCTGGCCTTCTCTGAAAATCTGATTCAATGAAAGGCCAGACTTACAGGAAAAAGGTTCTTCCATTTTTGTAATCTAGGTTGTTATAGAATTGGCTTTATTTTAGCAGTTAATAAAGATATGCAGTTTGATTTGTTACAGAGTGTCTTCTTGTCTTTCTTTCTCATTAAGAAAATCTCTGCATACCAATATGGACATGAGGAAGAGGCTGAGGCAGGAGGATGGAGAAGCTTAGGATAAAAGTGCTATCCTATGTCCAGAACTCGAGGGCTGGTGGTTTAGATCAGTGACAGAGCACTCTTCAGTGATAGTCCTCAACGTTGCAAAAGCTAAAAATGAAAAATAGGAAGAGAAAGAGGAAGTGGAGAAACAACGGGAGGAGAAGGAAGAGGAACAAGAGGAGAAGGAGGAAGACAGGAGAGTCTTCTATTTAATTGATTCCATTATTTGTCATTGGATATTTGGGGCCTACCTACCCTAAGCTTTCGGGGTGTGTCCTGGGTGTGTAGGGTATCTTAGCATTCCTGTCCCTGTCCATCAAGCCCAGTGGCAAACATCAGCAATGTCTTCAAAGCATTGCAAATATCCCCAAACTGCATATAATCACCATCTGATGAAAGCCACTTAGCTAGATTTACGTGTTCTGAAAATACATTCCCCCACCCGCCCACACACATACATTCCTTCCTGTCTTGAAGTTGATCAGGGTAGTTGCCTTTTTTGTTGTTAAAGAATTTATTAACATTGATTTTTACATGATATTTCAAATGACAAGTTTAACAAACAAGTGATCAGGAAGGGAATCTCTATATACAATCACTGGGACTTAGTTTTTAGAACTTAATCCAAATTTGGCTAAGGGTTTGTATGTCATAGAAACGGTAGTTATCTTTTGACAAAGGACTTGATAAATACAACGCATCTTGATCACTGTCACCACTTTCAACATTCTCACCCTTCATTTCTAACCCACCCCTTCCTTTACTTCTCTTAAGTTTGTAAGAAATATACTGAATTCTTGACTGCATTCTCCTTTACCTTCTGCTCTTTATTCATCTCCTCCTATCTCCCGTATCCCAATGTCCCTCTTTCAAATCCCATTCCCCATTGTGTATTCTGTTGAACTTTATCTTTGCCTTTCTATGGAATTATCTTTTTGAGCATTTCTTTGAAGCTACCATATTTCTGTTAATAGACTTGTATTCACTGGCATGCCAACCAGAGTATTTACTTCCAAATGTATGAGCTAATTGTAGCTTTCACAGATGAGGGAAATCAGCCATCTATTCTCTCTAACATGGCTTTTACTTCACTTAACAAAATTTTTCTAGGTCCTGTGTTCCATTCCTTTACAAATGATACTATATCATTCTAACTGAAAAATCACACCCTTAAAGGAAGCAAAATTCTGAGATGAATTGTCTCTGTATCCCATTTGATGCCATTTGAATAAGTTATAGACATTATATAATGAATCAGTAGTTCATGTGGGAATAATGTAATTTAATTGGTATTTATGTTTATATGTACAGAATAGCTGTAGGCAATAAATACATACTGAATTCATTACAAACTAAATAGCCTCATATACTTTAATGAATGTATTATATGAGTACTTACTGTAAAACCTTAAGGGTCAATGTTATTCCTTTCTAGAGCGTCTACAATATACAAATTAAAAAGAACTGTTCCTGGCCAATTGAAGGGGATGGTAATTTATTTTTCCTTTACCTACAAAATTGTTACCACCTCAAGCCTCTTTCCATCTTGTTCAAATATAAATTTCATATCATGGTCCATTAGAGAATGAGAGAATGCAGTTGTATGTTAAAGAAATTCCTTTTTTTAATTTAATGAAACATAGTCAAAGTTCTCAGAATCAGCTTTCTGGTTACTTAATCCTCTACCTCACATACTTTCCTCTTGAAAAAAGTCTATTAAGTTTGCATTTCTTCAATGAAACATCTCCCCTCTCCTTCCCTCACATCCAGGCCCACCCCAGCCCAGTTACATCAGTCATGTTCCATTTCTCAGAACATCACTCTCCTCTAATTCCTACAACCCATGTAATGTACCCAGTGACTGCTCCCACAGTTTTGCTTAAATTTTGCCAATATGTGTGAATCTCTGCTGCCTCCTTTCCTGCTTGGAATATCTCAGTTTATCTGACATCTAATAATGCCTTGAGCCTGTGTTGGTTCTCTGTCTCCCATTTCTTTCTTTTTTTTGCAAGTCGTGGGTCTTGAACTCAAGGCCTGAGCACTGTCCTTTGGCTTTTTCTCAAGGCTAAGAACTCTGCCACTTGAGCCATAGCACCACTTCCAGCTTTTTCTATGTATGTGGTACTGAGAAATGGAACCCAGGTCTTTGTACATTCTAGGCAAACACTCTAGCCCTAGGCCAAAACTCCCAGCCCTCTGTCTCTCATTTGTTACACACAGTTTCTATGGGGGTGGATGCCAGAGTAAATGAAGTGGAGGAATTCACTTGGCATAATATACAGTAGGGAAGAGCATCCATATTTCTAAACTATAAAGGAAACCAGAGCAGGAGGCATTCCTCACCTCTGCAAGAGGGCTTGCCTAGCCAGCAGTTTGCTAGGGCTATGGCAGAGTCCCCTTGTCAGGAGGTTTATATTCAGGAGACATCCTTTATTTCAACAGGAATCTTTTGGTGGGGTTGAGCAGGGGGATGGAGGAAGAGGACCCATGAGCAAGAATCAGATTCAAGCAGTCTCTCCATAAGGTGAAGAGAATGCAGTTCCATCTATAGTTCATATCACAGAGTGACTGAGAGCAGGTCTGGCCTGCCCACTTCAGGAGACATGCACTTATGGACAGACCCCAGCTTCAGTTGGGAGGTGTGTGTGTGTGTTAGTGAAGTGAAGACATCAACCTTAGCCTGATCTCCATGAGTGTGGAAACATGAGGAGGAATCCCAATACCAAGTGGGTGGGTGACTAGGTGTCTGGGTGTGGGAAAAACTCTCCTCTCTGCATCTCCTCCTTCTCCTTTTGTCAAGCATCACGTACTGATGCCTAGTGGCATTTGAAGCAGGTGCTATCCACCCTTCTAGCCACTTGTAGTTTTACAGTGCCAAGAGCCACTCCTCTAATCCCAGCCAGATCATCCATGACTCCAGTAGGCCAGGCTTTGCCAGGGCAGGGCCAAGCAGCCCCACGGAAAGGGATGCAGACTCCCACAGGTTCCAGGATGTGAGCATCTCACTCTTGGTGTATGGACAGCTGCACAGTCTGCATGGGCCTGCCTTCTTGCAGCTACTACAGGCACTGGATTGTGGGCAGGTGTTTCCCAGGCTCAGCTCCTGACCTCCTCTTGCATAACCTGTACTGCTGCAGTCTTGTAGGAAGTGCTGGGCTCCTTGAGAAGGAGTTTACTTCCAGGAGAGGGGAAGTGCTTGCTCTGTGTCACAGCAGGGTACAGAGTCCTAGGTCTCACTGGACTTTCCCTGTCCACTTCTATGGTGCCACAGAGCACAGGTAGAGTCCTTATCAAGATGGTCATTTTACCTGCAAGCACTCTATTGGAGCCTATGTGCAGTTGAAGATTGTAGAGACCAACCTCTCAGTGTCCCCAGGAGAGGAAGCCCATAGGTTAAGCTGAGTTCACATTTTCTCTCTGTTGGTGTTGTCTGATAGGATGCCAACAGTAAGGTGCACTTCCTATCCAAGAGAGCCTGTGCTAGTATGTGCAGTCTGTTTGTGAACTTAGGCATGCCTAAGTACAGGTGGAGTTTCTGTTGCGAGTGGGCCTCCTGGTATGGCACAGAGGCCTGCAAATGAGCTTGTTTGTAACGATATACATATTTGATATTTCCTGTCCTGTGTGTGTGTGTGTGTGTGTGTGTGTGTGTGTGTGTGTGTGCGCCCACGTGCGCGTGCACGTGCGCACATGCAGGGCTGTGTGTATGCTGGTGTGTGCTTCTGTTTCTTGTTTCTGGGTTTTTTTTTGTTCTTTTGTGCTTTATTAGAGCGTACTCAAGCTCCTATGTCCTATGTCTGTCCTAGGGTGTTTGTGTAGCATGGGCATGGCCCTAGCAGAACCACTGGGCAGAGGTTTCTGCTCACCCGGCCACCATGTGGGCTTTGCCTACAATATGCTGTGGTTCCTATATGAGAGTAAGCATGCCATTGTGTCCATGGGAAATGGATGGCAAAGGTTACATCTGGTGGTGGCATGCAGGCACAGAGTTGCAACTACTGATGCTAGTTCACCTGCTCCTGTCCCTGTGCCAGCAAATGCATGTAGGCTTCTCAGTTTTATTGCACTTCCCTATGCCAACTGTCCTACATGTCTGCCTGTTGCATGCTGATTTGCGTGGCCCTGCTGATGTGACTATGCCAGCTGACTCAGGTGGGTCTCTTGAAGCCCATGTGCATATTCCAAGGGTCCCTTGAAATAGAAAGCCTCTTGACTAAGTTGAGAAGCTGAGCCAGGAATTGGACCCTTACTGGGGAACTAAGGAAAACTATGCTGTTTTATTGGGAACTAAGGAAAACTATACTGTTTTATTGGTGTGCATGTGTGTATGGAGAGGGGGGGTCAGGGTCTAGTATGTAGCTTCATTCTGTCCTTGAACTGTAGATTGTCCTTTCTGAACCTTCCTAATGCTCGTATCACAAATAGTAACCAGCACCATGCTTGGCTTTTCTAAAACTCATAGAGCATTGTACCATGTGACCGTACCTGCCATTCAGTTATTATTATATAATTATGCAGTTTGGAGTGGTCTTCTATGCCTACTTCCAGATCACATTCATTATTTCTGGGTGCCACCTGGATCTAGATTTATGTGTGAGTGAGTGCTTGGAATGTTTTCCCTGTTTCAACACTAGAAGGTCTAACTTCCAGAGGTTCTCACCAAAAATCACAAACCATTTCTCAGGAAGAAGAAACGGAGTATCTCAAAAGTATACTCTGTGTCCCAGCGTCATGTCAGCAGTCCCATACCCCAGAACTGGCCTTCAGCATCACATCTACCAGTGGTCAGAATCTCTACACATGGACAACCCTGGGTTACATCATTGCTGGAATTGTAGCCAGCAATGCTCTAGGCTGTGGCATAAATTGAATCCATGATCTGCCAGATTAGACATAAGGCTAAAGAAGCAGCAGTGTCCCCTGCTTCCCACTGATGTATGTTTGTGGCCTGGTTTTGATGTGATCAGGCAGCTAATTCTGGCTGACATTGAAAGAGGAATGGTAATAGATTTGAATCACATGTGCTCCTTGGGAAACATGATAAGGCTACATGTGCATGATTTCCTCTGGCTCTGGTGCTATATTATAGGGTGCACACCCAGACAGGATTAGAAGCTACTCAGACATTCTCAATGTTATTTTTGGCTGTAAAGCCAGTAAGGGTAAGGGTAAAGGAACACTGATGCTGAGCTGTGAACCCTGGAAACGTTTGGAGAGGCTGACTGCCCTCTATATAGCACTTGGATTGCTGAAAAGCTGTCCATCCAGGGTTAATTCAGACCACTCTGGAGAGGGTTATGAAACTGGAATGCTGTACCCCCTACTGGAAAGGCGAGTACTTTAGCTTTGAGTACTGGAGATCTTGATAGCTTAGCCCTGGGACAAGATAAGAAGACCTGTGTCTGGACTGTTGCTGAGCCGCAGTCTGATATTTTAAAAAAAATGTCTCTTGCAAATGCTATTTTTTCTTTAATTGTCATATGAATGTAAATACTATGGTTTTTGTATGTTTCCATGGTAATCTTCCCTGTGTGAACCTGCAAGTAAATCTGCATGCTGGAGACTCAGGGCCCAAGTGCCTATAATCCTGTGATCCCTCACACCCTACTACTACATCTGTCTCTGCATTTCCTAATTTTCTTTAGCTCCTCTATGTTCTTGTTCTGCCTTCGTTTGAGATTAGCAACACAGGAGAGAGCCCTGTGCTCAGTATTCTGTCCTTGATTAGGGTAATGAGAGTGAAGGCAGTTCACTAGTTATGCAATCTAATGAGAAGCTGGTTTACACCTAAATCAAAGGCTCAAGGAAATTCAAAGTCACAGGTGAGCAAAAGGTCCACCTGGGTTCTTGCAAATAACTTGAACCTTGAGATCAGTGGGTGCTCAGGAAACCTCACAGAGAAGACTATAAGTGGCCTGCATTCAAAAGGGCTACAGAATCTTCCAACACCTCCCTGAGGAACCCTGCCAGACCTCGTGTATCAGCCCTTCCACCGCCTGGAAGCTACTTCCAACCTGCAGCATCCAGAATCAAGCTGCAGCTTAGAACTGGAAAGGACTTTCTTATACCAGCCAAAGTGACCACTGCACAAGCCACTCAGTGAAGTGAGAAAGGTTCTGTCCAGGACAGCAACTTCTAGAGAACTTGTACTTATTTTTGGCTGGAGGGGGGCAGGGAGAGTCAGAGACAGACAGAAGCTTATAAAGACAGATAACCTAAACATTGCAAATATTTCCATAGAGCTCTTAGGTTGGGGTCTTGGTTGTGTTTAAAACCTGAGGTAACCCTGTTTTAGATAGCTCTCTTTCTTCTCTGCCCTCCACTTAGGAAGACTCACATGATGCTACTCAGCTTAGTCTCACAGTACTGACTACACAGGACTATAACCTAACTCAGTACCTGCTATTTGGGATGTTCTCAATGCTGTGTGTATGTGTGTGTGTGCACGCACATACGCGAACACACAGGTATATTTTCTGATGAGTGGAAATGCAAACTCCATAAATACTTGCAATTGTGTGAAGTTATACACTATATTTAACAATGCATTATATAAAGTACAGGGAAAGAATATGGAATGATTTCTCAGTGACTGAGTAATGGAATAGATTTCTGGAATTTCTGTGATACGTTTTGTGAAATCAAATAAAATGATTTGGTATTTCTTGATGGAAAATGGGTACGAAGGCCATCATACATCAAATAATTTGTGTAGTCATATGAACCTCAGGTATCTTCTTGACAAAGGCATCTGTGAGGAGAGGTGGAAGCACAATGCTTATGTGTGGAACAGGTTCACTAATCCTTGAGAAACCATCAAAGTACTCAGACTATCCTGATTCTGTGAATGGCCAGGAGAATCTCTGTGGAAAGGGAAAAGATCCTTGTTAGTGGGCCGGGAGTTTGGCCTAGTGGTAGAGTGCTTGCCTAGCATGCATGAAGACTCGGGTTCAATTCCTCAGTACCACATACATAGCAAAAAGCTGGAAGTGGTGCTGAGGCTCAAGTGGTAGAGTACTAGCCTTAAGAAAGTCCAAGGACAGTGCTCAAGCCCTGAGCCCAAGCCCAGGACTGGCAAAAAAAAGATTCTTGTTAGAATATTGTCTGCATGGCATTTCTTTTGTGTGCCTGTTTTTACTGCATGGTACACAAAAGAAAATGCTATGGGAACTTTTCCACAGAGGTGAGTGCCTTCCCATTTATCCTTTCTCAGAAAATCATGCTCCCGAGTCCACTTTCAAACTTAAGAAATCCTACTGATGATGGGACATAGCTGTTTTTCTCTTGCAGGGAATTACATAAATTTTGGCAATAGTACTTTGCTTGTTGTCATCTATTGAAAGAGAAGCTATGTGAATATATTCACACTAAACTAGCATTAAAAACATTAAATAATCAAGAACAAATTTCTGAAGAGCAAGAAGTCCTATCAAGAAGCTATCACCAAAGACTTAGAAAAAAATCTCATGAAACGAAATAAGCCAGATTCAAAGGAACATAGGCTCAGTAGTTTCCCTCATTTGTAATAATTAGTGTAAACCTTGGGCTCTCCTAGTTGAGGTCTAGAATAGGACAAAACCTAGTTACATATTATTTCTCAACTCTTTTGTTGTCATATGGTTATCTCATACTGTTAAACTATCTCACCTTGTTATCTGATATATTGTATATATGTTTGTTTATTTGAAATAGGACAGGGAAGGGGAAAAAACAAGATGAGGGGATGCGGTGAGGAGAAGGAAATGGGGACCAAGACATGAGAAAGGGTAGCAATGTTTGTGAAGTAATGTACCTTCTATCTGGTGAATATAATATAACCCTTCTATTAATTATAATAAAATGCATTGAAAAAGCTATCACCTATAAATGAATAGGCACCAAGGGGAGAGAGAGAGACAGAGAGAGAGAGAGAGAGAGAGAGAGAGAGAGAGAGAGAGAGAAACACAGAAGGAAAGATAAATAATGACAGAGGACGCTAACTACTTCTCCCTAATTTTCCTAAGTGTGAACACGCTGAACAATCCAATCAAAAGACACATAACAGCAGATTGGCTTAAGAAGCAAGATCCACCAATAAGCTGTCTCCAAAACACCCACCTCACTGAAACTATATATTAATAAAGAGGTCAATTCATACCCAGAATATTACAGTTATTAACGTTTACTACCCCAACATGGGAACACCTTAGTATATCAAGCAGACTATCTTGGAGTTACTTGATAAGACAGACTTAAACACAATCATAGTGGGAAACTTCAACATGCCACTCTCACCAAAAGACAGATCAACTCAGCAAAAGATAAGACTTCTCTGAGCTAAATGACACCATAACCTAGCTGGGCTTAATAAACAGAAACAGAGTCTTCTACCCAACAACAAAATGCTATACATTTAGCTCAGCAGAACTGGAACACATTCCAAAATAGATCAGATAGTAGTTCACACCAAAATCTTAAGTAGATACAAGAGGACTGTTGAAATCCCCTGCATGCTAGCTGATCACAGTGGAATCAGAATATCTCTAAACATCATAATAAAGGGTAAAATTTATTCAAATACTTGGGAGCTGAACAACACACTTCTGAATAACTCCTGGGTTACAGAACAAATCAAAAAGCAATTCAAAACATTCTCAAATGTAATGAAAATCAAGATGTAATGAAAATCAAGGAACATATGGGACACAGAAAAAGCAGTTTTAATGGGTGAATTTATCACACTAAGAGCCCATATTAAAAAGACAGAAGAAGCTCATGTAAACAACCTAAAGAAGCAATTGAAGCACCTAGAGGAACAAGAACCAGTTAACTCTAAAATAGGAGAAAAGAAATAAAACAAAATCAGAAATAACAGAATGAAATAAGATCTACTATACATAAAATTAATATATAAAAATTGGTTTTTGAAAGGATCAACAAAATCGATAGATCCCCAGCAAGATTAATCAAAAAATGGAGAGGGGAGACTCAAATAAACAAGATTAGAGATGCTACAGGGACAATCTCAATTGAGTCCCTTATCAATAAGTACTTCCTATTTTCAAAGAAACAGGAAAATTTAGTAGAAATGGATGATTTTAGAAAATAAATATAGGCTACCCCTATTGAATCAAAAAGAGATAAGTCATCTTAAAAACTAATATCATACAATGAGATAGTGTAAGCAATCACAGACATCCTAACCCAAAAGAGCCCAGGTCCACACGGTTTCACTGCAGAATTCTGCAAGACTTTTAAAGATGAATTAATATGTATACTCTTGAAACTCTTCCAAAGAAACAGAAGCACGTCTTACCAAACTAATTTTTTGAAGCTAATATTACAATCATCCCTAAAACCAGGGAAAGATCCAACAGAAAAAGAGGAAACTATAGACCTATCTCTCTACTGAACACAAACACAAAGCTCCTCAATAAAATACCAGCCAATAAAATCCAGAAACAAATATATTGTACACTATGATCAAGTAGGCTTCATCCCACAGTTGCGAGGCTGGTTTAACGGTAGCAAATCAATTTATGTAAATACATCACATCAATAGAGCTAAGATTAAGAATCATATGATAATTTCTCTGGATGCTGAGGAGGAATTTGACAAAATATAGCATCCATTCATGTTGAAAGCATAGGAGGTATATTGTTTAAAATATGAAAGCCATTTATGACAGACCTACAGCCAGTATCATAATAAATGGAGAAAGACTAGAACCATTTACCTTAAAATCAGAAACAAAACAGGGATGACCACTTCTCTTCAGTATACTGCTAAAACCCTTAGCCAGAGCAATAAGGCAAGAGAAAGATATCAAAGGGATCCACATAGGAAAAGAAGAAATTAAACTATCCCTATTCGCAGATGATATGATCCTATGGCTAAATGACCCAATAAACTCCTACAATTAATAAAACACTTTAGCAAAGTGGCAGGATACAAAGTCAACCTTCAAAAGTCAGTTGCTTTTGTGTATGGCAACAATACACAAACAGAAAGAGAAATCAAGAAAAGGATCCCATTTTCAATAGCCTCACGAGGAATAAAATAAGAATTAACTTAACCAAAGAGGTAAAACAATTATTTAATGAAAACTATAAAAGCCTAAAGAAATAAATTAAAACGGCCATCAGGAAATAGAAAGGCAAGATTGATCTACAAATTCAATGCAATCCCCATCAAAATCCCAATGATATTCTTTACTGAAATAGAAGTGTCATCCAAAGATTCATATGGACCAACAAAAGGCCTGGAACAGACAAAACAATTCTAGGCAAAAAGAGCCATGCAGATGGTATTACATTTCTAGACTTCAAAATCTACAATAGAGCCATAAAAACAAAAACTGCATGGTATTAGCACAAAAATAGACCAGAAATCAATGGAACAGAAATAAAACCACCATACTCTAGTCAACTTATATTCAACGAAGGAGCCAGATATATACAATAGAACAAACACAGCCTATTCAATTACTGGTTCTGGGAAAACTGGGTAGCCACATGCAGAATACGAAAAATTGACCCTAGCCTTTTGCCATGTACAAACATTAACTCAAAATGCATCAGACCTGAAACCCTGAAACTGTTACACGATAAAGTAGGAGAGACACTGGAACTCATAGGAACAGGCAAAAACTTCCTGAACAGAGTCCCAGTGTCACAACAGATTGGAGAGCGACTTGACAAATGGGACTACCTAAAAATAAGAAGTTTGTGCACCGTTAAAAGCATAGCTACTAAAGTAGAAAGACCACCATCCAACTGGGAAAGACCCATAATATATCAGACAAATGCTTAAGATCCAGTATCTACAGGGAACTCAAGAAAAAAATCCCCTCCAAACTCAACATTCCAATCACTAAATGGCCAAGGGAACTAAAGAGAGACGTATCAAAAGAGGAGGTTAAAATGGCAAAAACAACAAAAAAAGAGAAAATGCTCGTCATCCATGGTTGTAAAGGAAATGCAAATAAATAAACCCTAAGATACCATCTTGCCCCAATTGAAATGGCCAATATTATGAACTTGGACAATGACAAATGCTAGCGGGATTGTGAAGAAAGAGGAACCCCACTGCACTGCTGGTGGGATTGTAAACTAGTACAGCCACTCTGGAAGATAGTTTGGAAGTTGCTTACAGAACTGAAAATAGACCTCCACTACGATCCCACTATACCATCTTGGGCATCTATCCTGATCATCATAACAAAGTATATGATAAGGACACCTGCTCAGCCATGTTCATCCCTGCACTATTCACACATATTTTGTTTAGTCCTTTGCACCTTAGGGATTTCCTTGGGAAAGCCATCTGTGTAAAGAAGGTACATGCACAATACTCAAGTGTGAAACAGGTTCACTTCCACATCCAGACCATCACCAATTCTGAGAAACCATCAAAGTACTCTTACTCTCCTGACTCTGGGAAGAGCCAGGACTCTCCGTGAAAAGCTAAACAATCCTCTTACAATACTGCCTGCATGGCGTCTTTCCCTTGTGTGCTTGCCTGCATTTCTACCAGTTTACTTAGGACCATGAGTGCACAAAAGAAAATCCTTTGAGATCATTTTCCCCAAGGTGAGTGCCTACCCTTTCATAAACCACCATATCTATTAGGTAGCCAGGTAATATCCACTTGTGTCAAGTGACAGCTCTCAGATAAGTACATTGTGCTAGGTAGTATCAGAAAATTAGTATTTGTCTAGATTTATTTGGTTGTAATGTTTTCCTGGCATCCCTTTACAGCTGCCAGTGGTAACATAAGGGCAGAAGCCCAAGGCCTGTCTGCATTATCAACTCATGCCATACCTGGAGCACAGGGGACAGGGAGTCCAGAGACAATCTGCCCCCCATCAGTGTGCTTTCCATAGAGTAGGGAAGACTTAGGCATATTTGTCTTTGCTACTCGACACCAAACCCTGTCTTACTGCCATAAATACAATGAATATATCAATGCTCACAGTTAGAAGAGGCTGGATCTACTGAGTGCAATGGTTTGTGAAATGTATGTATGCAAGGTCTTTAGTTGCTGGCAGGACTTCAACAATCAAATGCCCAGAGTTTCTTCAACTGGCTACCTACCTGTCCACATATAGCCAGTTTCTATTGAATGGTTGAATAATTGTCCTATATTTGGTTTCACTATTTATGGAACATACAGTAAGTGAGAACCCGAGTGTATCCTTGCCAGCTTTCTTTTCAGATCACTATCCAGAAGCTAGGGCTCTATTCCTTGTTCTACAACATTAATCAAACAGTGTGCAAGTCAAATAGAGAGACAGCGTTCCAGGCTACCCAGCAGAGAATTATGGGAAGACACGTTCTTTACTTCCTGTGACCCTTGTCGACAAACTGAGATTATGGGTGTAGATGCTCTCTCCATAAAGCATCTGAGCTTAAAAACAGAAATTCTTTTGGGTCCTACAGTGATACATGGCCCTATAATGCCCAGAAACTTGAAGCCCCCCGGAAGGATCTCCAGAGATCGAAGATCAATGCAAATTGCAATAAGTCGTTTATTGACAAGCTCGAGCACGGGTCTCTGCACACTGATAGTCGAGTGCAGACCAGAGGCCACGTGCACAAAATTACAGCACCTTTAATACATTCTTTGGTAGGGGGCAGGTCCCAGTAATCATTCCATTGAATGATTGGCGCAATACAAAACGGGAGGAAGGTTGTGACTAGTCATTGGTCGGTGTAGGCCGAGCTGTTGCACTTTGAACTGATTGTCTAATGGGTGAAAGACAGACCCACTATGTGATCAGCGGAGAAAAACTGACAAGGGGCCTGACTAACGGGTGAAGGGACAGACCTAATATGTAGAGAAAACCTGCGGACAGGCTAACAGGCTTGTGCCTAGTTCACTGGCCCTCGCAAGTCCGACCTTGTACAAATGAATACAATTATAAAAATACAAATGGCTAATCATAGGTTTATAGAAAATATATAGATATTTTCTATGCTCCTCATTCCCCCCACCTTTTTTTTAGCCTAGTCAAATCTTTGACTATATAACTTAGTACAAATGGGGTGTAGGATCATCAGTTTTATTATTCTGATCACCCCCCCCCCTTTTTTTTTACTAAAGACATCATTTCATTAATTACACATGGGCCAATCAACAGTAACACTAAAATAATCACCAGAGGGCCAATAATGGCTGAGATTAGAGAAGTTGCCCAGGGAGACCAGTTGTACAGTCTCTCATCTCATCCTCAGGACCTCTGTCTCTCCCTTTCTTGTTCATCTAATCACCTCTTTACAGCTGCCAGGCTATCTTTAATTACCCCGGTGTGGTTTGCTCAAAAGCAACAATTTTTTTCCCCAGGGTGACACTCAGTCTCTAGGAACAATATCTAGTCATCTTCTGTTCTGGAGGACAACTTTAGCTAGGGACCTCAGTGAGTCAAATGAGCTTATTGACTGACTTATGCACACATCTCAGGTGAGCATCTGTTTGGGATCCAAGAATGTCAAAGTCCATTTTTCTGGGAGTCTGAAAGTCCAGGATTCTTACAAGCCATCTTCACCTAGGAGTGATAAACCCAGTAGCTCTTTCCTGCTACCTTCACTGTGGACCGAGTGCTGGGAATCACAGCGCAGGTTCACTTGAGTGCCAGGGTACTGGAAACCAGACGAAGGACAAGTCCCCAGATCAACTTGTAAGGCCTGTAAGGACTGGATTGAATCTTGGTTAACAATGCCAGCTGAGATAATGCATGGATGGGGGGGGGGGATAACAATTGTTATCAGACTGGGGCAGACAGCATTCTCTGGTTTGGAGGGCATAGAGCGTGCCCTCCCAGTTCTGCACCCAAGAAAGCCCTCAGAGCTAGGAAATATACATCCAAGCATAGCAACCCTTCACCTCAGTGCACTATATTTAGATTATTGCATTAACTGCATACCAGCTTTACTCAAGACATACTCATACCATTGGCTACATACTCCAACCTTCTATAATTCACATGAACACATCCTTTCTTATCCTCCATAAATCATTTTTTTCAACTCCTCTCTCAAAACCTTTGCTAACCTTTCTCTCTTTTTTCATTTGAGCCATCATTTACATTTGCACCTCTCACCTCTAAGCTGTTCAGCACTGGATGGAAAATTCCCTTCACTCATCAGAGTAACCATAATGGCTGTAAAACCTAGAGGACTTTGAACTTAGCACAGATAGAATGTCCCACCACCAAGGGTTTAGTTCCAGTCCTCTCAGGAAGCAGCTTTGGAGTGGTGGAATCAGGCAGGACAGGATGTGTGGCATCAACCTTGTCTCTCAGCAGCTCCAATGGAATGTGACGCCTCCTGCTGGGTCGCCTGCAAATTTCTGCATGGACTGGTTAGAGAAGCTTGCCCTAAGGCCTGACTTTGGTGAAGTCTCCCAATGATTTCCTGGTTGCTTTTCCTGAGCATACTCATTTTTTCAGACTGGCACCCCATTAGTTTTTCCAAAAGAATACCAGGATGACAACTTTCAGTAACCAGATTTCCTTTAAATGAGGCTAGGATTCTCTAGACAAGTATGGATTACTTGAACCTGTAGCCATTCCCCACAAGTGCAGTTTCCACTCTTGCACATCTGTTACTACTCTTTTCCATATCTCCAATTTATCCTGTCTCACTTTCCAAAAATGACTCTGGTCCCTTCATCTTAAGGGGAGTTGATGGGCGAAGATCCATCTTCTATAACTTTTTCAAGCTGACTCAGGGGCGTTGTCTCTGTACTTGACCAGGGACCTTAAAAAGCTTAGCCTATTTTACCAAGAGGTTGCCAGGATTAGCTATCAGGAACAATGATTTGCTCTGAACTAGAGATCATATTCAATATTTAACAACTGCACAAACCTTCTTTGGCAACAATAGTTTAGCTTACTTAGCATCCATTTGCAAAGGCATTTTCTTGATTGTCTGGGGATCTTAATCTCTGTGACCCTAACAAAGCTTCAGTTACCAGTGTTGGCCTAAACAGATCAATAGAGACATAGCTTTGGGTCCACAAACTTTCCTGAATTTGCTCAGATAGGGCTTTAAACTACCCACTATCACAGATGATTGACAAGTTCCTGCCCAGTTATGAAAAGCATGGGCATTAGTAAGGCATGCTTACAAACTATTCTATGACCTCCCGGCTCTGATTAATATTGAATGGCCAAGCACAAATGACTCTAGGATCTGACACCATCTCTGCCATCCAAGCAGAGGCTTTCTGCATCGTGTCCCAGTAGTGTTTCTCCACACAGGGATAAATGTCCCATTGGCATTTCACTTGCTTAGTTGCTAGACTTCAACTCAGGGCCTGGGCACTGCCCCTCAGCTCTCCAGCTCAAGGCTAGCACCCTGCCACTTTTGAGTCCCAAACTCAGGACCTGAGTGCCGCACCTCAGCTCTGCAGCTCAAGGCTTGCACTCTGCCACTGTGAGTCCTGAGCTTGGTGCTTGAGTGCTGTCCCCCAGCTTTTAGCTCAGAGCTAGCACTCTGCCACTTCGAGCTCCAAAGCAACTCTGCCTTAATAACACTCTGCTGCCAGATTAGACACCACAATCTCACAGGGACTTTGCTTTGCCCGGGCTGGCTCAAAACTGCGGCTTTTAGATCAATGAGCCCTACAAAAGGCCACTTTACTCCAATTAGAAGCAACAAGGTGGTCAACTCAGAAATAGTCTCTAAGCATGATCTTACCTGGAACTTGGTGAGGGCCAAAATTACACCTGAATGAGGATCTGCTGTCCTTCTCCAGGGGCCTGCAGGAGATTGCTATAAAATAATTTACAAGAGTAAGCTGAAATAGCACTTAAGCAACCATTTTGGTAGTCCTAATTTTCCTTTTTGCTCTTTTTTGAAACAAACATTTATGACAACTTCACTTTTAAATTTTGTTCAGAAACCCATTTCTAATGTTCTTTAAAACTTTTACACTTTTTAACTTAAACACTTAATATTTTAGTCTTTATTTGCATTTGAAAAACCTTTAAGGGCCCATGGCACTCCCTTTTCTCCAGGTTTCCTTGGGCTCAAGGAACACCCTTTGCCTTCACGACTCCTTTTAGAAGAGGCAGTTTTTTTTCTTTCTTTCTTTCCTTCAGTTAAAATTACTGCCTAGAACTCCCATAGTTTAAACCCAAATAAGTTTTTCCTTAATGCAAGAACTACAAACATCATCAGTACAAAGTCTAAGTCTGGACTTAGTTTCCTTTTTTTTCTAAAATATGTCCAATTACAATCCAGTAGCATGAAACCAAATCATACAGAGATAAACCTTTAAACATTCCTTTTGAAAACTCTTTTTTCCCCCAAATGTAATACATTTTAAGTAGCAGTTTAAGAAATATTATTATTTTACCATCAGATTTTCAATGTCAGTCTGCAAGGAAAAAGGACGAAGATGATCCACTCAGTCCATCTGACCAGGTTAAGTGAACGGCCTTCATGCCAGCTTATTTTCTTTCAACAGCGTGGACCCTCCCTTAGGGCCTTTTCCACCATGGGAATCTAGAGCTGCGCCTTTGCCAGTTCACCTCTCGCCCCAAAAGATGGTCACACAGGACTATCCTAAGTTTTCCCGTCCTTTCTCTTTGCATTTGATTACCAAACTGTTTTAAAAGTCTCCAAACTTTAACTTAAGGAAATAAATTTCAAATTCCTTATTTTTCTGTACTAAACAGGATACAATGTTTACAATGTAAACAGCTCTATGCATTACAATATCAACCTTATTTTAAATGCAAATTTTATTTAGAAAATACTTTTTCTACTTTAGAAAAATACTTCTTACCAGTTTCTCTTTAAAACAATGCAGTAATCCATTGAGACATTGGAAACATTTAACACTAATACTTTTCTTGAAGTTTAAAATTAGATTCACCCAATTGCCTTTTTGTTTCAAGCATAAATTAATCCATTGTTTTATACAGCATGCTGACAATTTAACCTTGAACATGTTCACTCACTCCGTTCACACACATTCATACTCAAAGATCTAAAAGCATGCAAAATTAATATGGGCCGTTCATTTTTCCGGAAGTTTGTGTCAAGAGAGCTTTGCCAATTTTACTCTTGCAGATGAGAACCAGGTTCAAAACAAAACTTTTTGCAAGGCAACTTAGCTGGAATTTATTTTTCCAGGGCTTTTTACAACTGCAGACACACCAGAGCGGCCATACCAGGCCTAGAAATGTTCAAATAAATAAGAATGACATACACACAAAAATCCCAAGGATCCATATTTAGGATTAGTACCAATTTCTAAAACAAAACCAGACAACACAAAAAACACCTCACAAAGCAAGACAGAAGCAGAGACTTTAAGTACCCCCAAATTTTGATGGCATGCCTGGCAACAGTCACAGGGAGGAAGGCACTTGGGGCGATGAAACTTCTCAGGGGGTGCCTCCCCTTGAAGCTTTCCATTCCCTGGTGACCGGCAGGCAGAAGTCATTCTAACCCACCTACAAAAGGCTCTCAAACAAAACCAGACATTGACTTAAACAAGAAAATTGGACTCAATTAGATGCACTTAACAAAAACATGAACTCAGAAGAATGTTCTCACCAAACAGCTTATTTAGATTCAGACATATCTTGCTGGTGGGACTCTCAGACAAGCCCTGTTACCAACAAGAAACCCAGAAGGGGGGGTCCCTTTTACTAAACACTTTTTGATCAATCCTCAATAAATCAGAAATATTTTTTCCTCCCAGTCCTCCAATTTCTGTAACTTCTTTTTTTATATCGGGGGCCGGGAAGGACATAGCAACTGCCGACTGGTTCTTCCTGTCCTCAGGATTCATAGGGGTGTACTGCCTAAAGGCTTCCATCAACATTTCTAAGTATGCTGTAGGAGTTTCTTCTTTATCCTGTATCACTGAATATACTTTAGCTAAATTAGTTGGCTGCTGCGTGGAGACCCGCCATCAGAGTCTGGCGATAGACTAGTAGCCTACCCCGACCCCCTTCAGTGTTATAGTCCCATCTGGCGTCAGAGGGTCTAGCAAGGGGAAAGATAGCATTAATCATTTCAACATTATTAGTTGGGAGACCAACATTGCCCAGAACCAGCTTTCCTGCCTCTGTCTCGTTCATCACACTGGCTAGCAAAGAAATCAAATCTCGGGGTTGTCAGAAAATTTAGCATTCTGGCTACGCCAGTTATACAGGTCGGCGGTGGAAAAGGGCCAGTAGTGGACCTGGGGTCCCCAGTATCGCCGAGAAATCCGATCTCCCGGAGGGGAAGGGCCACCGTGGTGTCTGGGATGTGGGGTCAGCGCAGGGCCCAGCAGCCTGCGGCCTTCCCGGGGCGGGGGGTGGGGCGGCTCGCGGCTCGCTGTGTTCGGCTTCGGGTTCCCCTGGCGGGTCATGCTAGAAGTCCTGGCCCTCCCCTAGCCACAGCAGCATCTCCCCTTTCTGGCGCTGCCGCCTCTGCTGCTCCCGCCCGCCCCACCTCCACTGTTCCTGCTCCCACCTCTCCCTCCTGGGGAAGGGGCGGGTGCAGGGATGGGTAGGCAGGAGGGTCAAAGAGGAGAGAATCCGCTCCTCCGTCCTGTAGAACGGGTTGTAAAGGGACAGTTGGATGAGCGGTCTCATTCTTCTTAAGGACTAATACCTTGGCGGGCTCCCCGGGGGGGGGGGGGGGGGGGGGGAAGGAATGGCAACAACCAGGCGGGATGTCCTCCACCAGGTCTTGCCAAAATGTACGGTATCTGGTCGGGGTGCCCGCCTTCCCTGGGAGGAAAATCTGTTCTTTTACCTTTCGAATCAAAGGGAGGTGGAAAGTTCCCTCAGGTGGCCAACCAACATTAAAAGTAGGCCACTCGGATTGGCAAAAAGTAATGTTTGCCTCGCTTGAGGTTCAGGCTTAAATTATGTCCTCTTTCTTTTACATCCCTAAAATGACTGGTCAGGAGGGCCAATGGAGAGCTCTGTTTCTGACCCATGTCTGTATAATATAGCACCCAATCACACCAATATACAGGAAGGAGAAAAAATAGGTTAAATTCCTGCACCACCAGCGTCAGTGTGGATTGAAAATGTACTCGTAGGGACACTGGACCGCAGAGTCTGCGCGGGGAGGCGGGGGGCGGGGGTGGATTGACTGGACCTGTAAGGGGGGTCAATTATTCCGAAAGGTTGAAATACCGGGCGTTTAGGAGAAGGGTGGGAGTCTTCCCCCCCAGGAGGTTGGTGGAGTCACCTGCTGCTTCCAGGGTGAAAGAGTAAAATTAAACAAGTATCCGGAGCACACAAAAAGGAAACTGAGCCGCAATCCACACAGAAACAGATATCTAATGATAAGACTGCGAGAGTCTGCAACAGGAATTGAAACAGGGAGCTCAGTCCCTTTGAGACTCACAACAACCAGACAAACAGTCTAAAAGACCACTCGATGAGGCTGCCACCCCCAATGAGCAGTCCTAGGCCATAGCTAAACAACAAACACAGGCAGAGGCAGCAATCGGAGGGGCTCTTCCGTCCCCGGGCAAACCTCACCAAACAGACACAGACAGAGGCCGCAGACAGAGGGGCTCTTCTGTCCCCCGGCAAACCTCACCAAACAGAGGAGTCGCAGGGGACGTCTCCCACTGGCCCCGCCAGCTGCCTTTTAGCGCATCTGCCAAGGCTTTTGCTTGCACAGATACAGAGCTTGCAAGCAACCCAAAATCATACAGAGTGGTTATAACCAATACCGATTAGCAGGGCCTTTCAACTTACGGGCTGTCCCTTGCGACTCAGTCACCGGGTGACTGGGTATCCCAGGGAGGGCTTCCGGGCCCATGCACCAAATATAATGCCCAGAAACTTGAAGCCCCCCGGAAGGACATCATAGACCGAAGATCAATGCAAATTGCAATGAGTCGTTTATTGAGGAGCTTGAGCATGGGTCTCTGCGCACTGATAGTCGAGTGCAGACCAGAGGCCAAGTGCACAAAATTACAGCACCTTTAATACATTCTTTTGTGGGGGGCAGGTCCCAGTAATCATTCCATTGAATGATTGGCGCAATACAAAACGGGAGGAAGGTTGTGACTAGTCATTGGTCGGTGTAGGCCGAGCTGTTGCACTTTGAACTGATTGTCTAATGGGTGAAGGACAGACCCACTATGTGATCAATGGAGAAAAACCGACAAGGGGCCTGACTAACGGGTGAAGGGACAGACCCAATATGTGGAGAAAACCTGCGGACAGGCTTGTGCCTAGTTCGCTCACCCTCGCAAGTCCAACCTTGTACAAATGAATACAATTATAAAAATACAAATGGCTAATCATAGAAAATATATAGATATTTTCTACGCTCCTCAGCCCAAAGAAGGAGAAAACATTGGGTGCTATTCTTTTTCTTCGAATTTGATTTTTTGGCCCTAAATCAAGACTAATGAGCCAGTTGCATATGGAATTCACCCAGGGATTTCTGACAAATTAAAAAATCTACACATTAACCACAAATACTTTCACTTCTATATTCAAAGTCCTTTATCAGTAAAGGCCTAAGAGCACTGAAAAGCCATTGAA
Source organism: Megascapheus bottae (assembly GCF_031878675.1). NCBI lineage: Eukaryota > Metazoa > Chordata > Mammalia > Rodentia > Geomyidae > Megascapheus > Megascapheus bottae. The sequence continues at coordinate 7,217,159 of NC_143548.1, forward strand.
CCCAGTAGTAATCTCTAGAGATTACTGGAGTGATTAGAGATGTAATTGGAGGGTGCTTCAAGATGTGACAAAATGCCAGTGGAAAGTCCATCCACAAAAATGTCACAGGATAATATTTATCTAACAGGAATACTATAAATGTAAAAAATTTAACTAACCAAAACACTATGCTAGTTGAAATAAAGTTCTCACTTGGTTTATGTATATGTCCTTGTCTTTCTGTGTTTAGTTTGTCCATTTCTTCTTCCCTATTTCTGTGTAATGAAGAACTATGCATATATAAATACATTTATACAGTATGTATATGCACACAGGTGTGTACCTATAAGCCTAGTTATATGTGTATACCAATAAAAGAGTAGGTGTATATGCATGTTCAGGTATTTCTATACATGTATATGTATAGGTCCACCTATTTATACATATAGTTGTGTAGATCTGTGTGTGTATCTGTATAGGGAATCGATCCTCATAGGAAGAAAGACTAAATCTAGCAGTATGCAAAGAAAGAACATACACAGAGGCCTATCTCATATTTGTTTTACTCCTCACTTTGGAGTTAGCAGTTCAAGCATGCACATGTCAATGGCAAGTTTCAGGACACTACTGCTGGAAGAGGGACAGCACCCTGGAGTTCTAATCTCTGATCAGTAAGTACTGCTCCTCCTCCTCTAGCTCCTCTTAGGCTGACCTTTACTAGAAGAGCCAGTGGGAAAAAAGGAGGAAGACCAAAGAGGTGTTACACGACCTAATTAGGAACACACAAAAATGATTTGGGCTTTCTCTCCACACACTATTACAGAATTGTCCTTCTAATAGAATACACACATTCCAGCATTACTGGTCTCCACCATTAATTGCTCTTTGAGTCTTGCCTTCCTCTTTCCAGTCTCCAGGTTGCAATCAGGAATTTTTAACTTCCTTCTGGCTTTTCTTCTTCCACTTTGTCCTTTGACATGTGTATTCAGTGTAAAATCTATCTGTTCTACTTCTCCCCAAAGTATTCTAGTAAACATCAGTATTGTTTTATAATATTTGTTGATCACACTCACTCAGTGCTTTTCCATTTCTTTCCCTCTCCATCCTCAATTGTCTCTCTTTCATGTTTACTTTTCCCTAGGTTCAAACTTAAATTTTGGTACTTTTCTCAGGTATGTGTGAGGCAACCATAAACTCATACAGTAGACAGCACTGTACCTATGTACTTTTTTTTAATCTTTTTTTGCCAGTCCTGGGCTTGAGCTCAGGACCTGAGCACTGTCCTTGGACTTTCTCAAGGCTAGAGCTTTACCACTTGAGCCTCAGCACCACTTCCAGCTTTTTTCTGTGTATGTGGTACCTCGGAATCGAACCCAGGTCTTCATGCATGCTAGGCAAGCACTTTAACCACTAGGCCAAACTCCCGGCCCTGTACCTATGTACTTTTATTCTATGAAAATACCAACGGGCACGGTACCTTATACAACACAAATAACACAACAAACTGAGTAACAGAAAGTACTGTTGGAGAAGGAGTCTAAACATGTTACTCCTCTGAAAACCTAGTGCACTGTTTAACAAAATGAATAAAGGGGGCAGAAACCTGTTAAGGTGGGTGGGAATATGAATGTAGGAGAGACAGGTGGGAAAAGGCAATCATATTCAATGCACATTAACAAAACCTTAACTATTTAACTTCACAGTAGAGATGTGGTGGGGGCAAGATTGATCAAAATCCATTGTACTTGTCAGGCTTGGTGTCTCACATCCATAACACTAAGTTATTCAGGAGCTTGAGATCTCAGGATCCCAGTGGGAAGCCAGCCTGGCAGCCTGGGCAGGAGAGTCCAGAAGACTCTTATTTCCAACACCGCTCAGGCCTTGAACTCAGGACCAGACACTGAGTTCAGGCCCAGAACAAAGCACACACAGAAATGCTTGTATGAGCACCCACATCCACACGCTCACACTCACTATACTTATAAACAGACTTACACAATCACAACCTCTTTTGTAGCTCCTACTAATAAAATTTTAAGTAATGATTCTGACATTTAATCCCCCATCCTAACTTCCTTTTCTCAAGAAACATAAACACTAGTGGATTACTTCAAATGTACTGTTTGTTCAGATGAAATATACCATTTTTAACATGAACATAAATATACGCTGTTCCTCTAAACCAAAACATTTCTAGAAATACTCACTTAACATTGAAAAGTACTATTCTAGTTTTCTATTGGAACATGAAGTTTGGCATGCAAGTGAAAATACTGCTAACACTTCTCACTCCTCTTACAAGTCTTCCATCACAATCTCCCAATCTCCCAGGTACCTACACTCACTGAGCTACTTTTGTGACTCATGAGGAGCCTGGTAACCCCTCTCCTGAGAAGGAAGAGGCCCTGTTTGTCTCACACTATATTCGCAATCATGAAAAAGGGTATCTTTTTGGCTGCTTGTAGCATTTCCATCTCTTCTTCTACATTCATGTTGTGAGCTGCGGTTATCATCATATTGACTGTTTCCACCAAAGGTCCTGGTGAATTCTCATGTAGTTGGTGCAGTATGGTGATTCTCTGCTGCAAGATCAAAGATGAGATGACATACTACTCTATGACAACACTGTTTTTGTATCATGCATGAGTTTTAAGTAGCACATGTCTTGAAATACTTAGATTTGACATGCTGAAACTTGACAGAAATTTTAATTGTTCATGTTATGTCTGCTTCATAGAGTTAAGTACTCTTTTACCCCATACAGTGACAATTTTCCTTAAGGTAAAAAGTTATGAGGTACCTTATTCAGCTTTAAAATTGTTCTAAGGAAAAGTGATTAAGACATCACAAACATACTCAAAGTAACCAAAAGCTGACAGTAGATAGTAGTTTTCTCTGCTTGGGTAGCAATGTAATTCTGTCATTTACATGTCAACACTGGACTTTTCCGCACCACAACAGTCACCTGTGTCTTGAAACGAACCTCCACTGGAATGATTATTTCTACCATGACTCCCATCATAGCCACCACGATCACTAAATTTAAAACAAAGGCAACAATCAATACAAGCATTACCAACTTCAGTTAGCATACTTAACAGAACGGGTAATACCTGTAGCTTTTAGAAGTATGTTTTTCTTTAGAGTAGTAACTTCTATAACTATTGTATGCATATTCTCTAGGTGCTCCAGCATAACCCTTGATGTCTCGAGAACTCAGGTGGTCTCCTCTAGGGTAATTCAAAGTGGAAAATTAACTAACAGAACTCAAACAACTCTTGAAAAACAAGGACAGTTCCTCCAATGTAAAAATAGACAGATGAACTGAGTAGACGTTTCTCTAAATCACATAAACCAATGCCCAAAACACATGTGCAACAATTCAGAACACAACAGACAGCAAGAAAAATATGTATTCATCAGAAGAATTTATGCCTGTTGTTTCAAAGCCTGTCATTTTGTTATCTTATTTACCTGTCTTTAGTAGACTACGTATTGGTGCTTGGTAATGCATAGTCATCTCTCTCAAAAGAGATTGGATTTCTTCGGGGCATCATTTCATAAGTTTCTCTCCCACACGACAATGAAACTTTAATTTTAAAATGCTGATGTCAGGTATTTCATGTTGAGAATGAATGAAATAAAATGAAAATGTAAACACTGTTCTATCCTATGAGAAATATTTTTAAAGTATTTCAAAATATACCAACTTATTCCTCTCTCTAAAAAGTTACTTCCTAAATGTAATTTCTTTCACCTTTCCTGTGTAAACATATAATTTAATCACTGTTAGTGTAAAGCACCCAAAGAACTTTAACTCCCCTATCAATGTGCTCCTAATGTTTTTAACATCTGTTGTTTCTTCTCATCTACTTGTTGTCAGGAATATTATAAACCATATGTAAATATGTGACATAATCATTCATATGTAAAGAAACACACATATTGGTATGTTTCCATACATGAAAAATATACTGAATATACCTCATCTACCATACTTTATCAAACAAATGCCTTGTGTAGATGTGTATCTTCCACTTCACTTATCATGTATATCCATTAGTACTGTTGTAACTGGACTTTGCTCTTTCAATATCAACACAATCCTTCAAGTGCAGTGAGGAATGTAGTGCCAACATAACGGAAATTCTCTTCTAGTACTTAAATGTTATTACCATCCTGGTTAAATTCGTTTGATGGCTCCTCAGAAAAAAACTAAGTTTATATATGTTCTTACTTAAATTGTCACTTATCGTTTCAAAATACCATTTAAAGCCTCACAGTATACTTAGAGACCTATTTGTTGCTTAAATGAGGAAATATTTTGTAGAATATATTAACAAACATAAGAGAATCTTCTTGATTTAAAGTAAGGGTACATTACATGAAACATTATAGGCTTAAAATATCTAATACGGAAAATACACTTATCACACATCTCATCTGACATAGCTTATGAACATGCTGCATCTTTTGGATGGAAAATATCTTCGTGTACTTAGAAAAAATGATATTAAGTGAAATACGCCAGACTCTACAGAAAATAGGCCCAATAGTCTCCCTCATTTGTCATGATCAGTAGAAACCTTGGTCTCTCCTACAATAGAACAAAATCTAGACACATAAGGCCAACTAATATGACAGTAAATGTAAGGACCACCAGGATAAGAAAACAAAAGCCATATAATGAGTGATTATTGTCCTTAATGTACTATATTATCTCTTTTACTATCCCTTGGTTATCTCATATTGTTATAATATTTCACCTTGTTATCTGATATATTTTATATGTGTTTAATTTGTTATTTGAAATTGGATAGGGAAGGGGGAAATCAAGATGAGTGCGGGGAGGAGGGAGGGAAATGGTAACCATGTCATGAAAAAGGGTATCAATATTTGTGAAGTAATACACATTCTATCTGATGAATATAATGTAATCAATTACTATTACAATAAAATATATGTGAAAAAGTTTACATAGCACAGCTGCTCATGAATAACAGTTTTTTTCTAAATCTTAGATGTTCCAATTTGAATAGTTCTTAAGATTTCAGATGTCTTTATACTTTTTTCTAGACCTGTGCTTCAGAGATAAGAACAATATTCACTTACATTGTAAAAAATTAATGCTTTGTCCTTACATTTAAACAATGTTTTACTATGTTTATTTTTTCTGTTCATTTACTGTGTCTATGAATTGATATGAAAATATAAGAGCAGAAAACAATAATGCAGAACATCCACAGTTTATTATTTAATTCCTATTAAAATTTAACTCTCCATTCCTCACCTTACAGAAACAATTCACCTATTTCTGAGATAAAAATGATATCCTGGGGCCAGGAGTTTGGCCTAGTGGTAGAGTGCTTGCCTAGCATGCACGAAGATCTGGATTCAATTCCTTGGTACCACATACATAGAAAAAAGCCAGAAGTGGTGCTGAGGCTCAGGTGGTAGAGCACTAGCCTTGAGAAAGTCCAAAGCAGTGCTCAGGCCCTACACTCAAGCTCAGAAATGGCAAAAAAATGATATCCTGAGTAGGTATGGTGGCTCACATCTATAATCCTAGCTACCCAGGAGTCAGAGATCTGAAGATCACTGTTCAAAGTCAGCCTGAGAACTGAAGTCTGTGAGACGTCCAGTTAATCACCTCAAAATTAACTGTCCAGTTAACCACCACAAAATTAACTGTCCAGTTAACCACCACAAAATCACAAGTGGTACTGTGGCCCAGGGATGGGGTGGTGGCTTGAGCTGAGAAGCTCAGTGACAACTCATAAGTGCAGAGTTCAAGTCCCATCATTCACAAAAAAATTTGAAATCCTGTATTGACTTTTCACATGCAGAATACTGTACATGTACATTCATTCTAATTTGTCCTCATTTGGGGACTCCATAATAAGCTAGTGGAGCAAGATTCCATTATTTTATGCTAATTTAGTTTCCTACTGTATGATGTCAATATTATGCAAAAGTTCACTGATACATATATATATATATATATATTAGTACACAGATACAGAAATGAAGATATAAATATCTTTATAGTATGTATTTAATATGGAATATACATACTATGTCTTCTAAAATCATGTGTAAATAAAAATCTTCACAGGATAACTTACCTTCCTTATTCCAAGAGCTAATCTATTTTGATTACTGTTTAATGTCCTAATGCAAATATGCTGGTTGTTTATGCCTTCTACATGCAAAATGTAAATAGAGCATAAAATTCCTTCTTCCCAATTCAAAAGTTAAGCAAAAGTCCTAAGTTTATGACTTCCAAATTATTGGCTATCTTTTCAACTTTATGCCAGTATCTATCTATACTTTTATCTCTTCTACTCAATCCTCATTTCCAGTTTGCTACTTTAGTCATCTCAGGCTTACTTTGAATTCTGTGCTCAAGTCATTTCAATATTTCGATTAGGCATGTTTTGAGACTATAAATGTATGGCCATAGTGATTTATATGCTTCTTATCGAAAAATGAATTGCATTTTGAGATTTACATGCAACAAAATAAATCTCTTATCACTTCAAGTTTGCCTCTTGTGATTTTGAATTTATGTCAAATACCATCTAAGCTTCTAGTGACTTCTTTTCTGCTCATGACAAATGATGTTTCACAGTAAGTTCATCCTGTATCATTTGATCTTATTTTCCATTCCTTTCAATGACACAATTCTTGGCAACATAAAGTGGATCACTATATTATGCCTTGATTTTGTTTTACTTAATCCAAACCAATGAGTCACGTTAAGTATCACTGTAATATGGCAAATGTAACTTGTAATTTTTACATAGAAATACAGATAGTTAACAGGTTTCCTATAGAGGTTAAGACTGATTATCATATTTGGGTTTGAGAACTATTTAATAAAGGACTGTCATTCAAATGAAAATTTCTTTTACCTATGGCACAGAATTAAAATCTAGAGCAGACATACAAAAGAAGAAAACTCTCCTATGGAGAGCTCACATAAATTATTGAAAAGAAATATGAATAGCAGAAAATCCTGATAGAAATTTACACAGAAATTCTCCAAGAGATTTGAAAGCAAGCACATCTTATAATGGTAGTAAATTGACTATTACACCAATATCCTGAAGAACTGATTAAAACCTATAACCATCAAATAGATATGTCTTAAAAATCTCAAAGATCACCTGATAAAGAAAGCATAACTGAGCTCTCAATCAAGTTGCCCACACCATTCTCACCACCTGTTTCTTACAATCAAAGGACTTACCCAACCACAGCTTCATCTCATTCATACGATACAATACTCATTCACAAGAAGCTCTCTTTTACTAGGCAGTAGATACCTTGTTCTCTCACTTTAAAACTGCTTCGCACTGCAGCAGAACAATTAGATCTTTTAGGAGGAGGAGTGCCAATTCTAGGAAATGGGTTTCTTTTAACTGGTAAGGGTCTCCGGGAGAACTTATGTTGAAATTGAGGCTTTATCTGCTGCCACCTGAATTGAAAACAAAATCTTCTTAGTTAAGGAGCTACTATTTTACCTACCATTGTTTAACTTCTATTTATAAGTATTAAAAGTGCTATGTAGTCGTAATGTAGGAATAAAGCCCCATCAAACCCATAAAACTGAGAAATACCTTTCTATTTTCTTACTTTCTTTTTTAAAGTTTGAGACTGGAACTCCAACTTGGTTCCTGATGCATTTTGCTCATTGGATGTGTTTTACCAAATGAACCTCACAACTTCCAAATTCTAGAATTACATTTTTTTTATTCAAGAGCAAGTCTGGTGTCAAAACATATTTCTGAACCCATTACTGACATGAACTAAAATTTTACCTAATGTAAGTTAAACTAGAGTATATAAGACACAGAAATGAGGCATAAAGAGAACGTGCCCTGTACAGAATGTATATACAATGATCTGATAAAAGAAATCCTTCTATCACTTCTATTGTCTCTGTGTAACTGGAAATAATGTGTCCTTATATCAGGGCTAGGTGAAATTCCTTGAAAAGAAAAAAGAAATGTATGCTCCTATAAACACAATGATCCTTTGATATTTGCTTCTCAAGATCAATCTATTGGACAGTTCAAACTACATGCTTCAAATTAACAACCTTTTTCCATCAAGTGGAAGTGAATTCATTTTCCTTAACCTGAGATAAAAGTATACAGAGCTAATGCACCTCCTATCTGGCAAATATCATGTAACCCTTTTATTAATTACAATAAATAATATATATAAAGAAAAAAAGGTGCATATTAAAGTAAAGACCTTCCAAAAAAAAGTATACAGAGCAGTTATTCAGAACACTATGCTGGTACTGCATTATGATGTAACACAGAGGAAGAACTGAATAAAACATGAGTTGGATGAAAGAATAAAACATTAGTTTTCAGAGATGCTTATCTATCCTTCTGCTTGCATCAAAGCAAAATAAATCGCTGATAATTCCTCTTGAGCTGTTAAATTTTTGTGTATAGTTATCAAATGAGAAGCCAAAGAGAGTCAATTTTTATAAGGCAGATACATGAAGTAATATCATTAAGGACAAAGAGGAAGGGCATATACTAGGCAGAGCTTAAACGATAAAAGAATCACAAAAGACAGAATTATGTAAAGAAAAAAGGAAAACAAACTATTCCAGAATAGATAGTGGCTTCAAGACTTAGAACAGTGATTTAAATTCTACTTGGGTATCAACACCCAAGAGACTCTTATTTCCACTTAACAGGCAAAAATTTAAGATTGACTGAAATAGAGCCACCTGTGTGAGGGGATAATGGAGCAAGATGTGAATTTCAGTCTCAATATAGACACCAGAAAAACTAAAGAGGCTAGAGATTCACTACCTCTAGAATTTATAATCCTGGAAGGCATAGATAGACTGTCTTCAAGATGGCGAAAAAATAAGCCATCTCTAATCACTACCATAAAATAACCAAGAGAGTGACTTACTGAAATCATTGTGTGTGAGAAATACAAAGAATTGTAGGACAGAAAGGATCCATCAATTTCTCCATGTTAGGTTCCATCATAACCACATTTCTCAAAAATTCTGTGTGACCGTGCCTATGTGTCTTTTAAAGCTTTGATTTCACAGAAATACTTCTATGATGCTAGGAAAAATCCAGGTAATGTGCAGGAGGAGATTAGGAAGATAAAGGATCAGTGCAAAATTTTCAGACCAAGTTAGATGTCATTGTTAGTTAGAAAACTATAGGTTAGGTTGGCCAGGTAAGAAAGCAGTACTTTCAGCTCAATAACATATAGCAAAAGCAAGAGATCTGGAGGCATGCAGCAAGAAGTGAAATTGTCCACAAAAAAACATACTTTACTTAGGTAACTGAAATCCCTCTGTACATCATCTTTACACTTACAATAAAAACAATTTTAAGCATGTATAATATCTGTTAAGAAGCAGTAATTGAGTAGACAAACAAACAAAACACTCAGAAGGACCAGGAGCCTGTCTTAGTGGTAGAGCACTCGCCAAGCATGTGTGATGCCATGGGCTCTATTCCTCAGAACCATATACAAAGAAAAGTCTGAAGTGGCACTATTGACTCAACTGACACAGACCTGCCCTTGAGCAAAAAGTGTACAAGGATATTGCACAGATTCAGAATTTAATTCCCAGGACTGGGAAACAATAATCTCACAGAAACAAACCCTCAGAAATCTTCCCACATCTTGTAATACATTTTACTTCTTTTCATTTTATCATTGTTATTTTCTTTCCTAATCTGTTCTGTCATTCCTTTCTGCACTTTTCCTATTTTAATGGTGTCACACTTACAACTCAAGACCTCAAGCCCACTGGACTGCTTATCTTCACCTTTGCAACTTTAGACCGACCTCTAACACCTGGACTTTTACATGTGATGCAGTCTCATGTACTTGAAACTAAACTCCAGCAGATTTCAGCCATTTCCAATACCTAGGATTACACAATGACCACTAATGCTCTGCAAGGCCTAATTGATGGAAAGCTAAAATACTATTGAAAATGATCTTGGAATTGGAACATGAAACAAGTTTATAGTATCTACTCAATAAGCTGTATAATCTGCTCCTTTCCCAAGATTTTGGTCTGTGTTTGTACAGAGACTTGAATTCAGGACTTGTAAAATGTTGCTCAAGTTTTTCCTAGTCTGGTGTTCCCAGCCTTACTAGCTTTTAATTTTACTTCTTGTAACACATGATAAAAAAACATCATTTTTCAATTTGTTTTTTGCCAGTCCTTGGCTTGAACTCAGGGCCTAAGCACTGTCCTTGGGTTTTCTCAAGCCTAAAGCTCTACCACTTGAGACTCAGCACCTCTTCTGGCTTGTTTTCTATGTATGTGGTACTGAGGAATGGAACCAAGGTCTTGGTGAATGCTAGGCAAGCACTCTACCACTAGGCCAACTCAGGCCTGGTCTGTTCGTTTTTAGGTGTCTAACAAAATCATCTGTGGCCTCCATGGCCTGATTGGATCCTCTTTTAAAATGAATCCTGGGTTCATGAATTTTGAAGCACAGGTACATGATTGACAGCCATTTCTGAGTATATTACAACACAAAGTATCAATGGTGCCATATGGCATCATATCACCTTTTCACCATATCATCATATATTATATCAACTGCAGAAAAGAAACCAATTTTGGCAAGTGTTGAACAGAAGTAGGATGATACTAAAAGATGCTTACTTTTCCATTCATCTCTTTGGCTGCGCACTGAGCATCTGCAGGGCTTTCAAAGGTAATAAAAGCCAAGCCTGTAGACCTCTTAGTTTCCCCATGCTTCAGCAAAATAACTGCAATATAGAGAAATAGTTTTAATTTATGTAAGGACATGGAGAAGAAAACTTCACACACAAGTGTCAATCATATCAAAACTTTTTGAAATCCATCCCTGTTACACATTCACTAATATTTCAGTAACAACAAGCCCATTGCATTTCACATGTTTCTACAACACAGTTGTTATTTTCATCTTCAGTGCTATCAGATGCTTAGGGCATTGCAGGGAGTCACTGCTTCATTTAAAATCTAGTATTTGTCTTTCAAGTTTCAAGAACAGACATTTTATTTGAACCATTTTCAGATTATTATTTCATGTATTCAACATCTATTTACCCACACAGAGGCTTAAGCAAAGACCCACCTTCTGCTATGTGTCCAAACACACAAAAGATCCCTTCTAGGTCCTTTTCACTGGTGTCTGCACTAAGGCCTCCTACAAACAGTTTTCTAGGCTGATCAGATGCCATCTTTTTCCTGTAAGGTACACACACACATACACACACACATACACACACACACACACAAACACACGTACACACAGAAAAAAAATGAAAATCCAAGTTTTTCAGTGTGCTTAATAGTCAAGTCAAAGAACCTGAAAAACCAGACCTTAATGAGTCTTACTTAAACAACAAAATTTGTCATATATAAAGCACCAGTTTCACTGGCCTATTAAGTCAAAGTAAGAAGAAACAGAAGATTGTGATAAATTTATTGCATGTACAAATCTAAGAAATGAAATGTTCAGGGTGTCACTATTTCACTGGAACTTGTTATATATTTTGTGGGATACAAGAGAGAACACCAGACTGAGCAAATCAGAGTAGTTAACATGTACAGCATTCACACTCCATTTCACAGTAAGAGCACATTGCATGTAGTGTTTGCAGTTTCAAAAATATAAGGACTCATGAACTCTCCATCACCAGTTTACTTATTTATAGTTTTAAAGGTTTTGCCAGTCCTGGCCTTTGAACTCAGGGCCTGAGCACTATCCTTGTACTTTCTCAAGGCTGGACCTCTGCCACTTTGATCCACAGCAGCACTTCTGGCTTTTTTTTAAATGTATGTGGTACTGAGGAATCAAACCCAGGTCTTGGTGCATGTAAGGCAGACTCTGCACCATGAGGCCAAGCTCCTGGCACTGTAGAGTGACATTTACATCCTCAGCAGTTCCACAATTACTAAAGACAGAAGGTGGCAGTTAACTCCAGCAAGGCAGGCAGGAAACAGTTCTCCTGGGAAGTTCTGGAAGATGTAGGCATGCGTCATGTATGTTTCCTCTGTCTGCATTTAACACAGCCCTGGTGAGACTCTGCTCTCCAGCTCAGCCCCAGTGAACCGGGAGTGGCTGCGTGGCTCAGGTGGTTGAGCACCATAAGGGACAAGAGGTCAGGGGCAGCAAGTAGGCTCAGGGTCCAGGCCCGACCCACCAGCCCCCCCACTCTCTACCCCAAACACCATGGCTCCCAGGTGAAAGGGTAAATTTGAATACACACAACCCATGGGAACCAGTCGATATGCTCCCTAGAAGTAAACCACTGTGGTTCAGATACCCGGTTAACAGAGAACCTGGTTTCCAAGAGTCAACACGTCCTCATTCTTTAATACTCTGTGAATGCATTTCTGTTCTTTCTATTGTAGTCACTGAACCAAGTGCCACCCTTTTTAACCATTCCAATGGCATCTAATGCTCAGCAGTAACAGAAACCCCTGGACCATGGAGAATCAAGTAAGGAAAGTCTGCCTTGAATTGCTCTAGTACGCAGGAGCTTACTGTGTAGAAGATTGGAAACAAAGGTCTTGCTGCCAAAATCACTTGTTGGATGTAGCATATATAATAACCCCCAAGCAGAACAAGGTTGCAGCAGCTGTGTGCCTCCATCAAGTTCTTCCTGGAAAAAGTGGAGACTTGCATCATAACTGTCAGTCCTCCCTCATCATCTGAGTCAGTGACTACCAGCATGATTTTACTACTGGTATCTCCCATAGTAGATCTTGTCAAAATCAGTCTCACCAGGCCTTCAGGAACAGGTCCCCCTACTGCTGTGGGAGTGACATAGGTGAAATCTTGTCCCCCTAACACCAGTTGAGGGACCCTGGAGAGGTCCAAGCAGTTTCTCCTGCTTGTTGCAGTCCTGCGTTCACTGACCTGTGCTCACCTGGCCCCAGGACCCCTGCGTTGTCTGAATTTGTGGTTGTTCTCTTGCTGGCTCCTGCTGCACTGACCAGCATGCAAGAACTGGCACGTTTTAGTCCATATTCCTACAGTGACGGATCCCCATGCTTTTCAAACTGATTGATAGAGATAGACCCTTCTCACATTTAGGGGGAGTTTCATGAGGGGAAATTTTAGTACTTGACTGTCTTTTCAAAAGTGACCTGTGAGGCACTTAAGATATTTATTACAAGAGGCTGTAGTCTACAGCCAGTATTTGAGCTTTATGGACCTGAGTCCCTGTATTTTTACATATCTTAGTCAGCCTAACGGCCCAACAAATTCCTGGCTTTCTTATTTAATATAGCATGAACATTTTCACAAGTTAATTGAAATGACACAATATCAGCAACCACAAGAAATTCAGGGTGGTCTTTGACTTACTACATGGAGATGCTCTAGGAACTCTGCAAAATCTTCATTTACCTTTAACAGACCCATGTAGAACATCTTTTCAGCAGCTAGCAGCAATTCCAGCCCAGGTTTACTTACCTCTCAGTGGAGCACTGCATAAATATGCTTTGATCTTGCCAAGAGTTTGAATTGTGGGTCAGCATAAGCCCAGCACCCTGGTAGTAAAATCAAACCGGTAACTATTCCATTCCTTTGGTTATCTACCCCTATGTCTACACAGTGTTGATATTCTAAATTTCAAATCCTGTATAGAATAGGAGTTATATTGTTGTGGTTAGTGCCTTCCTCTCCCCAGGGCATAACTACTGGACAAAGCCTACTTTACTCCAGTTCTATAAGGAAGTTCTCATGCACAGTCTGAGACAAATTTTCATAATTCTATTAAAATTATAAAAAGAAGCTATTCATGACTGGGTTGTCTGTGCTGCACAAACATTGCCATCAGCTGGAATTCCTGAGTACCCAAGGTTTCTTACAAACCCTTAGCCATCACAAGTTCAAAATCACTAGCGAGAGGAGGTTCCAGTCAGGGAGGGCACTCTTGTGTGGGCACTGCTGATGGAGACACAGGAGAAAGATGAGAAGCAACCTCCTTTTCAGAGAGTACTTTTGGATTCACACATGGTATGATGTGGGCAAATTGACCAGAAAAACTGATGCCCACCAATCATCATGTCATATTGAGGGGAATGAAAGAGGTTCTCTTTGCCTTTCTGTGGTTTAAGGACCAGTTCACTCTTTACAATCTTTCCACATCTAAGGTTCCCCTGTTCACAAACCAAAGACAGTGTCTATAAATGCACGGAAGCAGAAAAATGTGTTGCACTTTCTTTTTTTTATTGTAATTAGTAAAAGGGTTACATGATATTTGCCAGATAGAAGGTGCATTAATTCACATACATTGATACCCTTTCACATGTCTTGGTACCCGTTTCCCTCCCCCCCACACCCCCCCACCCATCTTGGTTTTCCCCCCTTCCCTATCAAATTTCAAATATCCAAATACAAATAAATTCAATATATCAGATAACAAAGTGAGATACTATACCAATATGAGATAACCAAGGAACAGCAAAGGAGATGAGAGACAACATAGTACATTAAGGACAACAATCATTCATTATATGGCTTTTGTTTCACTATCCTGGAGGTCCTTTCAATTAGCTTCACATTATATGTCCTTATGTATCAAGATTTTGCTCTATTGCAAATCTCTGCTAGTAGAGCCCAAGGTTTCTACTGATTATGATGAATGAGGGAAACCATTGAGCCTAAGTTCCTTTGAGTCTGGCTTACTTCACTTCATATGATTTTTTCTACGTCTTTCCATTTCCTAACAAATGGGGCGATGCCATTCTTTCTGACAGCAGCATAGAATTCCATTGTGTACAAATACCACAACTTGTTGATCCACTCATCAACTGAGGGACATCTAGGTTGGTTCCATATCTTTGCTATGGTGAATAGTGCTGCAATGAACATTGTTGTGCTAGTGGGTTTAGTATGTCCTTGTTTCTGGGTGGTTGGGTAAATGCCAAGTAGTGGAATTGCTGGGTCATAGGGGAGTTCTATGTTTAGCCTTTTGAGGCACTGCCACACTGCTTTCCATAGTGGTTGAACGAGTTTGCACTCCCACCAACAGTGTAGTAGTGATCCCTCCTGGCCACATCCCCTCCAGCATCTGTTGTCATTCGTTTTCCTGATCCTGGCCACTCTAACTGGAGTGAGGTGGAATCTTAGCGTTCTTTTGATTTGCATTTCTTTTATGACCAGAGATGTTGAGCATTTCTTCATGTGTCTATAGGCCCTTTTTGTTTCTTCTTCAGAGAAGACTCTCTTTAAGTCTTTGGCCCATTTTTTAATGGGATGGTTGTTACTTTGGAGATTAGTTTTGGAGTGATTCAATTTTTTGAGTTGTTGATATATTGTAGATATGAGGCCTTTGTCCATTGTTTGGTTGTTGAAAGATCTTCTCCCACTCTGTAGGCTTCCTGATTAGTTTACTAGCTATGTCCTTTGCCATACAAAAGCTCTGCAGTTTAATGCAGTCCCACTTATCCAGTCTTTCTCTGATTTGTTGTGATTCTTGGTCCTTATTAAGTTTAACCACTCTGGAAAGCAGTCTGGTGACTCCTCAAAAGTCTAAACACAGAGCTCCACCATGACCCAGAAATTCCACTCCTGGGCATTTCACGCACATGTCCATTACACAAGGGCACATTAAATCTACTAACACAACAATGTGTATTGTACCATTATTTACCATAACTAAGATGAGAAACCATCCCAATTTCCCTATGATGAATAGATCAAGAAGATGTGGTATTTAGACACAAGGGAATTCCATGCTGCCATCAAAAACAATGAAATCACCCCACTTGTAGGGAAATGGATGGACTTGGGAAAAAAATCTTATGATGTTAAGTAAGCCAGACCAGAGGAAACACAGGCTCCCATAGTTTCCTTTATTTGTAATAATTAGCACACCTCTAGAATTCTCCAAACAGAAGGAACACATTAGATCTAAAGCCACACACATATGACCATATAAGATGAAGTCTAAGGGAAATACAAAATAGAATTGGGAAAGAAGAGAAATTGTTGTTCTTAATGTACTATATGAAGTAATTTGTTTTCTCTTTTTACCCATTTTGATTAATCTCATATAGTTACTGTATCTTTGTTACCTGGTATATTACATGTAACTTTATTTGCTTATGTGAAATAGGGAAGGGAATGGGGGAAAACAGATGTTTGAGAGAGGACGGTGAGAGAGAAAGAAAGAGGGACAAAACATGAGAAGGTGTATCAATGAGAATAAAGTGGGAGTACCTGACAAATGTAACTATAACCCAACTGTTCATTACCTCCCTAATAAAATAAAATAAGATAAAACCAGATTTGCTCTGCTCTCTGCTGTGACTATCTCTGAGCACTCTGTTAATTTCAAAAAGGTTTGGTTACACATTCCAAAGTACAGGTAATAATACCAGAAGCAGTAAGCACATACAAGCATACATTCAGTCTTTGACAGGATCACCATGTAATACCAAACAATCCAAGGTAAAGTAAACGCACCAGGCAGCAGTTTTCCTTCTTCAGTAAGGCTTTATCAACACACATCATATGTTCTTGCTTCCTGATCCCAGTCATTACCTCCCAAGAGCCTCTAGGATCCCCCTAGACTTTACCGCCAACTCCAGTGGAGGAGCTCCTAGGTCCTCCAATCCCAGCTACACTTGCAGAGTAGCTCAGCTAGCCAAGCACATGTATGCCTAGAGTAAAGGATGGCAGAGGTTAAGGGATTTTCCTACATCACAGAAGGTCGATTCCTGGGTTTTGCTCCAATTCTGTATCCTTTAATGTTGGCTCAGGTGAGAGTAACCAACCATGCATGGTTTCTTGGAAAGAAGAGCTGAAGAGCTTGTTGGGGGTCTGGGATGGCTGGGAAGGTCAAGAGCAAAGAACCTGAAGCTCAAGAAAAGGGAATAAAACCTACCAGAACATTGTGTGGGACCTCTGTGTCAAGAGAAGGGCCTTGAGATCATATTTACGTCAGGTATTTCCTCAGGAGACTACGTAATCCCTGTCTCTGTTGACTCATAAATGCAATAAATACTGAATTACAGAGAGGCAGGTGCAGAACAATTGAGACTTGGATAATTTGAGGTCATTGTAGAGATTGGCAGGGGCTGATCAACCCCAGAGACATGATCCACACTAGGGACAGGTGCATTGGCATAGATAGCATCGAACACTCTAGAGGAAAAGCAAACAAGAGGCTATACCAGTCACACCATGTGCTTCCAGCATGGGAAAAGACCCTGACTCTATGGCTACAATGCGCTAAGGAGAGACTGAGTCAGAATGCTCATACATCTAGAAGGTCCTGCTGACTGTGTTTCAAGAGCAGTGATACTCTCAAGGAAGAAAGGTTCAGGAAATGGTGCAGTTTAGCAGCACATAAACCCAGAGTCCACACATCATGACTGGATTACTCTCAGGGTTAAGGAAGAATCTCCTGAAGGTGCATTCTCTGAAACTCAGTGCTGAATTTCCCAGCCACAAGGCTGTGATTCTGAAGTCCAGAGCAGATACAGGATTTGCTGTGTGCCACATGAACATTTCTCTGCTGCCTCACTTCCAAGTGTTTTCACTTCTCAACTATCCCTGGCACCTTAGCACTAGCAGGAGATAAGGCCCAGAGGACATTCCATAAGTTTTTTTTTCCCAATCCATTTATCACAAGTGACCCAATGGTGGGAAAACAGTATTTCTGACATGTGATATGTCGCATGCCTCAGTGCCCACCCTCCACACACTGAGGTGATGCCTCAGGCAGGAGCATCCCTAACTCTCCCTATCATAGGCAATATAGCTACTATAACAACACAGCTAAAAAGAATTTGTGAGGACCAGATGAAGTGGCTGGAAAAACTTGGCATGATGAAATGTGTGTGTGTATGTGTGTGTGTGTGTGTGTGTGTGTTTGTGTGTGCATGTACATGCATGACACACAATGTAACTGAACCCAAAGAGAAACTGAGTGGAGGTCTCTAATGAAAGAACTGATGACGGATGGCAGCCAATCCCTTAGTGGGGAAAAACAGAATTCTTCTATGACAGCTACCAGATCAAGGACTCTTGGCATCTGCCTTTTGGTGGCAGGACCAAGAACAGTGCAAAAATTCTGAGTCAGACATCTGCAGCAGATTCAAAGTGCCCTGTCCAGTCACAGTTCTTTCTAGACGACCGTGTGATTACTCATACCCTCTTGGAGTTTCTTTCACATGACTTGAAAGCTTCAGTTGTTCCCTATGCATTATCCATCTGTACAGTGTGCTGAAAGGTCCTAGAAATTGCAAGAGAACTTGATACTTCCCTGGGAGAAGACATCCTGATGGGAATTTAGGAGATGGACTCACACTGGTACTCTGTTTACTTCTTGGAGCCTTCCCTTAATACAAGTTCTGGAAAGCCATGTGCTCTCTACCAATGGACACAAAACTTTCCCTGATTTGTCATGTTTTTTGGTTCTTGTTAAGAAATTTTCGATCTGTGTCAAGGCCTACCTTCTTGCATGTACATTTCAGACAGCAGAGAAGAAGGAGAGTGACCAGGGAGGATATGCTTCTAGACTATGCTACCCAGCTCTGAGAGTTGCACCCCAGGTTGATGTTAGGAGATGGAAAGGCCTGTCTTCCTCCTAGAATGGAGGTAGGTAGGCTTGATGTATCTCCTACTCATGATCCCCTGGAATGACTAGCATCCAAAACTGCAGCTGTAGGTGGGGATGGGGTGTGTTGGAGCCCAATACTTTAGTGGAGCTTCTTGGTAGCTGAATGATCACAGGGACATACATTGTTTGTACAATCATGGGCCACACTGAGGTCTACATGTCACTCTGTAGAGACAGGGCTGGAGCACATAGAGAAAGGGAAAATGCCTCACATCAGTGCTGCTTAGCTCTTATCATACATCAGTTACACATCAAAAGCAAAGAATTTAAATACACATGTGCATGCATGAAGATGGGGGTTTGATTCCTCAGTACCAAATACATAGAAGAGAAAGCCAGAAGTTGTGCTGTGGCTCAAGTGGTAGAGCTCTAGCCTAGAAAAGCCTAAATAGAGGTCTCAAGCCTTGAGTTCAAGCCCCAGCACTGCCAAGGAAAAAAAAGTAAGAGAAACACACAGTTATGCAATAAAGACTAGAAGTTACTGAGACACCTAAGGAAATTTGAGTACACATTTCATTAAATTATAGAGTATAGTGCTTTTCTAGCATTATTCAGGTGAACATTTCTTAATGTTTTAGTAATCTACCACTTTATTTCCTTTTACTAGAGTACATCTTGATTTCCAGTTCACCTTTCAGTGTATCCATAATCAGGGAGGCTACTATCTGGAAGAAGATTATCTTAGAACTGAACAATTACTACAACATAGGTTATCAAGTGGATAAAGCTAAATTACAAACATTGTATGTTAGTTTAAAAAAATGGTAATATCAGGATGTGATGAAACACTTCTTGAAGTATTTAGACCTAAGGAGAATTTAAGATAACTATACACAGTCATGCAGGTAGCTAAAAACAAAAGTGTAAATAGCAAAATACGTAAGATTTTGTTGTACCGAAGGCCCAATGTTACCTTGAAAAAGCATAAAATATACTCACAATGGTGAATTTGTTTTTCCAGGTTTTAAAACTTCTTTGAAAACAGCATCATGATGTAGCCAAGTCTGGGGTAGAACTTTAAATCTTCTTGCCTTAATCTTCAGAGTGCTAAAATTTCATACATGCAACACTGTACCTGCAAGTTAGGATTATTTCTCCTGAATATGCTGTATGGTTACTGAATATAATAATCCTCAGAGTATGATTCACTAGTATAAATTGTTTAATAAGACCAGTGGATCCTAAATTTATTTCTGTGTTATGTTCACCCATCATTTTCTTACACACAAAGCAAAGAACAAAAATACCACCAAATCCTCCTATCTCATCCTCTATCTCAGCTTGTGTTTTAGAGAAATTAGCCAGGCAAGGGTGGTTTATGCCTCTAGTCCTAACATCTCAGGAGGCTGATATATGCTACCTAGGAGGATGAGATATGAAGGTCATAGTTTGGAGCCACATTAGCCAGGCAAATCTCTAAGACTCTTATCTCCAATTAATTACCAAAGTGCTACAAGTGGAGCTATAGCTCAAATAGTATAATGCTAGCCTTGAGGAAGTGTACAGGGACAGCACCTAGAACATGAGTTCAAGCTCCAGGACCTGAAAAAAACATAGCAAGAGGGTAAGAGAATGGAGAGGAAGAGATAGAGGGAGAGAGAATGATGCAGAGGATGACAGACACAGAGAGAAATGATCCTTACAGATAGAATATCTGCAGAACTGTAGATGAGGAAAAACTGAGAAATGTGGAGAAAAAAATAGGGCACAGCTTTGCATTAGGAATAAGATCCATTTCATGCCTGGGTATAGTTGGAATTTGCACATAAATCAGCTATCCAGTGGCTATCTCCTGTAATCCTGGCTACTCAGGAAGCTGAGATCTGAGGATCCCAGTTCACAGCCAGCCCAAGCACTAAAGACCATAAGACCCTTATCTACGATGAACCACTAGAAATGGGAAGTGGGGCTGAGGCTCAAAGGGTAGGGTGGTATTCTAGAGCTGTAGAGTTCAGGAACAGTACCCAGGCCCAGTGTTCAAGGCCTATGATCCACTGCCTTCCCCTCAAAAAAGTCAGCTACCCAAGAAGTGAAGACAAAAGAATTGCAGCTTTTGAGACAGCATGAAAATAACCTTAGGGAGACTTCTAGTTCAATAAAAACAGGTCCCTGTTCTTATGGCCCTGTTACATAGGAGGCTTCAAGGTTCACTACCAAAAAAAAGGAAGAAAGAAAAGTAAAAGAAAAAAGAAGACCCTAGCTGCCTCAACAAATGGCTATGGATTTGGTTCAGGTTGTATGGATCAACCACAGATAACCCATTTCAAATCTCACTACTCCAAGTTTGCTATGTTTTAAAGAAGATCCTTTGAGGCTAAACATCAACAAAGGTATCATAAATAAGAGAAGCCTAACTCTAAAAGCCTTACTTACTTGTCCAGCCTCTTTAAAGACCAACTCTCTTTTCTGAGATTCATTATCATTCTTATCTCTGTGCCTGTTTTTACCTCCTTTACCTGATTAGTAAAAGTAAATGAGAGAATTAATGGTCGCTCTCTATCTACTTTAAAATCGTCGTTAAAACTACTCTTGACCGCTGTATATACAGAGCGGAAAAGGGAAGAGATGTGGAATGGGTACACAATGGCTACTGTGTAATTTATCCTTTTCTGTGATTCGGAGTTCCAGGAGTTCCTTTTTTGCATGCATGTTTTTAGCGAACCTTAAATAAAAACATAATTTGTGATCTTCCAACTGGTTTGGAAACAGCAGAGTGGCAATGGCACGCCTTTGGGATACTGCACTGAACAAGGACGCATAGGACTGGGGGCCTTATTTGGAAGAAGTGGAACACCGCATGTCTTAACAGGTCTTTGGAGAAATGAAGTGGCATTTCTGCAGCCAAGTGTCAAACATCGAGTGTACAGAGCTCTGACCACAAGAGCATGAACATGGAAGACTTGTTCCAGGTTGTGAAGGATGGCTCTGTCTGGTGTAGTTTCAGGGGTCTCCTCTACCACGGTTTGGTAGGCTCCCTGCAACACTAAATCCTTTTATTACAGAAGATAGTAGCCAGCATCCACCCCTTCAGCTTGAGACAGTCCTTTTCTGAGGCAGCTGACTTTCAGACCTGGACAACTGCACACAATCGTTATCTGCCATTTGGACAGTATCTGTAAATCCTAGTCTTCAGGTCCACCCCGGGTCCCCACTTCTTCTCCTTCCGCTAAACCCCACAGGTTATAGAAGTCAATGGCTGGCACTTCTTTCATGTGGCATATGTGAGAAGTGGTCACTTATCCTCCGCCTAGCCCCACCCCCTAAAACTTCTTCCTTCATTCCCTGTACCTGGACCTCTGCATGATTCCTGGCAAAGTCCTCATATTGTTTAACATTTGGTGCCCAACATGGGCACCAACATGTCCTCTTGGGAATTTGCTCTTCCCTCCATGGAATCTCAGCTGTCCACGGAACCTAGCTCCTGAACCCTTGTACTTCTTTCTGCCAGACCAACAATTGCCTTCTGCCAAGTGATTATCGACATCCACTTCACTGGGGACTGGGAATCCCCAAGGTGATGTATCCCTATTTGCAGTGCTGTCTTTACTTATTCCTGCTCATAGGCCTGGTATCAGGCCACTGGTAAGCCTTAAGGCCTCAGACCTAAGAACTAGGTTTGGGGTCTGAGACACAAGGGTCAGTTGATGAGCTCACTGCTCTTTCTCACCATTCCTCCCTAAGTCTAAGTATATTCGGTGATAGCCGAACTAGTAGACCTTAGCCTAAAATCCCACCTGATTCACCTCGGGTGCATGGCTGGCATATGCTGGTGCATTGGTGGTGCATATGCTCTCTCCACTTAAGGAAGCATGGCCAAGCTATGATCTACAAAAAACCTCTACATGGCTGAATGACAGCACCTTTGATCCCATAATTCTCTGGTATTTACTTATATCATGAGTGATTGAGATAGTGGGATCAGGTACAGTAGCTTTCTACTCCTTCCAGGCCTATCTGGAACTCTTATCTCTCGAAATATATCTCTCCGACTGACCAGCAGATCAAGCAACAGCACTCAAAACCTCTGCCTTAAACCTACGATCTCCTCCCCCAGGCCTCAGCCACAGCAGCTGCCTGCAAAGCCCGTTCCTCTCCACTAACTTTTCAGCCCTCTCCCAACAAACTTCTCAGAAGAGGCAGAGTAGTTGCAAACTCTTCCTCCTCCCTTCTCTTCCCCTATTGCTCCAGCCACTCCCAGCTCAGGGATTGCCTCCACCCTCAACCTCACCTGGGCTTCCCAGTCAGGGCCACTATGGTGGCTCCTCCCCCCACTACAGAGCTCGCCTTGCCTCTCTCCAAGTACCCTGCCTTACTCCCCCTCCACTCCCAACATCACCTCCCTCCAGCTCCTCCTGCTCCTCAGGTCACTCCATGTGAAACACTTAAGACAATTCAGGATTCCCGCTCCCACTGTGCTCAGATATTTGGACAAACACTGCCCCACTGCCTCACATTCCTGTCAATCTCTCCCACCCCTGCTCCCCCACTAAACTCCTCCTTATTGGATAGCTTTATCCAACTGCTCAAACATTCACTTTTAGTACCACATCCACTTTCCTAACTCCTTCTCTCCCAGTTCTTTCTACAGGCTTTGGGATTAACACAGAAAAGGAGATAAAGCATACCTGCCAGGGGATTTTCTGCAACTGCACTACTCTTCTACCAGACCTATTTCTCTTTTTACTCCATGCAGTTGTTAGCCTTCTAATAGTGATGGTCTCAGCAGGTGTGGTGCTGGGGGACAGAAACCCCAACAGGGAAGGTTATGTCCCCCTGTGAATTTCCACAGCCCTTTAACCTTTCTGTCACGCTCACATCCAGCTTGCCGATGCCATCCAAAATCTTTTTGGAGTCACTCAAAATTCCTCCAGAAGCAAGTCCCTGTCTCTCTGTCCTGTTTTATGTTTTTCTCAAAGCTAAAAACACCCTTCTCCAATTAAAAGTAGTTGATATGCAAAGATGCCTTGTTAATACCAACAAGCACTGATATAAAACCCACATGTCATTCTTTATGTCTATCTAACATATACCTGACTTGCCAGCAAAATACTAACCGACCGACCAATGGACCTGCAAAGGCCAGTGTACTCAAAGTATGCAACCTGGAAAATCCTGGGTAATTTCAAATGTCCTTAACTAGATTCTGTAGAAATTTGCAGGCAACACAACAAGAAGTATGGCAATCCATCCAATGGATGCTGGAAGATGCTACTTCAGCCTCACCCAGATCCAGGCCATATCTTCTGCCTGGACCACTGTGACTTCCTCCACTGTGGTAAAAATGAATCCCTGTCTGCCCCCATCACACACAACTAAAGCCTGCTGATAAAAGACACAAGTCACCTCAGATCCACTAAAGCCAGGACCTTTACATCATCTGGACACTTACCCTCTTAACCTCTATTCATTTATATTCTCTTTCACCTGTTGGTATGTTAATACACACAAGTTAGATCAAGACGCTGTATGAACAGATACACTTTGGTAAATATCAAAGTCTACCAAATATGCCAAGTAGCAAACCGTGCCAAGTTTGGACTTGTGGCACAGGGCTGGTATTCATAACTCTAGCAGTAAAAATGGTCATTCTAAGTCAAATCTTGTCTAAGAGTTAACTCAGACTAAAAATCAAAAATACTAAAACCCTAAATCAGTTGCCTAGGTGAGCTCTATTCCCAGTGAGTTCTATTCCCCCTTGTTGCTCCAGTTCAAAACCAGCCTGTGCAGAAGAAAATCTGTCCAAACTCCATCTCCCAACTGTCCAGCAAAGAGCCGGGGTGGAAGCAGTTCTCAAGATCTCCCACCAGCCAAAGACTGAAAGTGGCACTGTGAGTCAGAGTGGTAGGGTGCTAGCCAGGAACAGAAGTGCTTGTGAGTACTGCTCAGGTCGTGGTACCACATACATAGATTAAAAACCCAGAAGTGGTGTTGGGTCTGAAGTGTTAGACCTCTAGCCTTGGGAAAGTCCAAGGCAGTGCTCAGGCCCTGAGCTCAAACCCAGGACTGTCAAAAAAAAAGAATTATAGAAAAAGTTTCTAAAAATGTTAAGATGTTTATGAGACTGCGTGTCAAGGTAAGAAGTATAAGCTGTTTGAAGAAAGAGGTTAATGGAATTGCAAATGTACTTCAGAAAATCATACCAGACAACTTCCTAATCATCCAGAAGGATAGATCTATCAAAATACAAGAAGCTTTTAGACCCCCAAACAGACCTGACCAGAAAAGGACATCCCACAGCCACATTATAGTCCTTAAGGATCAACCGAGACCAAGGAAAGGATCCTTAAAGCAGCTAGGAATAAGAGAAAAATCACCTACAAAGGAAAACCAATCCGAAAAACCACAGATTTCTCAGCAGAGACGATGCAAGCAAGAAGAGCTAGGAATGGTGTATGCCATGCCCTAAAGACAAAAAAAAACACCATTCAAGAATATTGTACCTAGATAAGCCCTCATTCATAGGTGAGGGAACAATAAAAACCTTCCAAAGCAAGGAAATGTTGAAACAGTATGTACCCAGAGAACCAGAATTACAAGAAATTCTCAAAGATGTTATACACATTGACAATCAACAATAACATATTGTTAACATGTTATTAACAGAAAAGTGGCACCTAAAAAGCATACCAGCTAGGGGCAGGGAGTTTGGCCTAGTGGTAGAGTGCTTGCCTAGCATGGATGAAGATCTGGTTTCGATTCCTCAGTGGGTACCACATGCATAGACAAAGGTGGGAAGAGGTGCTGTGGCTCAAGTGGTAGAGCTTCTAGACTTGAAAAAGTCCAAGGACAGCACTCAGGCCCTGAGCTCAAGCCCAAGACTGACAAAAAAACCCAAAAAACATAGCAGCTAATAACAGGTAGAATGGACAAGTCAAAGGCCCTGACCAAAATAAAAAATGGCAGCAATTATTAAATATTTTTCGATCCTAATCCTCCATATCAATGGACTTAACTAGACTGTCTAGGTGGATCACAAAGAAAGATCCTTCTTTTTGCTGTCTACAATAGACATATTTTGCCCCATAAACATATTCTGAGACTGAAAGGCTGTAATCTGTACCAAGAAAAACTTGGTAACTCATGGAGACTGAACAACACATTGTTGAATCACCAGTGGGTCATTGGGAGATGTAAATTCAACAGTTTATGGTATTAATCAAAAAGGAGCACACAAAATACCAGCTCCTTTGGGACACAGCAAAGGCATTATACTCTGAGGAAGATTTATACCTCTCAGTGCTTACATTAACAAATTGGTAAAATCTCAAACCAACAATTTCATGGCTCACCTTAAGCTCTTGGAAACAGAGCAACACACCAGTAGTAGGAAATACGTTATTAAAATTAGAGCAGAATTAAATGACTTAGAGTCAAAAAAATAAATTAAAACCATGAAAGAATCAACAAAACAAAAATCAAACAAAACTGAGGGACGCTTAGCAAACATTACCAAAAAAAACAAGGGAGCACACCCACATAAACAAAATCATAGATGAGAATGAAAATTACCAAGATCCAGAGCATCATAAGGGGATTCTTTTCAAACCTTTATGCCAACAAATTTGGGAATATAGAAGAGATGGATGAATTTCTAGCCAATATTAACATACTGAAATTGAACCAAGAAAACCTAGCCCTACTAAACAGACCTATTTCAAGCATTGAAATAGAAATCATAAGAGACCTCCCGTCCAAGAAAAGCACAGGACCTGATGGACCTGAATTCTATAAGGACTTCAAAGCAGAGCTCACACCAAAACTCTTCCAACTCTTCAATGAAATTGAAAGTGAAGGTTCTTTGCCCAACTCATTCTACAAAGCCAGTGTTAGACTCCCACTGCCCAAAACCAGACAGGGACTCATCAAAGAAAGAGAACTGTAGACCCATTTCTTTGATGAACATTGATGTAAAACTTTTCAACAAAATACTGGCCAACCGTCTTCAGCAACTCATCCAAAAAAATTATACACTATGATCAAACAAGATTGATGACAGCATGCAAAGCTAGTTCAATATATGCAACTTAATTACAATAATTCATCAGCAGAAGCAAGGACAAGAATTACATGATTATCTCCATAGATGCAGAAAAAACATTTGACCAGCTCCAACAGAACTTCAGGCTCTGTAGAAACTAGGGATCCATGGAACATATCTCACTATAATAAAGGCTGTGTATGAAAAATCGCTTAATCACCAAAACTAAAGTTTTTTCCTCTAAAATCATGAACATGACAGGAATGCCTACTCACTGCACTCCTCTTTAATGTAGTGAATAATAAGGCTAGAAGCAAACATAAAGGGGATCCAAACAGGGAAACTTTTTCTCTTTGTAAATGACATGACTATATATTTAAAGAACCTTACAGAGCCCACACTCCCAAGTAGCTTGAGCTGATTCAAAACTTTGGCAAAGTAGCAGGGTAAAAACTTAACCCTTAAAAATGAACTGCTTTCCAGTATGCCAACAATGAGAAGAGTGAGGAGGAAATGAGGAAAGCAACTGCCTTTGCAGTAGCCTCAAAGAAAATAAAATACTTATGAATTAACTAAGGAGTATAAATGACCTTTATGATGAAAACTTTTAAAACCTGAAAAAGAAAGTCAAGGCATATGGAATAATAAAAGAACCTGTATAGCAAAAAACAATCCTTAGCCGAAATAACAGTGCTGGAGAAATATCAATACCAAACTTTAGACAGAGCTATAGTAACCAAAAGAGCTTGGCATGCAAACAGGCCTGAGCAACAATGGAGTAGAAATGAAGACCCAGAAATCCACCCACAGCCCTATGGCCACCTAATCTTTGACAACAGAGCAAAATGTTAGGAGAAAGACAGCCTCTTCAACAAATGGTGCTGGTAGAATTGTTTACGCACAGGTAGAAAACTAACGTTGGATCCTTCTATGTCAACCAGTACCAGAATTAATTCCAAATGTGTCAAAGACTCTTGAAGCAAAAGCAGATACTATGAAAAAAAAACAAAAAACAAAAAAAATTCAGGAATCCCGGTTCCCTGCTGGCTGGCCTCGGCAAGTGGCGATGGAACAGAGACCTGACAACCTGGGACGACGGTAGAGGACCCCACTGTGGTGCGGTCTTAAGAGAGTGTGAGAGTGGGAGAAAGTATATTCAGGAGTAAAAATAATGGGACAAGATAATGCCCGCAGGCCCTTAGAGGGACACTCCAAGCCCGTGGATTGCGGGAAGGGCAGGGGCAGCTTGAATGCGTCCTACAGTTTATTGAGGAATTGTGCCCGTGGTTTCCAGAGGAGGGAACCCTAAATTTGGAAACCTTGCTAAAGGTAGAGAAAATGCTTGAGTAATTTTTTGAAACTGATATGTCCATCTGCCCATGGATCCTTGCAGGATGGGGTAAGTCCACTTGGGAGAGGGTAGCCTGGCAGCATCAGAAAGGGAAGCATACTAGGAGCCCCCTGGGAGAGTTCTCTGCTGCCCCTGTAGATAAAGTCATAAGTAAGCAAATTCATCCATCACTGATTGATCTCAAACTCCAGAATGAAAGCTGACCTGCCCCTCATCCTGGTGGCTTCTCTAAGGAGTTTCCCTTATGCCCCTCAGGAATCTCATGGGATGGGAAGTCCATCCCTCAGTAATTCCCCCCTTTTTTGTACAACAAATGTTTAGAACAATGCTAATCACCTTGAAGACCCCCTTGAACTGGAAAGCAATCATGTGGGCAATACTTTCGGGAGACAGTTTTTTTACAGTGCAAACTGGCCAGTTATAATGAAGCTGAGGCCAGGGGCTACAACAATGCCTAGCCTGGAATTTTGATCTCCTCCCAGTCCTAAGTTCCCACCTCCTAGAAACTCTGCAGCAGGTCCCCTCTCCAAGGCTTAGGCAGCCTAGCAGCTCATACCCGCTGCACTGGTGAGAGCTGTTCAGCCTCTGTTCTTAAAGAGAACCTGCCCAATGATCTCTAGGGAGAGACAAGATATGGTTGTTGTGTCATTCTATGATGACTGCATTATTTATGAGAAAATTGGCATAAAACTGCTCCCCCAATTTTAGGAACCACAGTTAACTTGGAAATCACATGACGCTGTATGGATGGATCAGTGGCCTATTGGCAGAAAAAAACAATTGGAGCCACTAAAATTGAAACAGGAACAACTTTAGAATTCCCCATTTTTGTTATCAAAAAGGGTCAGGCAAATACAGGTTTATGCAGCCCATTGGGGCCACCCAACCAGGGCTCAGAGGTCTTGCATGAATTCCTAATAATTTATAATGCCACTGAGATAAAGGATTGTTTTTGTTTTGTTTTGTTTTCTTATTCTGCTTCATCCATTGGATAAGCAGCAGTTTACCTTTACTCCCCCTCCTATTAACAACCTTTTTTGGGAAATATGCCCACCTAAAAAGCAAAAGCCTCAGGACGTAAGTAGAAGTCAGCCGACCCTCTGTATGTCTGCATGGTTTTTTTCTTTTTCTTTTTTTCCTTTTTTTAAGGAAGTGCACTGTGGGCCTAAAACAGAGAGGAAAAAGCTAGACACAGCAAGCTCTCTTAGGCCTGGGTGTCAAAGGCCAACCTTGATCCCCTTCTGGGTTTCTTGTCGATAACAGGGCATGCCTGGGAGTCCCACCAGCAAGACATGTGTAAATCGAAATGAGCTGTTTGGTGAAAATATTCATCTGAGTTCTAATTTTTGTGTTAAGTGTATCTGATTGAGTCCAATTTTCTTGTTATGAGTCAATGTCTGGTTTTCTTTGACAGCCTTTTGTAGGTAGGTTAGGATGGCCTCCACCTGCTGGCTATCAGGGAATGGAAATCTCCATAGGGGAGGTGCCCCCTGAGTTCAGGGCCCCATGGTTTTTCCATTACTCTGATAGTTTAAGGCCAGGCATGCCATCAGAAGCTTAGGAGTTATTTAAAAGACTTTGCTTCTCTGTCTTGTTCTTGTTATGTTTTTCCTTGGGTGTCCTTGCGGTGTGTGTGTGTGTGTGTGTGTGTGTGTGTGTGCACATCTTTGTTGTCTATTTAAATATATCTGGGAAGTAAAAGTTTTGGTCACACCTGGGGTAGGTATTGAGCCTGGTATGTCCCCCTCCCACTCGGAGGCAGTACAGGCAAGCTGAGATCAGACAGAGCAGCTGCAGGCTTAGTCAGTTTTCCTTTCCCTAACAACCTGTTCAAGTGAGAGTCTGGAGACAATTGGTGGCAGGACACAGACTTCAGTCTTAGTTCCCCTACGTTTAAGACTCCCACTCAGCTTTCATCTGCAAAAGAAAAGTGTGACATCAGGAACAAGCTCTGGAAAAATAAATTTCAGCTAAGTTGCCTTGTTAGAAAGTTTGGTCTTAAGAGACCTATGGCCAACTAATCTTTGACAAGGGAGCCAAAAAAATAGAATGGAAGAAAGCCTCTTCAACAAGTTGTGCTGGCAGAACTGGTTAAGCACCTGCAGAAAAATAAAGTTGGATCCTTCTTTGTCACCTTGCACAAAATTAACTCCAAATGGATCAGAGACCTGGAGGTAAAAGCTGACACACTAAAAACTTTACAGGAAGGAAAAGGAGATACACTAGGCCTCCTTGGCACAGGTCGAAACTTTCTTAATAAGGACCAAGAATCACAACAAATCAGAGAAAGTCTGGATAAGTGGGACTGCATTAAACTGCAGAGCTTTTGTATGGCAAAGGATATAGCTAGTAAACTAATCAGGAAGCCTACAGATTGGGAGAAGATCTTCACCAACCAAACAACGGACAAAGGCCTCATATCTACAATATATCAACAACTCAAAAAATTGAATCACTCCAAAACTAACCTCCAAAGTAACAACCATCCCATTAAAAAATGGGCCAAAGACTTAAAGAGAGTCTTCTCTGAAGAAGAAACAAAAAGGGCCTATAGACACATGAAGAAATGCTCAACATCTCTGGTCATAAAAGAAATGCAAATCAAAACAACTCCAGTTAGAATGGCCAGGATCAGGAAAACGAATGACAACAGATGCTGGAGGGGATGTGGCCAGGAGGGATCACTACTACACTGTTGGTGGGAGTGCAAACTCGTTCAACCACTATGGAAAGCAGTGTGGCAGTGCCTCAAAAGGCTAAACATAGAACTCCCCTATGACCCAGCAATTCCACTACTTGGCATTTACCCAACCACCCAGAAACAAGGACATACTAAACCCACTAGCACAACAATGTTCATTGCAGCACTATTCACCATAGCAAAGATATGGAACCAACCTAGATGTCCCTCAGTTGATGAGTGGATCAACAAGTTGTGGTATTTGTACACAATGGAATTCTATGCTGCTGTCAGAAAGAATGACATCGCCCCATTCGTTAGGAAATGGAAAGACTTAGAAAAAATCATATGAAGTGAAGTAAGCCAGACTCAAAGAAACTTAGGCTCAATGGTTTCCCTCATTTGTCACAATCAGTAGAAACCTTGGGCTCTACTAGCAGAGATCTGCAATAGAGCAAAATCTTGATACATAAGGACATATAATGTGAAGCTAATTGAAAGGACCTCCAGGATATTGAAACAAAGCCATATAATGAATGATTGTTGTCCTTAATGTATTGTGTTGTCTCTCATCTCCTTTGCTGTCCCTTGGTTATCTCATATTGGTATAGTATCTCACTTTGTTATCTGATATATTGAATTTATTTGTATTTGGATATTTGAAATTTGATAGGGAAGGGGGGAAAACCAAGATGGGTGGGGGGTGTGGGGGTGGAGGGAAATGGGTACCAAGACATGTGAAAGGGTATCAATGTATGTGAATTAATGCACCTTCTATCTGGCAAATATCATGTAACCCTTTTACTAATGACAATAAAAAACAAAAAAAGGAAGTTTGGTTTTAAAATTGGTTGTCACCTGCAAGAGTAAGATTGGCAAAAAAATATTCTTGACACTAAAATGTATGGCTGATATTGATTTTGTGTGCTTTAAGATCTTTTAGTATGAATGGGTGTGAGTGGGTGTGAGTGAACATGTTAAATTGTCAGTATGCTGTATAAAATAATGTATGAATTTGTACTTGAAACACAAAGGCAATTGGGTAAATCTAAGTTTAAACTTCAAGAAAAGTATTAGTTTTGAATGCTTCTAATGTCTCAAAGGATTATTGCATTACTTTAAAGAGGAACTGCTTAAGAGTATTTTTCTAAAGATCCTGAAATCTGCATCTTAAAAATCTGGTATTGTAATGCATAGAGCTATTTACATTGTAAACATGGTATCCTGTTTAGCACAGAGGAGTTAAATTTGGAATTTGGAATTTATTACCTTGAGTTAAAGTTCAGAGACAAGTATCAGAAATTTAAATCTGAATTTGGGTATCAATATCAGAAACTTTGCCTGTCTTTTAAAATTGTTTAGGTAATCAAATCCAAAAGAAAGGACCTGAAATCTTAGGATAGTTCTGTGAGCCTATATTTGGGGGTTAGAGGTGAACTGGCAAAAGTGCAGCTCTCGGTTCCCCATGGTGGGACAGGTCCTAGGGAGGGTCCATGCATGCTGAAAAAGTAAGCTGGCAGAAAGGCTGTTCATCTAAACCTCATCAGATGGGAACCGTGGACCATCTTCATCCTGTCTCTTTTCCTTACAGACTGACACTAGAAATCTGATGGTAAATGTGGGTAATATGATTAGCATTTCTTAAACTGCCCCTTAAAGTATATTAAATTGGGAAAAGGGTTTTAAAAGAAATGAATAACATTTACCTTCTCATGATTGGGTTTTATGCTACTTTACAATTAAATGTATTTTCGAAAAACAAGGAAACACAAGTCTGGACTTTTGGTGCACTGATGTTTGTAATTCTTGCATTAGGGAAAAACTGTTATTTGAGTTTAAACTGTTATTGGAATTCTAAGCAGTAACTAACCAATACAAAGGGAAAGTAGGACGATCAAAATGATTGCTCCATTGCTATTTCAGTTTGGTCTTTTAAGTTTATAACAATTTCCAGCAGACCCATGGAGGAGGACAGCTGATCCTTATTCAAATGTAATTTTGGCCGAGTTCCAAGTAAGATCATGCTTAGAGACTATTTCTGTGTTGACCACCTTGTTGCTTTAATTGGAGTTAAGTGGCCTTATAAAGGACTCATTGATCTAAAAACTGCAGTTCTGAGTCAGCAATTCTGGACAGAGCAAAGTCCCTGTGAAACTGTGGCGTCTAATCTAGCAGCAGAGTGCTAGTGAGGCAGAGTTGCATTGGAGCTTATAGTGGCAGAGTGCTAGCCTTAGGCTGGAGAGCTGAAGGACAGCACCCAGGCCCTGAGTTCAAGTCTAGCAACCAACGAAGTGAAAAGCCAATTCCTGTTTGACACATTCCTTGGAAAAAAGCAATGAAGCATCCACATGCAGAAAGCCTCTGCTTAGATGTAAGAGATGGTGTCAGATCCTAGAGCCAGTCATGCTTTGCCACTCAAAATTTCTCAGAGCTGGGAGGTTTTTTTCCAGCCCAATCAAGCAAACTGATCAGAAAAACTGCAGAGCCAAATTGAAAGAGAAAAGATGTTTTGAAAGGTTTGGATCCCGAATTTAGTGGAGACACAAGATTCCAATACTTCCCCAACCTCCCTAAAAAAAAAACTAAAAAATACCCCTTTTTATTTTCTTTTCTCCTTTTTTTTCATTTTCTACCCTTTTTCATTTGCATTTTTTTAATGTTATGATTCTTTCCTTCCCAATCCCCCATTCCTTCTGTCATTGTGATCCTTCCTAGAAACATAATGACAGCACTGGGTACAGAATGTATACAAAGGCATTTATACTGATACAGTCACCGCCTTTTTTTATCTCTTGGTTCCCAACCTTTGTATTTCTTGTCTAAGAACTCACAATTGTGTGGGATCTCCCCCCACCCATTTTTCTTGTTTTCCTTTTTTTAAATTTTTACTCTTTAAAATTTTTATTATTGAATTCTCCTATATATACCTTCCTATTTTCTCTATATATCCTCCTTGTAACTTTTATTTTCATAAGTTTTATCTTATTTTTTCTAAATTTTGTACTCAACTATTTTACCTTTCACCCTAAATCTGGTTTAGTATTACTCTTGCTCCCATTTTCAAATCGGCAGGACAAGAATCTCAATAAAAATGACAAACCAAAGAATAGCATCTCCCACCCAATATAAACAGGCAATGGCAGAACTAGAGGAAAGTCCTCTAAATGCTATACAACTGCAATTGATAAACATGATTAAGGAAAAGTGTGAAAACATAATACCGGAAGAGATACAAGAGGAAGCCATACTTAAATGAGATGAAACCATAAACAAGGTGATATGTGAATGAGAGGAAGCCATAAAGGAGGCCATAATAAAGGATTTACAAAGAAAAATGGATGAATTCATAGAATCCACAAACAGAAAGTTGACCAAACGCCAACGAATGTCCAAAGAGAACAAAGCTGCTGAGCTAACCACTCAAATGGAAATCAAGGAGTTAAAGAAGTCAGTACATGATCGAAAACAAGAGATGCAAGGCATCAAAAATGAGCAATTAGAAGCAAGGGAGATGAAGAATAAAGTAGAAAGCTTTGATAGCAGGTTAGACAATGTAGAAGACAGAATTTCCGGGGTTGAAAATAACTTAACTATTTTAGAGAAAGAACAGAAAATGAGTCAAACAAAATCTAGGAAATGTGAGAGAATGCTTCAGGAGGTCCAAGTTACAATTAGGAAGCCTAATTTAAGCCTAATTGAGAATGAGGTCAGGGATTCATCTCAGAGAACTTCCCAAATATCCAGAAGGACAGGCCCATCCAGATACAAGAAGCATTTAGAACCCCAAACACACCCTACCAGAAAAGGACATCCCACAGCCACATTATAATCCAAACTGGATCAATAGAGACCAAGCAAAGGATCCTAAAAGGAGCCGGGGAGAAGAGAACAATCACTTACAAGGGAAAATCAATCCAAACAACCACAGATTTCTCATCAGAGACCATGCAAGCAAAAAGAGATTGGAAGGATATATGTCATGCCCTTAAGACAAATACCTACCATTTAAGAATACTGTACCCCAGCTAAGCTCCCATTCATAACTGAGGGAACAATAAAAACCTTCCATTCCAAGGAAAAGTTGCAACATTACGTAGCAACCAAACCAGCATTACAGGAAATTGTCAAAGATGTTCTACACACTGAAAACCAACACAAACGTGATACTGACAAAGGAATGGCACCTAAAAATAATACCAGCTAGTAAGTACTGCAAGAACTGTCAAGCCACAGGCCCTAATGAAAGCTTTTAAAAATGGTAGGAACTAGTTAATATTTTTCAATCCTAACCTTCAATATCAATCAACCTAACTCTCCAATTAAATGGCATAGACTGTCTAGTTGCATCAAAATGCAAGATCCATCATTCTGCTGTCTTCAAGAGACACATCTTGCCCCCCCAAAACAAATACTTTTTGAAAGTGAGAGATTGGAATAAAGTTTATCAAGCTAACGGTCCCCATAATCAGGCTGGCGTTGTCATCTGCATATCAGATAAAATAGACTTCAAACGAAAATTAGTGAGAAAAGGCAAAGAAGGTTATTACATACTAAGAGAGGGTTATCTCCTCCAGGAGCACTTAACCATCTTAAATATCTAC
Source organism: Megascapheus bottae (assembly GCF_031878675.1). Taxonomy (NCBI): domain Eukaryota; kingdom Metazoa; phylum Chordata; class Mammalia; order Rodentia; family Geomyidae; genus Megascapheus; species Megascapheus bottae. The sequence continues at coordinate 7,252,396 of NC_143548.1, forward strand.
ACACCTAATCCAGGAGCTCTGAACTTCATCAAGCAAACTTTACTTTCACTATATCCACACATAGACAGAAACATAGTGATGGCTGGTGACTTTAACATACCACTGTCACCTATGGAAGATCAACCAGGCAAAAACTCAACAGAGAAAGCTCAGAATTGAACAGCTGCATAGACCAACTAGACCTAATGGACATGTACAGATTATTTCACCCAGCAACATCACAATATACATTTTTTTTCAGCAGCAGCACATGGAACATTTTCAAAAATAGACCACATTTTAGGGCATAAAACAAACCTGGGCAGGTTCAGAAAGACTGAAATTATTCCCTGCTTTCACTCAGACAGTCAACAAGGGCATCAAATTGGAACTGAATACCAATCTCCACCAAGGAAAACCTGGTAACTCAAGGAAATTGAACAGCAAATTGTTCAATCACCAATGGGTCATTGAAGAGATCAGAACAGAAATTCAACAGTTTATATTCAAGAGTCATATAATAGAACAAAACCTAAATACTTAAGGCCATATAGAATGACCCTAAATCAAAGGACCTCTAAGATACAGAAACAAAACCCATATAATGCATGATTGTTGTTTTTAATGTACTATGTTATCTCTCATCTCTTTTGCACTCTTGCTTATCTCATATTGTTACAATATTTCACCTTGTTATCTGATATATTTTTTATGTGCTTAATTGGTTATTTGAAATAAGAGAGGGGAGCGAGGAAATCAAGATGAGTGGGAGGAGGGAGGAGGGAAATGGGGACCATGACATGAGAAAGGGTATTAATATCTGTGAAGTAGTGTATCTTCTATCTGGCTAATATAATATAACCATTCTATTAATTACGATAAAATTATATGAGAAAGATATGTGAGTAAAAAAAGAAACAACCATCCCAATAAAACATGGGTCAAAGACTTTTTTCTTTTTACCATTAATATTTTTCATATTTTTATTATTATTAATAGAAGGGTTACATGATATTTGCCAGGTAGGAGGTGCATTAATTCACATACACTGACACCCTTTCACATGTCTTGATCCCCATTTTCCTTCATCAGAAAGAACGACATTGCCCCATTCGTAAGGAAATGGAAAGACATAGAAAAACATCATAGTAAGTGAAGTAAGCCAGATCCAAAGACACATAGGCTCCATGGTTTCCCTCCTTTGGAACAATCAGGACACATGAAGTATACTTCTAGTATACAGGGGATCACAATAGCACAAAAGCTATGTACACATGGCCACATGGAATGAGGCTAAGTTTAATGTACTCCAGGATAAGGAAACAGGAGGCTTATCTTAGTGACTGTTGTTTTCAATCAGTAAATTGTTGCATCATGTGAAGTTATTTCTTTTCTCTTTTGTTTCTCCTTATGCTTTATCTCATGTTGTTACTGTATCCAACTTTGGTACTTGCTATCTTGTATATAAGTGTATTTGTTTATTTGAAAGAGGGAAGGTAAGGGATGAATGGGAGGGGTTGCAGGGAGAAAAACACGGGAAGGGGTAACAATGTTGAAGAACTAATGTACCCACTACCTGATGAATATAACTGTAACCCCTCTATATATCACAATAAAATAAAATAAAAACAAAAAATGAACTATTGTCTTAATAGTAAATATTTCACTTTTATTAGCAAATTCCACTTGAACTCAAGACAGTTAACATGTTAATTAAAATAACTCAGCATCTTCCTTCTTCACAGCAACATTGAAACTGGTTTTTGAAAACAGAACAACCAACTCTCTACTCATGCAAATGAAACTGCCCTCTGCAGATGATGGTCAAGATCACAACTGTAGAACAATCCTTGAAGACTGGAATAACGTTTGTTGAGTTCAGCCTAGTTCTGTAAGTAAAAGAAATGACAGATCCAGTGACTAAAGATCACTACAATGTAATACTGTACAGATAACTGTAAAGTTATCTGTATAATGCTATACGGATAATATTCATTCATCCAATTTTCCCCTTTTTCTGCCTGTTGCCAATGTGTCTTTCTTTGTTTCTATATAGGCAAATTTAGATTGCAGCATACATACTGATGGTGTGTAAATGGATGTTTACTTGAGTAAAATTTTCACAGACACTTTTCTATTCATCTCATTACTACTTCATATTTTGACTTGTTACCAAACACATTGATGCATCAAATTAATGTAATTACTACCTCCATTTTTGATCAGTATATATGCTTATACAGAATATATATGTAACATATACTATACATAACTATATAGCATATGTTCATAATACATTAATTTGTATTCTGTAAATATTGTATGATGTACAGTCTAGGATAAATGTATAGTATAGGATATATAAAATACTATATATTCTACAGGTATTTTACCTGCATGAAACATATATAAGAATACATCCTGCCGTACATAGGACATGACATGTACTCTATATTTACACAGTGTATTATATACACACGTCACATACACATTTATGTCTAATCACATACTAGCTAACTTTATGTAGACATTCTTGCATTCTTTTTTTTTGCCAGTCCTGGGCTTAAGCTCAGGGCCTGAGCACTGTCCTTGGACTTTCTCAAGGCTAGAGCTCTACCACTTGAGTCTCAGCACCACTCACGGCTTTTTTCTATATATGGTACCGAGGAATCGAACCCGGGTCTTCATGCATGCTAGGCAAGCACTTTAACCACTAGGCCAAACTCCCGGCCCATTCTTGCATTCTTTTAACCGTCTGAAATAGTCCTAGATGGATCTAACAAATTAGGATTTTTGAGATGATATGGATGAATGATTCTCAAAGAAGTCTCAACATCAGGATCATGATACAGTAATCTAACTTTGTCAAGACTACCCTATACAATTTTTGAAACCTCTGGCAATCATGTTGAACGTAAGAGTTTTTCAAAACTATCAGGCACAGTTTCATCTCAGCAATCAGTCAAACTGTCAATATAAGGGAATTTTGTTCCAGAACTGAGATATCAAAACCTATTACTGGGTCAATTTTCTTCAAAACCATTTACGTAAGTTGATTTCCAATAGAGGTATATTTAAAAAGAGGCTGATAAACTTGTAGAAGTTACACTATAATCCCAATTGCTTCTATGAATTCATATATTGATACATGTAACATATATACTATACAGAGTGTGGTGTTAAGAATAAAAAAGAATTTTGCTTGTAATATTTTACAGGTATGGCCATGAAGGGTTAAAGTGTAGTTATGTGCCGAGTGCTGTTTGCTTACCATTACAATGGATTTATTTTCTGAATGGACCTTACATATATGGCTGTATATTGTGTCTCTATCTATATAAACACACCCATATATGTACACAAATGTACATACAAACATCTATGTATAGATGCAAATCCAGGATTTATTCTGACCAATGAAATGATGGAATCTCCATGCTTTTCCCTAACAACGCTTTAGAGTACACTGCAATTTCACTAATACCTTTAGTAACTCTAAGTCTAATACCCCTTAAGGAAGGTATGGTTTCAAAGCTGCTATGCTTTTCTCTCTCTCTCTCCCTTTTTCTCTCCCTCTCTCTCTCTCTCTCTCTGTCTCGGTCTCTCTGTCTCTCTCTTCATTCTTTTCTTCCTTCCTTTATAAGCCATCTCTAGGTTCTCTAGGTATTCTTTTGTTTGCATGAGTCAGTTTGGGGGCTTGAACTCAGGATGTAGGCACTTTCCCTGAGATGTTTTGCCCACAGCTCTACTTCTGGCATTTTTTGGGGGGACAAATGGAGATTAGTTTCTCCATGCCATGACCCTCAGATCTTAGCTCCTGAACAGCTAGCATTACAGATATGTGCCTACCCCTCTAGATGCTCTTACTTTAACAAGTTAAGCTTATAGAAATGCCTTGTACCAAAAGCCATATATGTTGCTACAAAAAGAAAGCATCCAAATGTGTTTCAAACATAAACAAATTGAGTAACTAATTCTGAACAATCCCAAATTTACAATTTATGAACAAGTATCAAAACATGCCCTTAACTTTAAACAGAGGACATCCTTTTGATAAAAATTGTTGTGTTGGTGGACAGTGGTGGCTCATGCCTGGAATCCTAGGTATTCACGATGCTGAGACCTGAGGATTGGTTCAAAACCAGGCTGGATAGGAATTCAATAAGACTCTTATCTGCTATTAACCACCAGAAATTGGAACTTGAGCTGTGACTCAACATGGCAGAGGACTAGCCTTGATCAAAAGTGCTCCATAATCAAATATACACATATGTATATATGTATGTATGAATGTATGTATGTATGTATGAATGTTATTCAGGAAAATGTTTTTCTTATAGATAAAATTGTATAAATGTCTACTTACATCATCTAGGTCTTCATCATCATCACCAATATCATCAAACTGGACTTCATCATCCTTTCCAGGACCAAATGTGTCAGATTCATTGATTTTAGCTAAAAGTAACAATACATTCTTTATATAAGCAAAGTATTTTTAAAACTGCCCACTTTAGAAAATGGATCTGTATGTACATATATACATAATTCTGTGTATATATATATATATGTACACACACACATACACACAAGTGTATATATATTTATACTGGTTTTCCCTATATTTCCCTGTATTCCTCAGTAGAGGAATACAAAGCAGCTCAAAATTGTTTACCATTCTAGGTGCCATCTCCAGCAGGGCAAAACAAAACAAGTACCTCAAAAAAACCTCCTATATAGAACAATGTCAAGACCATATGAACTTCATTTCCTACAAAAATAAGCACTCATCTAGGGGATGCTGGCTCATACCTGTAATCCTAGAATACTCAGGAGACTGAGATCTGAGGATCACAGTTCAGTGTCAGCCAGAAAGTCTCTCACTCTCTTATCTTTAGTTAACCACATAAAATAGCAGGCAGTCATGCGGTAGAGTTCAAGGGGTAGAGTATTAGCCCTGAGCACACCAATCAGCTCTGAGTTCAAGCCCTTAGGACAGGCAGGAAGAGAGACAGTAAGACACATGACATATACACAGAAATGTACATATGCAAAAATATTAAGATCCTATTTCAAAAGAAAAGTTGGAGTTCTGATACTAGGGGTTCATTCTTGTATTCCTAGGCTGGGAGATTACAGTGGATAGCAGCTCAAAACCAACTCAAGCAAAAGAAGTTCACAACACTACAGTTCCAATGAACTAGTAAAACAAGGCTAGATAGGCAAGACTTAAATAGCAGAGCACCAGCTGTGAGCAAGCAAGCTCATTATGAGGCACCAAAATTTGTGGCTCAACTGCTAGCCACAAGAAACCACGCAGATGCATGGATCAGCCCTACAATCTATTTGCAATTTGCAGACAGAAAGTTATTTAGTTATTTAGGCTCATATATATAATCTCAGTTATTTGTTGATAGAAAGAATCATGGTTCAAATCCAACCTAGGGAAATAGTTGGCAAATCTCAATTCAACTAACAAACTGGATGTAGTTGTGCATGCCTTTGATCTCATCTTACAAGAGAATCAACAGGTAGAAGGATCTCGGTATTAGTTTAGTCTCTGGTTAAAAAAATGTTAACAGCTTCCCTGAAAAAAAATACCCACTGGAGATTTCACTCAAGTGGTAGAGTACCTTTCTAGGAACCTAGAGGTACTAGGTAAGCAAATCCCAATAGTACCAACTGGAACAGAAGAGGAAAAGCCTTCTCTCTGCATATTTGCAACACATCACACAGTCAGACAGCCAGACACATATACACATGTACATATTTATATACTATATACCTATTTTATTACAATTATGTATATGTACTACATACATATTATAAACATTAATATATTGTCATGTATATATTATTACCTATATTATATGTATGTTAACATGTATATCATAGACTATTTATGTATATGTATATTATTCCCTTGATACATAAATATTAGGAGCTTACAAAATCACAAATTCCTCCACAAATATTGTTTATGAGGGCTGTGGAGTAGTGCCACATGCCTATAAGTCTACTCAAGAGACAAGAGATCTGAGAATCACAGTTTGAAGACAGCCCAGGCAGGGATGTTCATCTGATCCCTGATCCTATAAAGTACTCAATAAATGGAAATGAATCTGTGGCTCAATGGGTAGAATGCTAGTCTGGAGAAAAAATGCTCATTGGCAGAGTCCAAACTTTGAACTCAAAGCCCAGGACTGGCTTGAAACGAACAAAAACGAAAAGCAAAAAAAAAAAAGTTTGCAGGCAAGTCCTACTATTCCTTTCTACTATACTGGCAATGTAAACAGACATAATTTTATCACAACTTGTTCACCTAAACCTTTACACAAAATAACAACACATAACATTGTAAAAGAAGAATGGAAAATTACCATGTTCTGGAAGTTCTCCATATGCTTTCAGATTTCTAGCTTCATCAGCATTATACTTTAAAATCACATCAGCTTTGTTATCCTTAGGAATAAACAAACAGCCTTGAAAGTTCTTATAACAAATATTATCAGTTGTTTGTTTCTTCAATGACAGGCATTAATATAAAGCTCAGCTGGCCAGGCTAGATAGCTAACCAGCCTAATCCTAGATACTGAGGAAGCTGAGATCTGAGGATTGCCATTCAAGGCCAGCGCAGGCGCTGAAGCCCCATGAGACTTATCACCAATTAACCACTGGAAAACTGGAAGTGGCCCTGTGGCTCAAGGGATAGGACTGGAGGCTTGAGCGGAAGAGCGGAAGGACAGTGGCCAGGACCAGAGTTCAAGCCACATGACTGAAAAAATATTCTCTGGGATTAAATTCTCTGGAAAGAAGTATATTACATACTTATGGTAAGTCATAACATGGAAAGGATTACTGCACTTTCAATCTTCATAAAAACAAAACAGAAAAAGCTTCACATTTTATTTATTATTTAACGCTGTTTGTTGACTGGAAGGCTGCAAAACAGCAGTGTAGTTTTTTGGTCAAACCAACCTTTGTAAACTGACTGGAGACAACTCAATCAGTGCACAACACCAAGTTCAAGGGTATTTTACCGCTTCCTTATTTGCTTTGAAGTCTGTGAGTATAAGTGTGTTTTTGCCCTGACCCCTGCTTTGAATCCAGCAAACAGCTATAGAATGGTCTTAAAATGCATTGGTCTTTTGCCCTATGTTCTGTCATTCTCAGGATATGGAAAGGGTCACAAAAAAGGAAAGTTGTTAGGAAAGTGGAAGAGTCACTTTGGGAATTACGGCCAACAATAGTAAAATTTCAGCCACTAGAATGGTATCTACAAGGAGTAAGAAACTCGATCTACCACGTTTTAATAAAGTTAAAATTTTAAAAACTAGGGGTCGAGAGTTTGGCCTAGTGATACAGTGCTTGCCTAGCATGCACAAGAGCTGGGTTCGATTCCGTGGTACCACACACATAGATTAAAAACCCAGACGTGGTGCTGGGTCTGAAGTGGTAGACCTCTAGACTTGGGAAAGTCCAAGGACAGTGTTCAGGCCCTGAGCTTGAGCCCAGGACTGGCAAAAACTTCAGAAAGAATTAGAGTAAATGTATTAAAAAATGTTAAGAAATGTTAAGATGTTGATGAGACTGCTGTGTCCATAAGTGGAAACTACCAACACAATATATTTCTATTGTGTTTTTTTTTTAAACGGGTAGAATTGTAGGGTCAGGAGTTTAGTCTAGTGGTAGAATGCTTCCCTAGCATGCACCAAGACCCAGGATCAATTCCACAGTACACAGAAAAATGCCAGAAATGGTGCTGTGGCTCCAGTGTGCAGGCCCTGAGATTAAGCCAAAAGACTGGCAAAAACAAAACAAACAAACAAAACAAAAAACATGGGGGCTGGGGATGAGTTGTAAAGTTAAAAAATTCTGGGAGGATACTGATTTGAATATTTTGTTTTCAATGACAATTATAATTGGACAAATGATCAAAAGAAATAAAGGAATTGGGCATTAAAACCAAGAGGAGATAACAAACATCTACAGAGTAGTCTACTGAGCAATAGCAAAACAAAACTACTACTTCTAGTAGTGATACTTTCTTACATAGTTGTATTTTTTTTAAACTGGTGAAAATCAAATAATCAAATACACTTTTTTTTTGCCAGTCCTGGGCTTGACTGAACCCTGTCCTTGGACTTTCTCAAGGCTAGCACTCCACCACTTGAGCCTCAGCACCACTTCTGTCTTTTTTCTATGTATGTGATACCAAGGAATCCAACCTGGGTCTTTGCATGCTAGGCAAGCAATCTACTAGTAGGCCAAACTCCAGGCCTCAAATATACTTCTTAAGTTTGAAACTTATAGAGGACTCTGCCATTTATTTTAGTAGAAATTTTCAATTTATAGCAAACAGTTAATAGTTTGCATGCATGTCTCAATGTTCACGAAAACACTGTAACATTTTTATAATTTTACTGCTTTGTGTAGTCATGAACCATGTTCCCAGCCCCAAATTTGTGATTTCCTCAACTCTGTAAAGTTCCCAGATTTGGATTTCTAAACCCAGTAAATAATGAGCCTGAGCCAGTGAAATGCTCTCTGTGTATAGCAGCAGTTACTCAGGAGATTGAAGCAAGAGGATCATTATACTCTACAAGTCAAAGCACACAGTGGGCCAAATCCTGAGATCCCCATTAAACCCAACAGTTTGTTCATATCCTAGGACTGGCACCAAAAGAAAAAAATGGATAGAACATGACTTGGGCCTCTGGTGAAACAGAGGTTTAAGGTGTGTATGTATTCAAAGATCAATAAAAATTCATTTTTAAAACACTACAAAAAGAAGACAAAAAGCTCACGTAATAAAGAGAAAGTAGGGAGGTGAATATGATCAGCATAAACAGTATGTACAAATGGAAATGTCCAATGAAACCTCCCACATATAATCAATATGCACCAATAACATTGCAAAGCAGTGAGAAAGACCAACTTGTCTGTAAAATTAATGCACTCATTGAAAACATCACCATAAACTGCCATTTTCATTTTAGAGAAGGTAATTTAAACAGCAATAAAGACAACACATACGATAACAGCAATGGGAATATCAGCCAACACCAGTCTTTTATCACTGACTGATGCTTAACACAGAACTTTCAAATAAATGATGATATTTATCTAGACCTACTAGAGATTATTAACTGCATGTACTATTTAAAAGAAACAAAAAACATTTTCCCACAAAAACACGCGTGTCTCTATAGCCACTTTTGAAACCCTTGTGGATAAAAATAATCCTGTGTCTTCAAATTCAACTAGCTCTTAATAAATATCAGCATGAGGAGAAGGGACAGGGCCTGGAATTGAACACAGATGCTAAGTCTGTTACTAAGTAATAAAGACACAGGAATTTTTACCTGATAGTCTCGCAGACCAACCAGTATAATGTCTGAGGCATTTATCCAAACCTGTAAAAGGCAATTTATTGCATATTACCACAAATCATAAAGAGCAGTGTTAGATAAACCAGTCATTATTATTCGTCTATTTTGGGCAAAGTACACATCAACACCTGCAAGATGAAAAGGTGCTGCAGAAAGCCAACACAACCAGGAACACAAGTTCAAGTCCACCTTTGGTCATACAGCACTTTTCTGTTACAATGAGACATTGTCTTTCACACAGTATATAACTGCTTTAAAAAAGAATTAACCCACTAAAATTAGAGGTGTAGCTCATTGTGCAAACATAACTTTCCTCCTATGCACAGTCCCTGGGCTCAAATCTCATCAGCAGAAAATAAAGGGGGAAGACATAATAAAGCAAAAAATGTAAGATGTCCTGACAGTCATACGTGAAGCCTCGCATGACATATGCCAAATTTACTTCAAATCCTTGGCAGAAAAATTATTCTTTAACAAAAAATGAGACCAAGTACCACAACTGTTAGTGATGATAGTTTGTTATCCAAATAAACAAGAATTACCCATCGAAACCAAACCTCTACCCTCCATCTACAGAAATGTAGGTCCTGTCATTGGCAGAACAGTGTGTTGCAAAATGCTTACATTAACAATCCTTACCTTGACCTAAGGTCAGTGACTCGTGACTGCAATCCCAGCTACTTAGGAGGACTGAAGTTCAAAGCCAGCATGGGTAGGAAAGTCCATGATGCTTTTAGCTCCAATTTACCACCACAAAGCTAGAAACAGATCTGTCACTCAAGGGGTAGAATGCTAACCCTTCAGCAAAGCCCTGGGTTCAAGTCCCAATACTGGCACCAAAATTAAATTAAAAATAAATAAATACATAATGGGGAGGAGGTTAATTCTGGTGAATCATGATGAATCAAGATTTGTGCCCATACCAAAAAAAAGGTCCAGAAAACACTTTGGTCACTTTCAACATGTCATCACTCAACTAAGATTCAGTTAGCAAGTCTTCACCATACATGCTCCACCACCAATGGTAATAGTCTCATACACTATAATAAATACTGCTTTTCTTTAAAAGCCACCCACACAGGCTTATTCTCCTATATTACATCAATACAAATAAAGTAAGATAGCTCCTACAAATAAATGCCAGTAAGTTGGAGAAGAAGGAACTCACAGACTCAAGTGTGTGTATCACATATGTATGTCAGATAGATGATTAGACATAAAGCGTCTACCATGTGGCATATATATATATATATATATACATGTAGTCCATCCTAGGATATGTAGGGCTGATATGTACATATGTATCACATATCTATGTATGCATCTCCTACACATAATGTAGTTTATAAACCAGTCTAATGTTGCAATCTATTTTTTAATATATCTGATTCAGAATTGCCTAATACCACATTCATTTCACGGAACTGAAAAAATGAACACTGACTTCTTTAGTACACCCTGTAGTCTCTTTCCATCTGAAATAATTCCTACGTTTTTGTATTCCTTACTACAACCAACAGTTAATTCAATCGAGACCGCTTGTTTTATAGATTCATTTTATTTGTTTCCTCAGTGTTATATGCATAATGAATCTTTCTAGCAAAATACAATACAGGTGGGGAAAATGAGAGTGATCAAGGATCTTATTTTATTTTCTATATCATAATGCACAGCACTCTTTTTCCAGAGAGTTTTGAGAGTTCCACAAAAAAATCTCTTCTTACTTTAAAAGAAATTACTTTTGTGTCATTTTGTTGTTAATATGAAGGTGCTATACAGAGAGGTTACCATTGTATAAGTCAGGTATTGAATACATTTCCCTTTTTGGACAATATCACCCCTTACTTAGCTTTTAAAACCAATTATTTTTATAGCAAACCCATATTACAGCACAACAATGAGATGGGCTAGAGGACCTGAGTTCAAAGGCCAGTACTACGACCACCCTCAACAACAATATGAATCCATGAAGTAAAGAAAAATTTATACTGTACCTTTTTCCTCAACTTTCCTCTGATATGACATAGCCTCCTTATGCCATCAAAACACATTGCTTCTAATCGTCCGTTTCCCAACATTTTGAGAACTTGTGCATACTCTGTAGTTGGGATAAAATTCAACATTGGTCTGAGTTCAAGACCCAGGACCAGTGTAATACATATATATGTACATACATTTATACATACTAGTATCACTCTCTGCCAAATAAATCTCCCTTGCCTCAGAGAAAGCTAAAACAAACGGCTTCATTTTTAGTAAGTCCTACGTTTACACTATCAAATAATCTATAAGATAAAAACACTGTTCAGAGGTAAAATGTCAGATGTTGAGTTCAAGTATTCCTCAAACCATCCCAATGTTCTTAAGAAGGATACTGTTAAGAATAGAAGCCATGGACATCTTGTGGGAAGAGAATAAAAGTGGGGTAGGAGGGGCTAAGTGTTTGGCCTAGGGGTCGAGTGCTTGCACACTCAAAGACCCGGGTTTGAGTCCTTGGTATCACATACATAGGAAAAACACAGAAGTGGAGCAGTGGCTCAAGTGGTAGAGATTTATCCTTGAGAAACCCTAAGTGCTCAGGGCTTTAGATCAAAGCTCTGAACTGGCAAAAATAAAGAGGAGAGTAGGAAAGGGAAATAAAATGTAAGAGAACCTACACAACACTCCATAGCACAGTTAATCCAGAGAAAATCTGACACACGAAAAGGCTGTCTACACAGCAGTGAGATTCTTTTCTGATAGCTACTGAATATACATGTGCTCCAAACATTTCCAGCATGTGGCAACAAAAAAGAAAGTTTGCTGTTAAGTTCCACATGTTATACAAATAAGAAATTCAAAGGCAAATATAGAAAGGCCTTCGGTGATAGAAAAGCATGTTTTATGTAATTGAAAAATGTGAACATTTCAGAAGATGGTGGTCACAGTGAGAACTTTGCAGGAACAGCTAGAAAAGGCCAAAGAGAGCCTAAACAATGTAGATGAAAACATCCGCAAGCTCATGGGGTGAGATCCAAATGACGTGAGACTCATCCAAGCCGAACAGCTGGCCCTTTCTGGAGGTAGAGGACGTGGTAGTTTATTGCTGAAGCGTGGATTCTCTGATAGTGGAGGAGGACCCCTAGGCAAACAGAGAGACTTGAAGTGGTAGTCGGTAGGCTGGGTGGGGAGCATCGGACAGGAAGAGAATCATACCAAGAGAGCAACCCAGAGGAGGAGGATGTCAATAAGCTGGCACTACAGTCTTCAGCTGTAGCTACCTCCAAAGAACACACACACAGAGACCTCCTTATCCAGGATCAAAATATGGATGTAAAGGGAAAGTAGAGGTATCGATGAATATTTGGCTTGTTGTTGGGTACTCTTCAGAAATTTAAACAAGAATCTAATGTTACTACTGAAAGGCAAAACAGACGTCAGGAAATTGAACAAAAACTTGAAGTTCAGGCAGAAGAAGAGAGAAAGCAAGTTGAAAATGAGAGGAGAGAATTATTTGAAGAGAGATGTGTAAAACAGACAGAACGGTGGCTTTTGTAAGGTTGGGCTTCCACAGCTGCAAGAAGAATGCAATGAACATAATGCCAAGGTAATTAAGTATATACAAACTAACACAGATCTCCATTTGTTCTATATTCCTGGAAGAATGTGTCCAGATACCCCAAATCTAATAGAAGAATCACAGAGACAAATGAATGCGTTATTTGAAGGTAGATGCTCAAATTTGCAGAACAAATAGGCCTAGAAGGCACACCATGAAAGAAAAAGAGCATCAGCTGCTACATAATGAAGAACAGAAGTGGGAACAAGAAGAAGGTAAGGTGGCACAGCCAGAGGAAGAGTTGGAGGAGACAGGTAATCAGCACAATGATGTAGAAATAAAGGAGGCAGAAGAGGCAAAGAAAGTAGGCATAGTGCATAGTGATGCAGAGAAAGAACAGGAGGAGGAGGAGCAAAAATAGGAAATGAAGGTTAAGTTTGAGGAGGAAACAGAGGCAAAGGAAAGTGAAAAACAACAGGATAGTCAGCCTGAAGAAGTTATGGATGTGCTAGAGATGGTTGAGAATGTCCAAAATGTAATTGCTGAGCAGAAAGTGATGGAAAATAATCAAGTTGAAAGCATAAAGCCTTCAGAAAATAAAGCTAGCAAAGAATTGGAGCCAGAGATGGAATCTGAAGTTGAGCCAGATAAAGAATACAAGTCTCTTTCTCCTACAAAAGACAATGTTAGTATTATAGAAGTGGAGAAGGAACCTGAGGAAAAAGCATTTGAAAAAGAATCTGAATCCCAGCCTGAGCCTGTGGCTCATCCTTAGGCCCTCCCTCTAACCCAGACGCAGTCTCAGCCCAATCAAGTTCATCAACCCCAGCCTCTTTCTCAGCCTGAGACTTTGCCATTAGCTGTTTCAGCTCAGGTTATTCAGGAACAAAAGAATCAACTACCTGAGAGGAAAGAGTTTGCTGTTGAGCCTGTAGAGCTCGCTGAAGTGCCAGTAGTGGAACCAGTTTAACAGCGCACTCCAGAGTACAAGCTGAAGCAACAGCAGTAGTAGCAGTTCTAGTAGCAGTTCAACCAATAGCAGCAGCGGAAGCAGTTCTAGCAGTGGCAGCGTAGTAGTCAAAGCAGTTCTGGTAGTAGCTCCAGCACAAGTGGTAGTAGTAGCCAAGATAGGAGCAGCAGTACTACTAGTAGTAATGAGAGTAGAAGTCAAAGTAGGGGCCGGGGACACAATAGAGACAGAAAGCACAGTAGGAGCATGGATCCGAAGGGAATGGATACGTCAGGATTAGAGAGAAGTCACAAATCTTCCAAAGGTGGTAGTGGCATAGGCACAAGAAGATTGAAGGATAAGAATTCCAGGTCTGACAGAAAGAGATCTATATCAGAGGGTAGTCGACCAGGCAAAAGATCTTCAAGAAGTGAGAGAGACCGAAAATCAGATGGGAAAGACAAAAGGTGTTAACGGAAGAAGCCAGGCTTTCCTAGTCTATTCTTTGCAGCAGAAGATTTCTTGAGTTAAAGGATTACCTTTCCTTGTAAGGAGGATGCTCCCTTGAGAGTTGCAGGTTGTAAAAAATCTTTTTGGAAAACACAGACTGTTTGTTTACCAGACATTCTTGTACTTTTTGCATAATTTTGTAAGAGTTATTTATCAAAATTATGCGATGTTCCGGAATATGTAAAAATAATAATAAAAAGATTAACATCTCTTGTCATCTTTTCTAAATATCCTATAGGCTTCAGTAAGAATCTGTATATCTTAATAGGTAAATCTTTTAAGTCTGTTCCCTTCTAATTCTGTATCATACATTGCTTTTTAGGAATAAATGTTCATTTCATTACTTTTGAGATGCCTTTTCAGTTTTTACCTCTAGATACTGAATAGGCTTAGGATGTTTCTGGACATTTCCTCACTTACTTGGCTTTAGCTCTCAGGTCTTTGCAGCTTTATAATCATTTACTATTTTCTGATCTCCCTTGTTCATCTAAGCATTTTCCTATTTTGGTTGTCATTTTCCTGATGATGGGAGCATTGTACTTCTGTCTTTGATGTTACCTCTGTGCTAACACTATATGCAATCTGTTAAACTAATGGTCACTTCTTTCTAAGAAATCTTCTAAACTTGGATTTTGAATTTGTGGTCTTGTCTTAACATTTCTGTTGGTTCTAAATGAAACATGCCAATATGTGTTTTAGAGAAGTTTTGTTCAAGGAACCACTGTATGGAAGCCTTGACTTTGTAAGTAAGCAAAATAACACGCAAGCGTACCAAGTGACAACTTTGGAGTTTCATAAACCTGTATGGAGTATTTGTTGCCATTACAATACATGTGCAAATAAATGTGGCTTAAGTCTTGTGTGACTGCTTAGGATTAGTACTTGTGCTTTGATATGGGCATACATTGCAAAATGGCCTGTTTTTAGTTCATAAGAACACTATAGCTTTGTATATTCAAGTTAATGGTTTCCAGACTTAGTTTTTTTGTTCTCCGTGCAACTTGTATAAGTGTGAGTATGTTAAACCAACTCTTAAAAACATACTTTCAGAAATAGAAGAGGCAATCCAAAATTTCATATGGAATAATAAAAGACCCCGTATAACAAAAACGCTTCTTAGCAGAAAGAACAGCGCAGGAGGAATTTCCATACCAAACTTTACACTCCGTACCGAAGTTTTATAAAAAATTTCTGGATGAATACTGAAAAAGTACAAAATGTAAATCTGGACAACTGATCAGAAATTGGGATTAATATCTGTTTCATGCCTGGTGTGGTAAGAATTTCCCCATAAACAAGCCAGCAAAGAGATGGAGATTAGTTGGAGCAGAGAATGGTGAAGTGTCAGCAAGTCTCCCTTCCATCTCAAGAAAAATGGGTACTTCTCCTTATGACCCAGTTTCACAGGAGGCAATAAGAAGAAGGAGGAGCCTTGACAACAATAACAATAGTAATATAATGACAATGATAGTAATAAGAGAAAAACAACAACTGAGAGAGAAAAAATTACAGAAAGATTCTACCTTACTGAAATTAAAGGGCTAGGGATATGGCTCCCAGTTGTACAGTGCCTCTCATCAAGCACAGTCACTCAATTCAGATCTCATCTACATACGGTTTGTAAACAGTTTCATACTGGGCTGCAGTAGGAATTTGTCCATAAATCAGCTGCCAAAGAGGTGGATATCAGGAGGATCACCCATGTACACTTTTGAGACCAGCCTGGAGAAAAAAAAGTTAGCAAGCCCTTTCCAGCTCAAGACAAACGGGTGCCTCTCCATTACACAGGAGGCAATAAGGAGGAGGAGCACGTGATAATCATGGTGCTGCTGCAGATGATACAAATTAAACAAAAATACAGTAAGATTCCTTCCATCTCAAGAAAAAACACTGTGTTGCTACTCCTTACTACCCTAGTATCCAGGAAATTGAGGATCACTAATGAAAAGATTCACACCTGCCTGAACAAAGGACTATCACACAGTTTGAATGTCATTACTAAAAGTTTGCTATGTTTTAAAGGAGATCCTTTGAGGCTAAACATCAACAAAGGTATCATTAATAAGAGAAGCCTAACTCTAAAAGACTTACTTACCTTGTCCAGCCTCTTTAAAGACCAACTCTCTTTTCTGAGATTCATTCTCATTCTTACCTCTGCGCCTGTTTTTACCTCCTTTACCTGATTATAAAAGTAAATGAGAGAATTAACGGTCGCACTCTACCTACTTTTTAAGCGTCGTTACAAGTACTCCGGATGGCTGTACATACAGAGAGGAAAAGGGAAGGGACGTGGAACGGGTACACAATGGCTACCGTGTAATTTATCCTTTTCTGTGATTGGGAGTTCCAGGAGTTCCTTTTATTGCATGCATGTTTTTAGTGTACCTTAAATAAAAACCTAATTTGTGATCTGCCCACTGGTTTGGAAACAGCAGAGTGGCAATGGCACGCCTTTGGGATACCGCACTGAACCAGGACGCATAGGACTGGGGGCCTTATTTGGAAGTGGTGGAACACGGCACGTCTTAACAGGTCTAGGGAGAAATGAAGCGGCATTTCTGCAGCCAGCTGTCAAACATCAAGAGCGTACAGAGCTCTGGGCTCAAGAGCATGAACATGGAAGACTTGTTCCGGGTTGTGAAGGATGGATCTGTCCCGTTAAAAATAAACACACACATAAAAAATCACCCTTTTTGGTATTTAAATGTTCACGAAACGATCGGGATAATTCACAGGACCGCACGCGTTAGGTCTGTCTACAAGAGGAAGTTCAGTCGATGCCCACGTCTCGGCTTTTGTGTTGGCAGTGCTTAAATCGAATCTGTGGTGTTTCGGGGGAGAAAACAAAGGACCCTGCTGGTCTTTAGTCGCACACTATCCAGTGCTGGGAAAGGCAGGAAAAACCTGGCTAAGTATGCCACAGTGCTCCGAATGTGAAAATCTTACTGTACTGTATGAAGGGCTGACCTCAGAAAACTTTGCTAGAGATAAACCCACACAGGATGGGTGTCGGGCGAGGGTGGGTCAAGGCCCCACCCAGGGCTCGGCTGGAAGTTTCCTGCCATATTGCTAACCATCTATGCGTCTGAGGCACAGACGCCAAGCAGGCCTTCAGGTTGAGAACGACTTCCAGAGAGTTCCCGGAAGGCCCGGCGCCCCACGGGCCAGGCCCGGGCGGCTCCCAGCGGGCCTGAGGTGCAGTCCGCCCTCAGTCGGAGGCAAAATCCTGCATTCTTGCCCAGGAGACCTACACAGGAGGACGCCGGCTGCACCCAAACGACCACACTCGGAAATGGGCCAATCGTCCCGGGGCCTCCGCCCAAGCCCAGTCAGAAGCAGCAGTCAAGCCGGAAGGAGAACTGGCTGTCTCGGGCCTAAGGAGGTTCAAGGCCCGCACACGAGACGGACGAGCCGGCCCGGAACTAGCCGCATTACCTTTATTTTTCGGCATGGTGGGTGGGGGAGAGTGGAAGCGCTCTCGGCAGGTGGCCACGAGCTCCCAACACGAACACCGGTTCCTGGAACTGTGTGGTGGGCGGCAAGCTTAAGAGACACGGGAGCAACAGTGGCAGTTGGCCTGGCTTCCGCTGCCTGGGGGTCATGACCCTGCTCCTGCGCATGCGCAGGTCAGGCCTCAGGTCAGGCCCACAAGGCCCCGCCCCTCCCCAGCCCACCTTTCCCACCCCCCTTGCCCAGGCCCTCCTGTGCCCATCCCCGCCCCGCCCCCTCTCCGGCCTCCACAGCCAGTCCTGCTCCAGGGAAAGTCCCAGACCCGCAGACAAAGGGCCCTCACCACCCGTGCCAAAGAACCGGGCCACACTCCACACATCAGCTCTTCCTCCCGGGACACCTCCACGTTTAACCGCTCCGCACCAGGATTTCCACCTTTGCTGCCTTCTACCAGCCCCACAGGGGAGGGAAGGGCCCCGGGCTCCCCTGTCAGCCCCTCCCTTCCCAAGGTGGCTCCCGGGTTCCTCCTCTCCTCCCCTCCCTTCCCAGGATAACACACAGCCCTCTCCTTCCCCTTCCCCTGCTCACTTACCCATCCAAGCTGGCTCAGAACTTGCACCTCTCCTCCCCTCCCTTCCCACGGTGGTTTCCAGCTTTCTTCTCTTCTCCCGTCGTCCTTCCCCGGGTGGCCCCTAGCCTCCCCTGCCCTCCCCACCCAAGGTGGCTCTGAGCTTCCACTTCCTCTCCCCTCCCTTCCCCCTGTGCCTCCCAGCGCCTCCCCTTCTCCACCCTTCTTCTACCGTCCCAAGATGGGGCCGACTTCCCGCTTCCCCAACCCACTCTTTCTCCCGCTGCCAACCCTGAAGGCATTCCGCTTGCACGCTGTGCCTGTGGGGCCTACATCCAAGCCTCCCTCCCTTTCAGAGTCCTGTGGTCACTTAGGTCCTCTTCTTCCCTTCCGGCCTGAGCCCTCCATCTCAGGCGAAGCTGAATGATCAGACTTGCAGCAGACAAGACCCTGGGGTGGGAACCCTATAGCCTCATGGGAACTAGGACTGGGTGCAAGAAGGACGAGGGTACACAGACAGCGTTCCTGTGACCATTGAGGTCAGACGGAAACTGATGGTTTTGTTACTGCTTTTCCTCACACGGACTAAACACATGGGATACTGCTTGGCTTTCCTAGTAATTCTGCAGGGTGAAGTAATAGTGCAGGATAAAGGAGGATAGAGGCCTGCTTGTCCAAAGGTGGTCAGGAAAGAACCCTAGAAGGTATTTCTGAAACCCTGCACAGTTCAGCCAACAGAGAAGAAACAGAGCTGTCTGGCAACCTGTTTTGGCCAAGCCCAGGAGCCCGTCCTGCAGAAAGCAGGTACTTACACAAACTTCCTGCAAATGACCAGGAATGTTACATTTCAAGGGGTCCCTCAGATTCTGCTGCTATGCCTTGCCCAGCCTGATTTCCTCCTTCCCAGAAGGGAAGGCAATCCTTTGCAAGAGTGGTTTCTAGCTCCACTGTTTCAGATCTTTCTCAAAATTGTCAAAGGAATGCCAGTCTTTCAAATTCTCCTAGCTTTTGGGGCTGCACACTTTGGACCCCTCTCCTTGAGTATTTGCTTTTAAAAATAGTAATGTATCAGTCTCTTTAAAGTGTGTTCTTGGTATCAATGACTGCTTTATATTTTAAAGGACCTTACCAAAAATACCTCTCTTTTGTTGTTCATTACTTGCTTTTTTATACATTTAAATTACTCAACTAGTTTCTCTTACCTTGATTGTTACCTTTTATTTCCAGGAATGCAATTCGAAGAGTGCTTACCAGCAGAGCCATGTCCTCAGCTACAATTTGCTTTATATAAATCAAGGGACTTCGGTCTGTGGTTTCCTAGGAGATCCTGGAGCTTTGCTGATCTAAAGTTTAATACTGCTTATTCACGCTCGGCCTTATTTTATGCTATTTATCAGAAATTCTGAAAATGTCTGATTGCC
This sequence comes from Megascapheus bottae, assembly GCF_031878675.1. Lineage (NCBI taxonomy): Eukaryota > Metazoa > Chordata > Mammalia > Rodentia > Geomyidae > Megascapheus > Megascapheus bottae. The sequence continues at coordinate 7,272,203 of NC_143548.1, forward strand.
TTTTTCCCATACATTGTCCAACTTCTGGTATAGACATGCAGTCTTGAACAGCCCTCCAAACATTGCTTGATTCATTTGTACTGCTAAGCACAGTGTGAGCTCTTTTTCACTTGGGAAGATTAATGGAACTTCTCCCTTGCCATTTGCTTCAAGGGGGGGCATGTTTTTTCACAATATTAAGAGCAGGGAAACAATTGATCACACAACTAGTTGACAATAATTAACTGTAACTATCTAATAAAATTAATTACTAACAATAATTAAGGACTGTGCTTGCCTTTGGAACAGCCGAACTGTGCAATTTGTCCTCCCCTACACCATTGACTAAAACCAAGAGAAAGGAGGGCTTTCTGTATCCTTTTATTTTGTTTCTGCAGGGTTGTGGGGCTTATTTCTTCCTGGCATTGCATTGTTTTATTACATGTGCATGCTGGTTCTCTTAAGAGAAAATCTTCAGCAGAGCTCTTAAGGTTCCTTTCTCTTTTTATTCTCTGGTGATGTGTCCTGGACTCCAGCTGTTACATACAATGCCTGAATGCTTAGACTCAGCCTTGTACTCAGCTTTCAAGTCCTTCTTTTTTTATGCACCTCAACAATAATCAGAATGTATTACAGAACTCATTCCAGTTGTTAATCTTCTTTCAGGCCTGCTTGTCACTTGCTTGTTTTTAAACTAGCATCATTTGTTTAGTGTCTTAGTTTTGCTCAGAAAGAAAGATACATGTGACCAAATGCAGAAGTTCTGAATCAAGCTTGGACCTGCTTCTTGTGTGTTTATAGCACCCTAGTTACATCTCTCTTCCATTTTCTGCACATAGAGGAAAAGACCAATACATCCCCTTAATTTCTCCATAATGTACCCCTCTATAGTGACCACGAGTTACCATGATTGGTCCAGATTATAATGAGGATGAACAATTCACAATAAGCAGACATGGCATCATTGAGAAGTCCAGATTGAAGCCGGGAGTTTCTCTACCATCCCACGATGTTACAATGAGTGAGTATAGGATGGAGTTCTCACTATTGTCATGTCTTTCTCTTGTTTCTGATCATTTTGCCTTTCTTTTTTAGTTTGTTTAGTTTATAGTTCCTGCTCTTGCCTCATTTCTTTTTCTCAGCCTTTCAGTTCTTTTATTGAACAGTCTTATTATAATTTTCTATTTTACAATCTTTCCTTTTTCCCCTTTTATTTCCCTTTTGTATCTTCTTTTTTTTCCTTTACCTTTTGTCTTTTTTGCAGCTATTGGATGATACTCTCTCATCTAGCTCCACTTTAGCACCTGTATGGTGCCTGAAGGTGTAAGTATGATTTGTCTTAAACCACTGCAAATGTGAGAACATGAGGCAATGTTGCAAGTATGAGAAGTCTTCTCTAAAGATCAGTATTACGTTGTTTGTATAGGAGCTGTCATAATGTTTATGTTTTTTTAAAGTGTAATCTGGAACTGGTGAACCTAAAATTAGGTTCTGGTCTCTTAGAGTATGTAGTACAATGGCTATTAATATGCTGTAGTGCTAGGCACAGTGGTTCACATCTGGGAAATAGAGCAAGGAAGATTGAGTCAAAAAGTGAGACCCTGGAAGGTACTTGGGACCAGACAGAAGAACTTTCCAAACAAGAGAGAAGGGCCACTCATTCGTGACACCCTAGAATGGTGGGCACAGTGCTTGGATTGTACACAAAACACAATTGGTACCAGCCAAAAGACACCATCTGGGTGACTCAGGAATCCAGTGGAACACCAACTCCAGACTCGTGAGTAACCCAAATTCCCCAGACCAGAGCTCCTACCATGTAGGAGAGGAGTGAACCCAAGGGGAGCGCAGGCCCAGATGCTCTTCCTAGATTTTCGAGGGCCTGGGAAAACAAAAGTTCGCAACTCACCCCTCGCTAAAGTAACTACAGATCTTAACTCCCAAGTTTCCCTTGCCATTAGGCCCAATGGCAGAGTCCAAACTGGGGAATGCAGCCCAGTACACGAGAGTGTGCTTACCCTGCCGAGAATCCACCCACTTGCTCAGCAACAGCATGCCACCTGAGCATCACAATGAAATCAGAGGTTCCACTAAGAGATTGGATACTGGACACAGGGGACACTCAAGATCAAGACCCTCCCAATAAACTGAAAGAATTCCTTTTTTCTAATTGCAGTTCTCAATTTTTACTATTTTCCCATTAATTTTATTTCAATATTTTATCCATTTTTTTCCTTTACTACTACATCCCCATTCAGGTCAATCCTAGAAAAATACCCAAAAGTAACTACTAGACTTTCTCCATTATTGGGTACATAATTAACTCAAAGCTATTATTTTGAATCCCCAGTCCCATATATTTTAATCTTTCTGTTTTTATTTTTATTTATTTACTTTTTGTCAGTCCTGGGCTTCAGCTCAGGGTCTGAGCACTATCCTTGGACTTTCTCAAGGCTAGAGCTCTACCACTTGAGCCTCAGCACCACTTCCAGCTTTTTCTATATATGTGGTATCAAGGATTCGAACCCAGGTCTTCATGCATAGTAGGCAAGCACTTTATCCAGTAGGCCAAATTCCTGGCACCCTCTTTATGTTTTTAATGTCTTTTAATCTTAATGATTTTAAGTTTAAGATTACTTCTTTATTTGCATAATTTTATGATTTTATTATTGATTTCTGTATATTTTTCTTTTTATTATTGTTCATTTTTTTCCTTTAACTCATTTAAGGTTTGATTTATCTTCCCTCTACTATTTTCCTTCCATAACTTCCTCCTCTCTCTTCTTCTGTTACTTTTCATTACACTTATTTCTGGCCCTTATTCTAATTCCTTAGCTTGTTGATTTACAGTTATTTGTTGTTGACACAGACTATACCTTTCTGTCTAGATTGACTCAATACCACAAGGATCAGGTTGGTTTTTGTCTTAAAACTGTGGTGGCATTGGATCTGTTTTTAAATTGACCAAAGGAGAGAGAAGGAGGTTGAAAATACAAGTCTAGATTGCAGCCTTGTAAAGTTTGTGTGACTATACAGCTTTGGATTGGTTCTTATCTTAAAATTATTACCTGGTGTAGTTTTAGCCTTGCTCTCACTTCCAAATGGGATGAACAAGACATAGGAACTCAAGAAAAAGGGCAAGTCAAGGAACCTTGTCTCCTGCTCAAAATAAATAGCCAACAGATGATAATCCTAGAGGTTTGAACCCTCAAAATGAATGGAAAGATGGAAAGCATGAAGAAGACCATATGTGAGGAATTCCAAAATGGTATAGAATATGAGAGTGCTCAAACAGAAATAAACCAGATAAAGAAGTTCATACAAGGCATAAAGCAAAAGATGCAAGCCATTAAAAAATGACCAACTACAAGGAAGGGAGATTTAAAACAAAGGAGAAAGTATTGAAAGCAGAATATGTGATGCAGAAGAGGGACTATCCAGAAAGAAAGATTATATAAATGGAGATCATGTAAATATATATGTCTAGATTATATAAAGACCAGAAAATTATTCAAAACAAATCCAAGAAACATGACAGAACCCTTTGGTAGCTCCAAGATACAATTGGGAAGCCTAATCAATATGGAGAAAAGCCTGGAAAAAGGAAGAGAATGTAGTCGTATATACATTAAACAGAATCATCACTAACAATTTCCCAAATATCCAAAAGGACAGACCCATCCAGATATAAGAAGCTTTTAGAACCCCAAACATCAGAACCAAGCATCCCTTCACTACATTCTGATCCATATAGAATCAATAGAGACTAAGGAATCCTGAAAAGCAGCCTATAAAGGCAAACCAATCAATATAACCACAAATTTCCTGTCCTATTTGAAATAAACAAATGAGGGTATATACAATATGCCAGGTAACAAAGTCAGATACTGTAACAATATGAGGTTAGCCAAAGGGCAACAAAAAAGAAGAGAACACAAGCGGGGCAAACATGTTTGGGAGGGACTTGGGGAGAGAAATGGGGACAAAAACATGAGCGAAGCTATCCATGTGTGAGAAGTAATGCATCTGCTATCTGGTGAATATAGCTGTAACCCTTCTATACATTACAATTAAAAAATCCCACAGATTCCCCAGCAGGGATCATGCAATCAAAACTAGCCTGAAATGATGAATGTCAGGGCCTAAAGATACATAACTACCAAACAAGAATAGTGTGACCAGTCAGCTTTCTCAGCTATGGGAAAAATAAAAATTTTCCACACCAAAGAAAAATTGAAACAGTACATTTTGACCACACCAGCATTATAGAAAATTCTCAAAGATGTTCTACACAGTGAAAACCAACAGGAATAAGCAACTTTCAATTCTAACCTTCAACACAGAAACAAATGAAAGGCTATACGAAACATAGCACACAAATGGACCCCCATGACTAGAGTCGCCATGCTGCTATGAAATAAAGACTTCAAACTAATATTAGTGAGAAGAGACAAAGAAGGATATTACATATTAATAAAGGGATCTCCCCTTCAGGAGGATATAACCATTCTAAATGTCTACACACATAATGCGGGAGCACCCAACTTCATCAAACAAACTGTATTCACACTAAAACACACACATAGATCCAAACACAGTGATTGTTGGTGACTACCAGACTGGTGTCACCTCTGGACAAGGCAAACACTGATCAGAGAAACCTTAGAACTGAACAACTGAATAGACCAACTAGACACAACAGATATATCTGCAGATTATTCCACGCCAAAACACCAGAATATGCCTTCTATGCAGCATCACATACAACATTTTCCAATGTAGATCACATTTTAGGGCATGAAGAAATTTGTGCAAAGTTTAAAAATACTGAAATTATTCCTTGCATTTTTTCAGACCACAATGAAAAAGCCCAGGATCTAATGGATTTACAGCTAAAATCTATAAGAGCTTCAAAACAAATCTCACTCTAATACTCTTCAAACCCTTCAATGACATTGAAAATGGAAGTTCTCTACCAGACTCAGAATGCCAGCAGAACCACCATTCAAAAGCCAGACAGGGACTCATCAAAGAAAGAGAACTATAGACCCATTTCTTTGATGAACACTGATGCAAAAATTTTCAACAAAATACTCAACAATTCATCCAAGAAAATCATACACCATGATCAAACAGGATGCATCAGAGTGACGACACAGAGCTGGTACAATATGCACAAGTCAAATAATACAATTCATCACATAAACAGGAGCAAGTACAAGAAACACACAATCATCTCAACAGATGCAGAAAAAGCATTTGATTAAGATCTAACATCCCCTTATGATAAAAGCTGTGAGAAACTAGGAATCCACAGGACATCTCTCAACATAAGAATGAATGTGATAAACCGACAGCTAGCATTATATTTTAATGGCAAAATGTTAAAACCATTTCCTCTTAAATTAGGAATGAGCTAAGGATTCCCACTCTCTCCACTCCTCTTCAATATAGTATTAGAATTCCTAGCTAGGGCAATAAGGCAAGAAGCAAGCATAAATGGGATCCACAGGGAAAGATGAACTAACATTTTCCCTCTTTGCAGATGATAAGATTATGTATTGAACGAACCTTATAGTCCCTACTCCTAGGTAACGCAATCTGACAAAGTAGCAGGCTATAAAATTAACTCAAAAATCAACTGCTTTTCTGTATGCCAACCATGAGGAGAGTGAGTCTAAAATCAAGAAAGCAACTTCATTGTAATAGCCTCTAAGATTTAAATAAAATGAAATGAACACTATTCAGGAGGCTGAGATCTAAATGTTGTGCTTCAAAACCTGTCCAGGCATAGAAGTCCAGGAGACTCTTCCCTCCAAATAACAACCAGAAATCCAAAAGTGGAGCTGTGGCTCAATGTAGTACAGTGCTAGAGCCTTGAGCTGATGAGCTCAGGGACAGCTCCCAGGCCCAGAGTCTAAGCCCCATGATGAAAAAAATAAATAAATAAAATGTAAACACTTAGGAATTAGCTTAACAAAAGAAGGCAGAAACTCGCAGTGGTTCAGGCCTTTCTGAGCTCTCACCAAGATATCAGTTCTAGCATCCTAGTGGAACGTTCATACCTAAAGATCAATTCTAAGTAACCTTTAGCATCACAGAGATCTCATTCAGAGAGGAAAAAAATCAGGAAGCTAGCTCAACAAGGAAATTTGGAGTGAATGGCTCCTCTCCCCAAACAAACAGCTGTGGAAACAAAGCCTCCCACTGGAACGTGAGTGGACAGCACTTCTCGGCAGCGTGGACCTGCCAGCTACAGACAGAGCCTGACCGAGCTGTGAGCCATCACTCATCCACAATGCAGACCTACCAATTTCATGGACTCAGACAAACAAGGGAGTTTTTACTTTTATTGATACAGTCCCCTACTTTTTAATCTGTCAGTTCTTAACCTTAGTAATTCTTGTTTAAGAACTCACAATTGTGAGATGACACCCCTTTCTTTTCTTTTTTAATTTTTCAAAGTTTTATTATTGATCTCTCACATATGTACTTCTCTCTTTATTTATATATTCTTTTTATCCCTCTTTTTACTAATAAGTTTTATCTTACTGTTTTCTAAATATTGTATACAATTATTATACCTTCCTATCATTTTAGGTCAGATATTCTCACTCTTCATTACTAAATTATTCTTACTCTTCTACATTACTCTTTTCTTATCTCCCCTCTTGTCTTTCATACTATTTTTCTATCTCTGGTCCTTTGTTACTTCTTCAAGTTTTATAATGCATGAATCTACAGTAAATTGTTGGTGACCAAAACTCTATAGCATGTATTCAATTACACTGCAGATCCAGAGTGACTTAAATATCATAGAGTTTGGATTGGGGTTTTTTGGTCATAAAACTGTGTTCTGTGGGGGTGTCAGATTTGTGTGTAAGGGCACAGAGAGAGAGAGACAGAGAGATAGAGACAGAGAGCCAGAGAGAATAATAATACCAGCCTAAAATTGTGAACTTTTACTGTCTGGCCAGCTAAAGAGCTCTAGATTGGTTTTATCTTAAAATTGTAATTGCGTGTGTGGTCTTAGTCAAATGGGCAGAACAAGAAACTCAAGAAAAATGGCAAATAAAGGAATAGCATCTTCCCACCCAATATAAACAGGCATAGAGCAGTTAATGACAAATCTAGGGGAGCAGTTGGTAAACATGTTGAATGAAAAGTATGAAAACATAAAGAAAGATATACATGAATGAGTGGTTTGGATCACCAGTGGTTCATTGAAGACATCAGAAGAGAAAATCAACAGTTTATGAAAATTAACAAAAAGAAACACAAAATAACAGCTCCTTTGGAACACAGAAAAGGCAGTTCAGAGGAAAATATAATGGTTACCCTCATTTGTCATAATCAGTAGAGACCTTGGTCTCTACTAGCAGAGATCTGCAATAGAGCAAATCCTTGATACATAAGGCCATATAGTATGAAGCTAATGGAAAGGACCTCCAGGATATTGAAACAAAAGCCATATAACGAATGATTGTTGTCCTTAAGGTACTATGTTATCTCTCATCTCCTTTGCTATCCCTTGGGTATCTCATATTGTTACAGTACCTCACATTGTTATGTGATATATTGAATTTATTTGTATTTGGTCATTTGAAATTTAATACAGAAGGAGGGAAAAACCAAGATGGGGGGAGCGTGGGGGGGAGTGTAAAGGATATCAAGACATGTGAAAGGGTAGCAATGTATGTTTAATGCACCTTCTAAATGGCAAATATCATGTAAACCTTTTATTAATTACAATAAAAAATATTAAACAAACAAACAAAAACAAATTTAAAAAATCACAATCCAACACTGTAATGGTGCACCTTCAATTCTTCGGAAAGGGCAACAAACCACCCACATCCCAGTAGGTGAAGGCAACTTATTAAAAGTCAAAGCAGAATTAAATGAATTGGAGTCCATAGAAACTATAGAAAAAAGTTAACAAAATGGACATTACCTTAGTAAATCTTACCCAAAAAAGAAGAGAAGACACCCCAATAAACAAAATCACAAATAGAATGGAAATATCAAGAGTGAAATTAACAAGCTACATGGCAGCATAAGGGAATACTTTTCAAACATTTATTCCAACAAATTTGAGAATCTAGAAGACATGGATGAATTTCTAGCTAAGATTAACATTCTGACATTGAACCAAGAAGACTTAATCCAACTAAACAGACCTATTTCAAGCACTATTTCAAGAAATGGCAATAAGAGATGTCTCATCCAAGAAAAGCCCAGAGCCAGATGGATTCACAGCTGAATTCTATAAGGTCTTCAGAGTTCACATCAATATTCCTCAAGATTTTCAATGAAACTGAAAGTGAAAGCTATTTGCCAAACTTGTTCTATATATCCACTCATCCCAAAATCAGACTCATTAAAAAAAGAGGACTATAGACCCATTTCTTTGGTGAATATTGATGCAAAACTGCTCAACAAAATACTAGCCAAACATCTTCAGCAACTCATCAAAAAATTATGCACTATGATCAAACAGGATTCAACACATGGATGCAAAACTGTTTCAATATATGCAAGTCACTTAATACACTTTATCACATCAACAGTAGCAAGAACAAGAACCACATGATTGTTTCAATAGATGTAGAGAAGACATTTGACAATATCCAACACCCCTTTATGCTAAAAGCTCCGGAGATACTGGGAATCCATGCAACATGCCTCAATATAATAAAGGCTGTGTATGACAGAACCCATACTTAGCATTATACTTAATGGCCAAAAGCTAAAGCCACTTCCTCTAAAATCAGGAATGAGACAAGGATGCCCACACTCTCCTCACTCCACTCCTCTTTAACATGGTACTAGAATTCCTAGCCAGACCAATAAAGCAAGAGGCAAGCATAAAGGGGATCCACATCGGGAAAGAGGAAGTGAAACTTTCCCTCTGCGCAGATGACATGATTCTGTATTTCAAGAACTCTACAGACACCAGTCCTAAATTGCTTGAGCTGCTTCGAAACTTTGGCAAGATAGCAGGGTATAAAATTAGGCTGCAAAAGGAAAGTGCTTTCCTATATATGCCAACAATGAGAGGAATGAGGCAAAAAATAGGAAAGCAACTCCTTTGGCAATAGCCTCAAATACAATAAAGTACCTAGGAATTAACTTCGCTAAAACTGTTCCTGGTTGGGAGAATTAACATTGTGAAAATGTCGATATTGCCACAGCAACATTCTTTAGTGAAACAGAAAGCAATCCAAAAATTCAAATGGAATAATAAGAGACACCTAATAGTAAGAACAATTCTTAGAAGGAAAATAGCACTGGAGGAATATAAATCCCAATCCTCAAACTCTATTACAGAGCCATAGAAATAAAAACAGCTTAGCAGTGACACAAGAACCAGCCTGAAGACCAATGGAATTGAGACAGAGACCCAGAAAATAAACAGCAGACCTATGGCCACCTAATGTTTGATAAGGAAGCCAAAAACTAGGATGGAAGAAAGGCAGCCTGTTCAGCTAATGGTGCTGGCAGAATTGGTTAGCACCTGTAGGAAACCAAACTTGGATCCTTCTTTGTCTCCCTGCACCAGAATCAACTCTAGATAGATCATAAACCTCGAGGCAAAAGCAGATGTCCTGAAATGTTTATAGCAAGGGTAAGAGATACAATGGTTATCCTTGGCATGGATCAATTCCAGAAACAACCATCTCATTTGAACGTGGACTAAAGGCTTAAAGAGAGTTCTCTGAAGAGGAAATCAGACTGACCAATGAACATATAAAAAAATGCTCCGCAACGCTTGGCATAAGAGAAATTCAAGTCAAAAAAACTTTGGGATTCCACCTCAATCCAGTTTGAGTGGCCATTATCAAGAAATCTATAGCAACATATGCTGGTGGGGATGTCACTAAAAGGGATCCAAAGTTCTTCAGCCACTTTGGGAGAGCTCCCCTATAACCCAGCAATTCCATTCCTGGGCATCTACTCAAATATCCAGAAACAAGGGCATACTAAACCTACAGTACAGCTATGTTCATTATGGCACAATGCAATTCAATACTGCCATAAGAAAGAACGACATTGCCACATTTGTAAGAAAATAGAAAAGACTTAAAAAATCAAAGTAAGTGAAGAAAGCGAGGCCCAAAGATACACTTGCTCCATGGTTTTCTTCATTTTTAATAATTAATATGTGTCTAGGATTTTCTTAGCAGAGAAATTGTTCAAAAACCATAAGTATGTATTCAAAAGCTATGAGTATATGACCATATATGATTAGGCAAACCCAAAAGAACTTCTGAAATAGTTTTGTGGTTTTTAATGTTTTAAATTTGGGTTTTATTGGCTGTCTTGGGACTTGAACTCAGGGCCTGGGCACTGTCCTTGGATACAAGCCTAGTGCCCTGCTACTTGAGCCACAACACCACTTCCGGCTTTTTCTATGTATGTGGTACTGAGGAATCGAACCCAGTGCACGCTAGGCAACCACTCTAACACAACTTATTTTTCTTTTTTTCCTCCTTATAATTTATCTTCTGTTGTTGCTGCAACTGACTTTGATCCCTGGTGTATTGTACATGTATTCATTTGTTCATTTAAGTCAGGGAATTGAAGGAGAAAAACAGAGGATGAAACAAAGGACAAGGGACGAACCAGTGAAACAGAGATGTTTACAAGATATGATGGAAATGAACTTCACAACTTGGGATGATTGGGGGAAGGGAAAGTGGAAGAAAAATATGGGAAGGTGTAACAATGTTCACAAAGTAATATACTCACCACCTTATAAACGTACCTCTAACCTCTCTCCACATCATGCTGACAGGAAAAAAAATGTAAGATCCTATCTTGATAAAAGTCTAGATATTGTGTGGGTGCAAGCTGGAGGCATAGCTGTGGCATTGCAATATGCCAGCTGCAATGAAAACATAGACCAATTGTTTATTTGTTTGTTTATTTATTTTGTTGGTCATGAGGCTTGAACTCGGCCTGGGTGCTGTGCCAGCACGAGGCTATTACCCTCCCCCAGCTAGGAATTCAAGCACTGAATTGATGATAACATTTGTTTATTCTCGAGATTAGAAGAAATGTTTTTATTTCCTTGATTAGCATGATATTGGCTTTGGGTTTGCCATGCATACCTTTTATTATGTTTAAGTGTATTTCCTCTAGCCCTACTTTCCTCCAAACAGTTACTGTGAAGGGATGTTTGAATTTTTTTGCCAGTCCGGGACCTGAGCACTGTCCTTGAACTTTCTCAAGGCTAGAGCTCTACCACTTGAGCCACAGCACCACTTCTGGCTTTTTTCTATATATGTGACACCAAAGAATTGAATTTCAGGTCTCTGTGCATGCTAGGCAAGCACTCTACCTCTAGGCCAAACTCCCAGCGCCAGGGATGTTGAATTACTTGAGATGATTTTGTGCCTTTCTTTTTTTGTTTAATCTGCTTATTTGTTATGACGAATTTATTGATTTTTATAATCTGGATTATTCCCTATATCCTGGAATGAAATCAACTTGATCATTACATATGTTCTTTTAGATGTGGTGTTGTATTTTGTTTTGTCTTTTTTTTTTTGCCAGTCCTGGTCTTGAGCTCAAGGCCTGAGACCTGTCCTTGGACTTTCTCAAGGCTAGAGCTCTACCACTTGAGCCTCAGCACCACTTCTGGCTTTTTTCTATGTATGTGGTACCGAGGAATCGAACCCAGGTCTTCATGCATGCTAGGCAAGCACTTTAACCACAAGGCCAAACTCCCGGTCCTGTTGTTTTGTTTTGCAAGCATTCTTTTCGCTTCTTTTTTTAAAATGTATTTTTATTGTAATTAATAGAAGGGTTACATGGTATTTGCCAGATAAATGGTGCCTTAATTCCCACACACTGATATCCTTTCACATGTCGTGGTCCCCATTTCCCTTCCCCCCTCCTCCCCCTCATCTTGTCTTCCCCTCTTTGACACAGCCGTGTCAAAGGAAAGGCTGCTGGGTCCGGTGGGTTGCAGCAGGGGCATGCTGGGCTCCAGGGACCCCTCCGCAGAGGCCTTCAGGCTCTGGTGTCGCTTGCTCACATATAGCCAGTGCCCATCATGGAGAACCTGCCTCGGCTCTTCACACAGATGGGGCACCTCAGGGGCTGCACGGGGCCACTTCGGGGAACAGCAGGTGGGGAACACACCCATTCCTCTTTTGGGAGGCTGCTCCTATCTTCATGAGACCAGGGTGGGATGCTACGGGGTCTGGAGAGGTGACCTACTTCCCGACAAGAGCCCTGGAGTGTCCTGTCGCTGGGATTCCTCACAGGTGTGTTCAGGAGTGGTGGGGAGACAACCGTTCTATGTGGTGGTCGCGATCGACAGACTCAAAGGAGCGAACCCTGTGGAGTGGGGGTCTACCTCGGGAAGGATGCCAGCCCTGCCAGGCCCTAGCTGCTGGGGCTGTGCTTTCTTCATCTCCTGGGATGTGAGATGGGGATGAACTCCACGGAAGATGGTGCCACCCAACTGGAATCAGAGGTTTTGTGGAAAGCATTGTGGCAGCGACAGGAATCTTTGTCAGGGATGGCAGACCTCGAGGCCTTCAGGTCCTTCAGCAGGGCTTTGATGTTCTGAATCTGCGACAGGAGGGACAGCGAGGGTGCTTTGTGTGAGGACAGGTTCCTGTCCAACTTACTGGGAAATCTGATGAAGAAAATGCCCTCTTTTCTTGTTCTTTGGGCTTCTTATCCTGCACAGCAGCATGGCTTTCCAAGTCTTTTCCGGGTGTCCACTGCCTCTTGGTAGGGCTCCTGTGTCTGGTAGAGCTGGGTCTTGTAAATGGAGCACACGGGAGCTGGGTGGAATATTCTGCAGATGTCTGTTAGATATAGTTGGTCTATATAGTTGTTCGTTCTAAGGTTTCTCTGTTGAGTTTTTGCCTTGTTGATCTGTCCATAGGTGAGAGTGGTGTGTTAAAGTCACCGACAATCACTGTATTTCGATCTATGTATGGTTTCAGTGTAAGTAAAGTTTGCTTGTTGAAGTTTTGTGTTCATGACATCACTGTTTTTGCAGCCCAGCTTCTCAGACATGTGCAGCACCATGCTGGGGATTCAGGCCTTCCAGAGAAATCCTGCAGAGATAAGGTGATATTATAGGGCACTTTGCCGCTGTAATTCTCATTCAGCCAGCAAGTTGCCAGTGCCTGGTGGATATTGGTCCTCTTCACGGGGTCAGGAGAGAGGGAAGGAAATTGATGGCCCCTGTGAAGAGCTCGATGGGGAGGGGCTTCATTTCTTTGCCCACCATCTTCTGGTATAAAGCCTTTGGGCTGAAAGGCTCCACAGTCAAAGGGAGGATCCTAGCCAACATGAAGTCCAGGTTCACGCCAATGGAGTAGACATCGCATTGGGGGTCATATTTCTTCCTGGCCATCAGTTCGGGCGCAGCACAGGCAGGACCCCCATACTGGGTGCTGAAGGGGTCCAAATAATGCAGAATCGCTGCACCGTTGGTCAATCCGACATCAATGAGCTTGATATTGTCTTCATGTAGTACCAAATTTTGTATTTTCAGGTCTCCGTGCACCACCCCAGCCCCGCGCAGACATTCCGCTACGGAGACGAGCTGCCAGATGCATCTTGGGGCTTGCGACTCCTCCAGCCTCTTGTCACAAGTCACTTGTTTGGTGTTAAGTTGCCACCGGACACAGCTCCAACACGAGATAATACCCAGCAGCTGTGTGATGTTGGCGTGGCGGATCATCTGTTAGATCTGCTCCTCTCCCCTCAGATTTTGGATGACATAAGTGTCCTTCTTGGCTCCCTTCTTATTCATGACTTTTATTGTTACCATCTCTTCGGTCAGTCCATGCAGCCCCTTGCTCTCGCCCAGCTTTCTGCTGCCATGAGATAGTTACGCACTTGCTTGTGGTGCTGGAAGCTGCAGAGCAGCTCACAGAGCACACCACTACCCAGACTGGCAAGAAACTTCCCTTGCAAGCCCTTGGAAGGCCACTTCCTGCCGGGCCCGCGTCCTCCGAGCTCAGGCCGCCCCGGACGCTGCCGACTCGCCCAGGAGCCGGTCCCCAACTTCGCTGTCATGGCACTCGCAGCTCTTAAGCTCCTCGGGGTCCAGTGCCCCAACTGCGGATATTGCTTTTGTGGGTTGATTTTATGACCTGCTACTTTGCCAAACTTCCAAACCAACTCATGTAGCTAGGATGAGGAAATCTATAGGGTTCTTTAAATACAGGATCATGTTGTCTACAAAAAGGAATAGATTTTCTTCTCTTCCTATTTGGATACCCTTTATATGTTTCTCTTTTCTTACTGTTCTCACTAGGAATTTCAGCACTATGGTTGAAGATGAGTGGGGATACAATAAGAGTTTCTTCCTTAAAAGTAAAAGGTCCTGAGTTCAACACCAGTACCACCTTTGGGGTAGGAGGGTTGGGATAACACAAACAATTTTTGTTGCTATTGGGTTTTTTGTTGTTGTTAGTTTGGTTTTTTTTTTGCCAGTCCTGGGCCTTGAGCTCAGGGCCTGAGCACTGTCCTTGGACTTTCTCAAGGATAAGTTTACCATTTGAGTCTCTGCACCACTTTCAGAATTTTTCCCCTATGCATGTGCTATCGAGGAACAGAACCAAGACCCTCATGCAGTGTAGATAAGCATTCCATCACTAGGCCAAATTCCCCGCCCCTCTATTTCACTTGTAAAAGAATAGTTTGGCCTTAAAAAGGAAATTCTGAAGTATGTACTGAACATTTCATTTATTTATTTCATGAAGGTACCAAAAATATAGCTGCTAGTTCTAGTTATTAAATGCAGACACCTCTGTCACGTATTACAGCGTTTGTTGTGAGTTAAGATACATACATTTAGATCTTTGCTTGTCCATTAAATTAATCTTGAGAAGCAAATATCAAATTGAATTTGAGGATCAGTGTGTTTATATGAGAATACATTTTGTTTTTCTCAAGGAATTTTCCCCAGCCCTTATGTATGGATACATTCTATCCAGTTACACCGACAATATTAGTGATAAGAAAAAATAAGTAAGAGAAACACACAGTTATGCAATAAAGACTAGAAGTTACAGAGACACCTAAAGAAATTTGAGTACACATTTCATTAAATTATACAGTAAACGGCTTTTCTAGCATTATTCAGGTGAACATTTCTTAATGTTTTAGTAATCGACCGCTTCATTTCATTTTACTAGAGTACATCTTGATTTCCAGTTCACCTTTCAGTGTATCCATTAGTAGGGAGGCTACTATCTGGAAGAAGATTATCTCAGAAGTGAACAATTACTACAACATAGGTTATCAAATGGAAAGCTAAATTACAATCATTCTATGTTTGTTTAAAAAAATGGTAATATCAGGATGTGATGAAACACTTCTTGAAGTATTTAGACCTAAGGAGAATTTATTATAACTATACACAATCATGCGGGTAGATAAAAACGAAAGTGAAATAGCAAAATACATAAGATTTTGTTGTACTGAAGGTCCAATGTTACCTTGAAAAAGCATATAATATAATCACAATGGTGAATGTGTTTTTCCAGGTTTTAAAACTCCTTTGAAAAGAGCAACATGATGTAGCCAAGTCTGGGGTAGAACTGTAAATCTTCCTGCCTTCATCTTCAGAGTGCTAAAATGTCAGACATGCAACACTGTACCTGCAAATTAGGATTACTTCTCCTGAATATGCTGTATGGTTACTGAAAACAATAATCCTCAGAATATGATTCACTAGTATAAATTCTTTAATAAGACCATTGGATGCTAAATTTATTTCTGTGTTATGTTCACGCATCATTTTCTTACACACAAAGCAAAGAACATAAATACCACCAATACATCCTCCATCTCAGCTTGTATTTTAGAGAAATTAGCCAGGCAAGGGTGGTTTATGCCTCCAGTCCTAACATCTCAGGAGGCTGATATCTGCTACCTAGGAGGATGAGATATGAAGATCATAGTTTGAAGCCACGTTAGCCAGGTAAATCTTTAAGACTCCTACCTCCAATTAATTACCAAAATGTTACAAGTGGAGCTGTAGTTCAAATGGTATAATGCCAGCCTTGAGGAAAAGTGTACAGGGACAGCACCTAGAACATGAGTTCAAGCTCCAGGACCTGAAAAAAATAGCAAGAGGGATAAGAGAAGTGAGAGGAAGAGATAGAAGGAGAGTGATGCAGAGGATGACTGAGACAGAGAGAAATGATCCTTACAGATAGAATATCTGCAGAACTGTAGATGAGGAAAACTGAGAAATGTGGAGAAAAAAATGGGGCACAGCTCAGCATTAGGAGTAAGATCCATTTTATGCCTGGGTATCGTTGGAATTTGTGCATAAATCAGCTATCCAGTGGCTATCTCCTGTACTCCTGGATACTCAGGAAGCTGATATCTGAGGATCCCAGTTCACAGCCAGGCCAAGCACTAAACACCATAAGACCCTTATCTACAATGAACCACTAGAAATGGGAAGTGGGGCTGAGGCTCAAAGGGTAGGGTGGTATTCTTCAGCTGTAGAGTTCAGGAACAGTACCCGGGCCCAGAGTTCAAGGCCCAGGACCCACTTCCCTCATCCCCAAAAAGTCAGCTACCCAAGAAGTGAAGACAAAAGAATTGCAGCTTTTGAGACAGCATGAAAATAAGCTTAGGGAGACTCCTAGCTCAAGAAAAACAGGTCCCTGTTCTTATGGCCCTGTTACATAGGAGGCTTCAAGAATCACTACCAAAAAAACAGAAGAAAAATAAAAGAAAAAAGAAGTCCCTTGCTGCCTGAACAAATGGCTATGGATGTGGTTCAGGTTGTATGGATCAAACACAGATAACCCATTTCAAATCTCACTACTCCAAGTTTGCTATGTTTTAAAGAAGATCCTTGGAGGCTAAACATCAACAAAGTTATCATTAATAAAGGACGCCTAACTCTAAAAGCCTTACTTACCTTGTCCAGCCTCTTTAAAGACCAACTCTCTTTTCTGAGATTAATTCTTATTCTTACCTCTGCACTTGTTTTTACCTCCTTTACCTGATTAGTAAAAGTAAATGAGAGAATTAATGGTCACACTCTATCTACTTTAAAAGCGTCGTTAAAACTACTTCGATGGCTGTATATACAGAGAGGAAAAGGGAAGGGATTTATCCTTTTCTGTGATTCGGAGTTCCAGAAGTTCATTTTATTGCATGCATTTTTTTAGTATACCTTAAATAAAAACATAATTTGTGATCTGCCAACTGGTTTGGAAACAGCAGAGTGGCAATGGCACGCCTTTGGGATACTACACTTAACAAGGGCGCATGGTACTGGGGGTCTTATTTGGAAGTGGTGGAACACCACACGTCTTATCATGTCTAAGGAGAAATTAAATGGCATTTTTGCAGCCAGCCGTCAAACACCAAGAGGGTACAGAGCTCTGAGCGCAAGAGCATGAACATGAAAGACTTCTTCCGGGTTGTGAAGGATGGCTCTGTCTAGTGTAGGTCCAGGGGTCAACTCTACCACGGTTTGGTAGGATCCCTGCACAAGCAACACTAAACCCTTTTATTACAGAAGATAGTAGGCAGCATCCATCCCTTCACCTTGAGACAGTCCTTTTCTGGGCAGTTGACTTTCACACCTGGACAAATGTACATGCTCCTTATCTGCCATATGGAGAGTATCCATAAATCCTAGTCTGCCACAATGAAACTCCTAGTCTTCCTTTCCACCTTGGGTTCCCTCCTCTTTTCCTCCCCTAGACCTCACAGGTTATAGAAGTCACTCAGACAATGGTCGGCACTTCTTTCATGTGGCATATGTGAGAAGGGGTCCCTTATCCTCCACCCCGCCTAGCCCCACCCCCTAAAACTTCTTCCTTCATTCCCTGTACCTGGACCTCTGCATGATTCTTGGCAAAGTCCTCATGTTGGGCACCAACATGTCCTCTTGGGAATTTGCTCTTCCCTCCATGGAATCTCAGCTGTCCACGGAACCTAGCTCCTGAACCCTTGCACTTCTTTCTGCCAGATCAACAACTGCCTTCCGCCAAGTGCTTATTGACATCCACTTCACTGGTCTCCATCATCACAGGGTAAGTGGACTGGGAATCCCCATGGTGATGTATCCCTATTTGCAGTGCTGTCTTTACTTATTCCTGCTCATAGACCTGGTACTAGGCCACTGCTAAGCCTTAAGGCCTCAGACCTAAGAACCAGGTTTGGGGTCTGAGACACAAGGGTCAGTTGATGAGCTCACTGCTCTTTCTCACCATTCCTCCCTAAGGCCAAGTATATTCGGTGATAGCCGAACTAGTAGACCTTAGCTTAAAATCCCACCTGATTCACCTCGGGTGCATTCCTGGCCAATATATTCTCTCTCCACTTAAGGAAGCATGGCCAAGCTATGATCTACCAAAAAAACCTCTAAATGGCCGAATGACAGCACTTTTGATCCCATAATTCTCTGGTATTTACTTATATCACGGTGATTGGCATAGTGGGACCAGGTACAGTAGCTTTCTACTCCTCCAGCCCTATCCGGAACTCTAATCTCTCGAAATCTTTCTCTCCGACTGACCAGCAGATCAAGAAACAGCACTCAAAACCTCTGCCTTAAACCTACGATCTCCTCCCCCAGGCCTCAGCCACAGCAGCTGCCTGCAAAGCCCGTTCCTCTCCACTAACTTCTCAGCCCCTCTCCCGACAAACTTCTCAGAAGAAGCTGGGTGGTTCCAAACTCTTCCTCCTCCCTTTTCTTCCCCTATTGCTCCAGTCACTCCCAGCTCAGGGATTGCCTCCACCCTCAACCTCGCCTGGGCTTCTCAGCCAGGGCCACTATGGTGGCTCCTCCCCCCATTACAAAGCTCCTTTGCCTCTCTCCAAGCACCCTGGCTTACGCCCCCTCCACTCCCAACATCACCTTCCTCCAGCTCCTCCTCCTCCTCAGGTCACTCCATGTGAAACACTTAAGACAGTTCAGGATTCCCGCTCTCACTGTGCCCAGATATTTGGGCAAAACACTGCCACACTGCCTCATATTCCAACCTCCTCCTTATTGGATAGCTTTATCCAGCTGCTCCAACATTCACTTTTGGTACCACAACTTCCACTTTCCTAAATCCTTCTCTCCCAGTTCTTTCTACAGGCTTTGGAGACTAACACAGAGAAGGAGATAAAGCATACCTGCCAGGGGATTTTCTGCAATCCCACTACTCTTCTACCAGGTCTATTTCTCTTTTTACTCCATGCAGTTATTAGCCTTATAATAGTGATGGGTCTCAGCAGGTGTGCTGCTGGGGGACAGAAACCCCAACAGGGAAGGTTATGTCCCCCTGTGAATTTCCACAGCCCTGTAACCTTTCTGTCACTCTGACATTCAGCTTGGTGATGCCACCAAAATCTTTTTGGAGTCATTCAAAACTCCTCCAGAAGCAAGTCCCTGTCTCTCTGTCCTGTTTTATGTTTTTCTCAAAGCTAAAAACACCCTTCTCCAATTAAAAGTAGTTGATATGCAAAAATGCCTTGTTAACACCAACAAGCACTGATATAAAACCCACATGTCATTCTTTATGTCCACCTAACATATACCTAACTTGCCAGCAAAATACCAACCGACAGACCGACCGACCTGCAAAGACCAGTGTACTCAAAATATGCCACCCGGAAAATCCAGGGTAAGTAGATTCTGCAGAAATTTGCAGGCAAACCAACAAGAAGTATGGCAATCCATTAAATAGATACTGGAAGATGCTACTTCAGCCTCACACAGATCCAGGCCCTATCTTCTGTCTGGACCACTGTGACTTCCTCCACTGTGGTAAAAATGAATCCCTGTCTCCCCCATCACACACAATGAAAGCCTGCTGATAAAAGACACAAGTCACCTCAGATCCACTAAAGCCAGGACCTTTACATCATCTGGACACTTACCCTCTTAACCTCTATTCATTTATATTCTCTTTCACCTGTTGGTATGTTAATACACACAAGTTAGATCAAGACAGGTATATGAACAGATACACTTTGGTAAATATCAAAGTCTGCCAAATATGCCAAGTAGCAAACCGTGCCAAGTTTGGACTTGTGGCACAGTGCTGGTATTCATAACTCTAGCAGTAAAAATGGTGATTCTAAGTCAAATCTTCTCTAAGAGTTAACTCAGACTAAAAAACAAAAATCCTCAAACCCTAAATCAGTTGCCTAGGTGAGCTCTATTCCTACTGAGCTCTATTCCTTCTTGTTGCTCCAGTTCAAAGCCAGCCTGTGCAGAGGAAAATCTGTCCAAACTCCATCTCCCAACTATCCAGCAAAAAGCTGGGGTGGAAGCAGTTCTCAAGATCTCCCACCAGCCAAAGACTGAAAGTAGCCCTGTGAGTCAGAGTGGTAGAGTGCTAGCCAGGAGCAGAAGTGCTTGTGAGTACTGCTCAGGCCGTGAGTTCTAACCCCTATAAGTGCCAACTGGGACGAGTTTTCCCAGCAGCCAAGTCCTGAACTCCCCAGACCAGCCCTGATGATGAGGAACTGTGGAGTAGAGTAAGGAAGTAATGTCACATTCTAAATGGAGTCACTTTACACCTGCCCTCTCAAACTAATCAGAAATAGTTGCTAACTAGTCCAGTCCAGCCCTATCCTCTGACTGGTTGCTCCTAGCCAGGCTACTATAATCCCCCTATCCACCAGGCCTAAAACTCCTCCGGGACTGGGTAACATTATGTCCCCTTGCCCTCCTACACCTCCAAGCACTTTCAAAAAAACCTCTTATCTTATCCCCTCACCCCACCTCCCACCTGTCCTCAGCCATCTCCTGGCAGCTCTCTGGGAATATGTGAGTTCTAGAATCCCTTCCCAGAAAAGACTGCCATGGCTCCTTTTGAGATAGGGGACTTCGTATATTTAACCTCAACTCACTCTACCTCCTCCACCTCTTCAGGAGTACTACAGCTTAAATGAAGAAAACCTCAAGAGATCATTCTAACCACTCCACAGCAGTCAAATTAAAGGATGTAGCAGCCTGGTTCACATTATCCAAATTTGGGCCTACAAAGCCCCTTCTTACAAAGCAGGCAATTCCCCCAGGACCTGTCACAGTTCTCCTGAAAGGGACTGCAGACACATCTCCTCAGGAGGATGATAGCACATCTGCTCTCACTCCTACCCCAGAGGACAACCATCTACCAATCAATGAGTTACCTCTCCTCTATACCAATAATGTCCTCCGCGTCCCTCTTAGGTGACCTCACACATCATGACCTGACAGATCCTTCCCTGGCTGGCTTTTATCTCTTCCAATAAACCTCACAGGGAAACTGTTCTCCTTTTAAAAACATACTTATCCAGCTTATCTTTTAGACCTGCTTCAGGAGCCTTGCTGGATACCTCTAAAATTCACTTCTTCACTCACCTTTTATCCCTTTCACATACTTCCTTTTTACTTAATTCTCATTCCACGTATACTGCCCTCATTTCAAGTCCCAGACTTTCCACTGACACAACCCTTCCATCTTCAATACCTATATCTCTCTGTCTTCTAAATCTCCCTCCAAAACCAAGGCCTGTCATTTACCAGGATACTAATTTTCTCTACTTCTACGGCTGAAGAGGTCCAAAAACACATCTCCTGGATTTATCCCTGAATGTTGGTCATTGCTGACCTAGCCAACATTCTCACCCCTCTAATATCAACCACACTACATCCCCACCTTCACCAGCTTGGACCCTATCATCCCACCAGCCAGCCCATCTACCTCAAACAAGTAACACCTAACTCATTCCTCCTTGGGATGAGCATGGGGACAGCAGCCCCACCAGACTAACTCCTATCTCATCAGATATGGGTAACATAAAATTACCATACCCTTAACAACTCCTTTTACTTCAAGCATTTCCAACAAGGCAAGTCCTCACAATGGCTGCAAAAATCCTACCACCCTAAGCTATTGTTTTCTGCCCGCTTTTCCTAAACAGCTGCACTACATAGTATAGACGATCCTCCTCCTCCTGAGGATCCTCAAAGTCCTTTCAGGACTGCTTGTAATGTAACACCTGGCTTCATCTGGGCCCAACTAACTTATATCTCTAACTTTTATCTGAAGCAGGAACTGGAGTTGGGACATATGTTAGAGCCTGCCTGCCTCTGAGGTACAAGCATGCAATGGATGCATGTAGACTTTCCATCCACCAGTCTGTCAACTAAATTCTCCTAAAAGAGCAACCAGTCGAATATCAACCCCTGACTTCTTTGCCCCCATCTCAGAATGAAGCAGCTGCTGAAGAGATGAACTTTTCCCATACTCTGGATTTTGTGCCCCCCTTCAATTTATAAAATGGAAAAGTACAAAATGATAGTGACAGTGTAGGCCTAGGGGTCTCCTCTACCACAAACAACACTAGACCACAAGGCACCCCGCACAAGCAACACTAAACCCTTTTATTACAGAAGATAGTAGCCAGCGTCCATCCCTTCACCTTGAGACATTCCTTTTCTGGGGCAGCTGACTTTCAGACCTGGACAACTGCACACAACCCATATCTTCCGTCCACACAGTATCCATAAATACTCTGGGTTGAGAATGGAAAGAAGTATGTTACAGGTAACTAAATTATAAGCCATATCATGGAAAGGATTTTTGCAGGTTTAATCTCCATAAAAACAAAACAGGAAAAGCTTTACATTTTCATTTATTTAGCACTGTTTGTTGACTGGAAGGCTGCAAAACAGCAGTGTAATATTTTCTGTCAAACCAAACTTTGAAAATTGACTGGAGGCAACAGAATCAGTATGAAACACCAAGTTCAGAGGTGTTTTTTCTTCTTCCTTATTTGGTTTGAAGTCTGTGAGTATACATGTGTTTTTGCCCTGACCCTTGCTTTGAATCCAGCAAACAGCTTTAGAATGGTCTTAAAATGCACTTGTCCTATGCCCTATGTTCTGTCATTTTCAGAATATGGAAAGGGCCACAAATAAAGGAAAATAGTCAGGAAAGTAGAAGAGTCACTTTGGGAATTATGGCCAACAACAGGAAAAATTTAAGCCACTAGAATGGTATCTATAAAGAGTAACAAACCGGATCTACCATATTTTAATGATTATAATTTAAAGTATTAGAAGCCGGGTGTTTGGCCTAGTGGTAGAGTGCTAGCCTAGCATGCACAAGGCCTGGGTTCGATTCCGTGGTAACATATACATAGATTAAAAACCCAGAAGTGGTGCTGGGTCTGAAGTGATAGTCCTCTAGCATTGGGAAAGCCCAAGGACTGTGCTCAGGCCCTGAGCTCAAGCCCAGGATTGGCAAAAAAAAAGGAATAGAGAAAATGTATCTAAAAATGTTAAGATGTTGATGAGACTGCATACAGCTGTCTGAATAAAGAGGTTAATGGAATTGCAAAAGTACTTCACAAAATCATATCAGAGAAGATCCCAAGGAGAAGAACAGATCTTCAAAATACAAGAAGCTATTAGACCCCCAAACAGACCTGACCAGAAAAGGACATCCCACAGCCACATTATAGTCTTTACAGGATCAACAGAGACCAAGGAAAGGATCCTAAAGCAGCTAGGAAAAAGAGAACAATCACCTACAAAGGAAAACCAATCAGTATAACCACATATTTCTCAGCAGAGACTATGCAAGCAAGAAGAGCTTGAAATGGTTGTATGCCATGCCCTAAAGACAAAAAAACACCATTCAAGAATATTGTACCCAGCTAATCTCTAATTCATAGGTGAGGGAACAATAAAAATGTTCCAGAGCAAGGGGATGTTGAAACAGTATGTATCCAGAGAACGAGCATTACAGGAAAGTCTCAAAGATGTTCTACACATTGACAATCAACAATAACATGTTGGTAACATGTTATTAACAGAAAAGTGGCACCTGAAAAAAGCATACCAGCTAAGGGCAGGGAGTTTGGCCTAGTGGTAGAGTGCTTGCCTAGCATGGACAATAATCTGGCTTCAATTCCTCGTTGGGTACCACATGCATAGAAAAAGGCTGGAAGTGGTGCTGTAGTTAAAGTGGTAGAGCTCTAGCCTTGAGAAAGTCCAAGGACAGCGCTCAGGCCCTGAGCTCAGGCCCAGGACTGGCAATAATAATAACACCTAATAACAGGTAGAATTGACAAGTCACAGGCCCTGACAAAATAAAAATGGCAGCAATTATTAAATATAATTTGATCCTAATCCTCCATATCAATGGACTTAACTAGACTGTCTAGGTGGATCACAAAGAAAGATCCATCTTTCTGCTGTCTACAAGAGACATATTTTGCCCCATAAAACAAACATATTCTAAGACTGAAAGGCTGTAATCTCTACCAAGAAAAACCTGGTAACTCACGGAGACTGAACAATACATTGTTGAATCACCAGTGGGTCCTTGTGGAGATCAGAACAGAAATTCAACAGCTTATGGTATTAATCAAAAAGGAGCACACAAAATATCAGCTCCTTTGGGATACAGCAAAGGCAGTATACTTTGAGGAAGATTTATAACTCTGAGTGCCTACATTAACAAATTGGAAAAATCTCAAACCAACAATTTAATGGTTCACCTTAAGCTCTTGGAAAAAGAGCAACAATCCAGTAGTAGAAAATATGTTATTAAAATTACAGCAGAATTAAATGACTTAGAGTCAAAAAATAAATTAAAAACCATGAAAGAATCAACAAAACAAAAGTTAAACAAAACTGATGGATGCTTAGCAAATATTACCAAAAAAAAGAAGGGAGCACACCCACATAAACAAAATCATAGATGAGAATGAAAATTACCAAGATCCAGAGCATCATAAGGGGATGCTTCCCAAACCTTTATGCCAACAAATTTGAGAATCTAGAGGAGATGAATAAATTTCTAGCCAATATTAATATACTGAAATTGAACCAAGAAGACCTAAACCAACTAAACAGACCTATTTCAAGAACTGAAATAGAAATCATAATAAGAGACGTCCCGTCCAAGAAAAGCACAGGGCCTGATGGACCTGAATTCTATAAGGCTTTCAAAGCAGAGCTCACACCGAAACTCTTCCAACTCTCCAATGAAATTGAAAATGAAGGCTCTTTGCCACACTCGTTCTACAAAGCCAGTATTAGACTCCCTCTGCCCAAAACCAGGCAGGGGTTAATCAAAGAAAGAGAACTGTAGACCCATTTCTTTGATGAACATTGATGTAAAACTTTTCAACAAAATACTGGCCAATCTTCTTCAGCAACTCATCAAAAAAAATATAAACTATGATCAAACAAGATTGATCACAAAGCTGGTTCAATATATGCAAGTCAATTACTGTAATCCATCTCATGAGCAGAAGTAAGGACAAGAATCACATGATTATCTCAATAGATGCAGAAAAAACACTTGACCAGCTCCAACGGATCTTCAGGCTCTGCAGAAACTAGGGATCCATGGAACATTTCTCAGTATAATAAAGTCTGTGTATGACAAATCCACAGCTAGCATTAAGCTTAATGGCCAAAAGCTAAAATCATTTCCTCTAAAATAAGGAATGTGACAGGAATGGCTACCCTTTCCACTCCTCTTTAATGCAGTGAGTTATAAGGCTAGAAGCAAACATAAAGGGGATCCAAACAGGGAAACTTTCTCTCTTTGCAAATGACATGACTGTATATTTACAGATCCCACAATCCCAAGTAGTTTGAGCTGATTCAAAACTTTGGTAAAGTAGCAGGGTTAAAACTTAACCCTCAAAAATATACTGCTTTCCAGTATGCCAACAATGAGAAGAGTGAGGAGGAAATGAGGAAAGCAACTCCCTTTGCAGTAGCCTCAAAGAAAATAAAATACTTATGAGTTAACTAAGGAGCGTAAATGACCTTTATGATGAAAATTTTTAAAACCTGAAAAAGGAAGTCAAGGCATATGGAATAATAAAAGAACCTGTATAGCAAAAACAATCCTTAGCCGAAAGAACAGCGCTGGAGAAATATCAATACCAAACTTTAGACAGAGCTATAGTAACCAAAACAGCTTGGCGTGCAAACAGGCCTGAGGAACAATGGAGTAGAAATGAAGACCCAGAAATCCACCCACAGCCCTATGGCCACCTAATCTTTGTCAACAGAGCAAAATGATGGGAGAAAGACAGCCTCTTCAACAAATGGTGCTGGTAGAATTGTTTACGCACGGGTAGAAAACTAATGTTGTATCCTTCTATGTCAACTAGTACCAGAATTAATTCCAAATGTGTCAAAGGCTCTTGAAGCAAAAGCAGATAGTATACAAAAAAAAACCTTCACAAGAAGGAATAGGAGATACACTAGGGCTCCTTGACACAGGTGGAAACGCAGAAACATAACACATTAAAGAAAGCTTGGACAAATGGATCTGCATTAAACTGCAGAGCTCCTGTACCACAACAGATATAGCTAGCAAGTTAAATGGAAAGCCCACGAGGTGGGAGAAGATATTCAATGGCCATGCAACAGAAAAGGACTGTTGGGAGCCAGAATGTAGAGACAGAATCTGCATGAATCTGCATCACTGAGTAAGATAAGTACACAAAGAAGTGGGCTGTCATGTATGATGCCATGCCTATAAATTTTGAGCTATACTGTCATTATTGTGATCTTCCTCACTTTATTGATGTATCTTTCTGCTGAGACTTGATTACCATTTGGTACAAATGTGTTATTGCCTTATCACATTCTGCTTAATTGATCTGAGACCTGTTTACCATTTGGTGCTGACAGTTCCCTGGTTTCAAGAAAGTACATAAGCCTTCTTGGGCTGCTGACTTGGGCTGTAGTCCACATCTGTTTGTCTCTTCTGTATTTCTTTTCCAAGGTTTCATCCTCTAATTCAGGGCCTCGGCACATAGCTCTGGAACAGAGACCTGACAACCTGGGATGACGGTAGAGGACCCCACTGTGGTGAGGTCTTAAGAGAGTGAGATAGTGGGAGATAGTATAGTCGGGAGTAAAAATAATGGGACAATATAATAGGCGCAGGCTTTATGTGCAGGCCCTTAGAGGGACACTCTAAGCCAGTGGATTGCGGGAAAGGCAGAGGCAGGTTGAAGGCATCCTACAGTTTATTGAGGGAGTGTGCCCTTGGTTTCCAGAGGAGGGAACCCTATATTTGGAAAACTTGTAAAAGGTAGAGAAAAAGCTTGAGCAATTTTATGAAACTATTCTGTCCATCTTCCCATGGATTCTTGCAGAATGGGATAAGTCCACTTGGGAGAGGGTAGCCTAGCAGCATCAGAAAGGGAAGCATCCTAGGAGCCCCCTGGGAGAGTTCTCTGCTGCCCCTGATATAAAGTCACAGGTCAGCAAATTTATCCATCACTAATTGATCTCAAACTCCAGAATGAAAGCCAACCTCCCCCTCATCCTGGTGGCTTCTCTAAGGAGTTTCCCTTATGCCCCTCAGGAATCTCATGGGATGGGAAGTCCATCCCTCAGTAATTCCCCCCTTTTTTGTACAACAAATGTTTAGAACAATGCTTACCACCTTGAAGACCCCACCTGCATTGGAAAGCAATCATGTGGGCAATACTTTCGGGAGACAGTTTTTTACAGTGCAATGTGGCCAGTTATTATGAAGCTGAGGCCAGGGGCAACAAGAATGCCTAGACTAGAATTTTTATCTCCTCCCAGGCCTTAAGTTCCCACCTCCTAGAAACTCTGCAGCAGGTCCCCTCTCCAAGGCTTAGGCAGCCTAGCAGCTCATACCCGCTGCACTGGTGAGAGTTGTTCAGCCTCTGTTCTTAAAGAGGACCTGCCCAATAATCTCTAGGGAGAGACAAAATATAGATGTTGTGTCATTCTATAATGAGGGCATTATTTATGAGAAAATTGGCATAAAACTGCTCCCCCAATTTTAGGGACCACAGTTAACTTGGAAATCACATGACGCTGTATGGATGGATCAGTGGCCTATTGGCAGAAAAAAACAATTGGAGCCACTAAAATTGATACAGGAACAACTTCAGAATTCCCCATTTTTGTTATCAAAAAAGGTCAGGCAAATACAGGTTTATGCAGCCCATGGGGGCCACCCAACCAGGGCTCAGAAGTCTTTCATCAAGTCCTAATAATTTCTATACTATCGAGATAAAAGATTGTTTTTGTTTTTGTTTTTTCTATTGCGCTTCATCCATTGGATAAGCAGTATTTTACATTTACCCCCTCTCCTAACAACATTTTTTGGGAAATATGCCCACCTAAAAAGCAAAGGCCTCAGGAGGTAAGAAGAAATCAGCCGACCCCCTTATGTCTGCATGGTTTTTTTCTTTTTTTTTTTAATCTTTTTTTTTTAAGGAAGTGCACTGTGGGCCTAAAACACAGAGGAAAAAGCTAGACACAGAAAGCTCTCTAAGGCCTGGGTGTCAAAGGACACCTTGATCTCCTTCTGGGTTTCTTGTCGATAACAGGGCATGCCTGGGAGTCCCACCAGCAAGACATGTGTAAATCGAAAGGGGCTGTTTGGTGAGAATATTCATCTGAGTTCTTGTTTTTGTGTTAAGTGTATCTGATTGAGTCCAATTTTCTTGTTATGAGTCAATGTCTGGTTTTGTTTGAGAGCCTTTTGTAGGTAGGTTAGGATGGCCTTTGCCTGCCGGCCATCAGGGAATGGAAATCTCCATAGGGGAGGTGCCCCCTGAGTACAGGGCCCCATTATTCTGATAGTTTAAGGCCAGGCATGCCATCAGAAGGTTAGGAGTTACTTAAAAGTCTTTGCTTCTCTGTCTTGTTTTTGTTACATGTTTTTCCTTGGGTGTCCTTGTGTGGTGTGTGTGTGTGTGTGTGTGTGTGTGCTTGCACACACATCTTTGCTCTCTATTTGAATATATCTGGGAAGTAGATATCTGGGGTAGGTATCAAGCCTGGAATAGCCCCCTACCACTTGGATGCAGTTCAGGAGAGCTGAGGTCAGATAGCTTCAGGCTTAGTTTAGTTTACTCTTTCCTAACAACCTGCTGAAGTGAGAGTCTGGAGACAATTGGTGGCAGGACACAGACTTCAGTCTTAGTTCCCCTAGGTTTAATACTCCCACCAGCATGCATCTGCAAAAAAAAGTGTGACATCAGAAACAATCTCTGGAAAAATATATTTCAGCTAAGTTGCCTTGTTAGAAAGCTTTGTTTTAAAACTTGGTTGTCACCTGCAAGAGTAAGATTGGCAAACAAAATTCTCTTGACACTAAATGTATGGCTGATATTAATTTTGTGTGCTTTAAGATCTTTTAGTATGAATGGGTGTGAGTGGGTGTGAGTGAACATGTTAAATTGTCAATATGCTGTATAAAACAATGAATGAATTTATACTTAAAATACAAAGGTAATTGGGTAAATCTAAGTTTAAACTTGAAGAATAGTATTAGGTTTGAATGTTTCTAATGTCTCAAAGGATTATTGCATTAATTAAAGGGGACCTGGTTAAGAGTATTTTTCTAAAGATCCTGAAATCTGCATTTTAAAAATCTGGTATTGTAATGCATAGAGCTGTTTATTACTGTAAACACGGTATCCTGTTTAGCACAGAGGAACTAAATTTGGAATGTGGAATTTATTACCTTGAGTTAAGGTTTGTAGACAAGTGTCAGAAATTTAAATGTGAATTTGGGTATCATATCAGAAACTTTGCCTGTCTGTCTTTTAAAATTGTTTAGGTAATCAAATCCAAAAGAAAGGACCTGAAAACTTAGGATAGTCCTGTGAGCCTATCTTTGGGAGATATAGGTGAATTGGCAAAGGTGCAGCTCTGGGTTCCCCATGGTGGGACAGGCCCTAGGAAAGGTCCATGCATGGTGAAAAAGTAAGCTGGCACAAAGGCTGTTCATCTAAACCTCATCAGATGGGAACAGTGGACCATCTTCATCCTGTCTCTTTTTCCTTGCAGACTGACACTGGAAATCTGATGGTAAATGTGGGTAATGGGATTAGCATTTCTTAAACTGCTCCTTAAAGTATATTAAATTGGGAAAAGGGTTTTAAAAGAAATGTATAAACATTTATCTTCTCATGATTGGGTTTCATGCTACTTTACAATTAAATGTATTTTAGAAAAAGAAGGAAACTCAAGTCTGGACTTTTGGTGCACTGATGTTTGTAATTCTTGCATTAGGGAAAAACTGTTATTTGAGTTTAAACTGTTATTGGAATTCTAAGCAGTAACCTAACCAATACAAAATAAATAGTAAATAAATAAGTAATTATAAAAAATAAAAGAGACAGAAAGAAGGGAAAGTAGGACTACCAAAATGATTGCTTAATTGCTATTTCAGTTTGGTCTTTTAAGTTTATAACAATTTCCAGCAGACCCATGGAGGAGGACAGCAGATCCTTATTCAAATGTAATTTTGGCCCCTACCATGTTCCAAGTAAGATCATGCTTAAAGACTATTTCTGTATTGACCATCTTGTGGCTTTAATTGGAGTAACGTGGCCTTCTGAAGGACTCATTTTTCTGAAAACTGCAGTTCTGAGTTAGCCGGGACAGAGCAAAGTCCCTGTGAAACTGTGGCATCTAATCTAGCAGCAGAGTGCTAGTGAGGCAGAGTTGCATTGGAGCTCATAGTGGCAGAGTGCTAGCCTTGAGTTGGAGAGCTGAGGAAGAGCACACAATCCCTGAGTTCAGGTCCAACCACCAATGAAGTGAAAAGCCAATTCCTGTGTGAGACATTCCTGGGAAAAAAAAATGAGGCATCCACATGCAGAAAGCCTCTGCTTGGATGGCAGAGATGGTGTCAGATTCTAGAGCCAGTCATGTTTGGCCACTCAAAATTACTCTGAGCTGGGAGGTTTTTTTCCCCTGTCCAATCAAGCAAACTTATCAGAAAAACTGAACAGCCAAATTGAAAGATATGCGGATGACAACGCCAGCCTGATTATGGGGGCCGTTAGCTTGATAAACTTTATTCCAACCTCTCCCTTTCAAAAAATATTTGTTTTAGGGGGCAAGATGTGTCTCTTGAAGACAGCAGAATGATGGATCTTGCTTTTTGATCCAACTAGATAGTCTATGCCATTTAATTGGAGAGTTCGTTTGATTGATATTGAGGGTTAGGTTTGAGAAACATTAACTAGTTCCAGCCATTTTAAAAAGCTTTCATTAGGGCCTGTGGCTTGACAGTTCTTGCAGTACTTATTAGCTGTTATTATTTTTAGGTGCCATTCCTTTGTCAGTATCACGTTTGTGTTGGTTTTCAGTGTGTAGAACATCTTTGAGAATTTACTGTAATGCTTGTTTGGTTGCTACGTAATGTAACTTTTCCTTGGAATAGAAGGTTTTCATTGTTCCCCCAGTTATGAATGGGAGCTTAGCTGGGGTACAGTATTCTTGAATGGTAGTTATTTGTCTTAAGGGCATGATATATATCATACCAATCATAACATAAAAATGCAAATGCAAATGGGTAGAAAAAGAAAAAAAAGGTAAAAAAGGGTATTCTTCAGGTATTTTTTCAGGTAGGTTGGGGAAGGATAGGAATCTTGTGTCTTCACTAAATTCGGGATCCAAACCCTTCAAAACAGCACATTGTTCAATCACCAATGGGTCATTGAAGAGATCAGAACAGAAATTTAACAGTTTATATTCAACAGTCATACAATAGAACAAAACCTAGATATTTAAGGCCATATAGAATGACACTAAATGAAAGGACCACTAGGATATTGAAACAAAACCCATATAATGTGTGATTGTTGTTTTTAATGTATATGTTATTTCTCATCTCTTTTGCTCTCTTGGTTATCTCATATTGTTACAATATTTCACCTTGTTATCTGATATATTTTTATGTGCTTAATTGGTTATTTGAAATAAGAGAGGGGAGCAGGAAATCAAGATAAGTGGGAGAGGGAGGAGGGAAATGCGGACAATGACATGAAAAAGGGTATTAATATTTGTGAAGTAATGTATCCTCTATCTGGTTAATATAAAGTAACCTTTCTATTAATTACAATAAAATTATGTGAGAAAAATATATGACTAAAAAAAGAAACACCATCCCAGTCAAAGATTTTTTCTTCTTTTTTTCTTTTTACCATTAATATTTTTTCATATTTTTATTGTAATTAATAGAAGGGTTACATGATATTTGCCAGGTAGGAGATGCATTAATTCACATACATTGATACCCTTTCACAGGTCTTGATCCCCATTTTTTTTCTCCATCAGAAAGAACGACATTGCCCCATTCGTACGAAAATGGAAAGACAGAGAAAAAATCATAGTAAGTGAAGTAAGCCAGACCCAAAGATACATAGGCTCCATGGTTTCCCTCCTTTGGAACAATCAGGACACATAAGTATATATCTAGTATACAGGGGATCACAAAGGCACAAAAGCTATGTATGCATGACATGGCCACATGGAATGAGGCTAAGTTTAATGTACTCCAGGATAAGGAAACAGGAGGCTTATCTTAGTGACTGTTGTTTTCAATCACAAAATTGTTGCATCATGTGAAGTTATTTCTTTTCTCTTTTGTTTCCCCTTATGCTTTATCTCATGTTGTTACTGTATCCAACTTTTGTACCTGCTATCTTGTATATAAATGTATTTGTTTGTTTGAAAAAGGGAAGGTAAGGGATGAATGGGAGGGAGGGAAAGCAGGAGAAAAATATGGGAAGGGGTAACAATGTTCAAGAAGTAATGTACCCACTACCTGATGAATGTAACTGTAACCCCTCTATTCATCACAATAAAATAAAATAAATACAAAAGTGAACTATTGTCTTAATAGTAAATATTTCACTTTTATTAGTAAGTTCCACTTGACCTCAAGACAGTTAACATGTTAATTAAAATAACTCAGCATCTTCCTTCTTCACAGCAATATTGAAACTGGTTTTTGGAAACAGATCAACTAACTCTCAACTCATGCAAATGAATCGGCCCTTTGCAGATGATGGTCAAGATCACAACTGTAGAACAGTCCTTGAAGACTGGAATAACATTTGTTGAGTTCACCCTAGTTCTGTAAGTAAAAGAAATGACAGATTCAGTGACTAAAGATCACTACAATGTAATACCGTGTAGCAGGCTCTCTGTAAAATTATCTGTATAAGGCTATATGGATAATATTCATACATCCAATTTTCCCCTTTTTTGCCTGTTGCCAATGTGTCTTTCTTCTTTTCTAGATAGGCAAATTTAGATTGCAGCGTATATACTGATGGTGTGTAAATGGATGTTTACTTGAGTAAAATTTTCACAGACACTTTTCTATTCATCTCATTACTACTTCATATTTTGACTTGTTACCAAACACATTGATGCATCAAATTAATGTAGTTATTACCTCCATTTTTTATCAGTATATATGCTTATACAGAGTATACATGTAACATATACTACATATAACTATATAGCATATGTTCATAATACATTAATTTGCATTCTGCAAATATTGTAAGATGTATAGTCTCAGATAAAGGTATAGTGTAGGATATATAAAGTACTATATATTCTACAGGTATATTACATGGCATGAAACATATATAACAAAACATCCTATCCTATTTAGGACATGACATGTACTCTATATTTACACAGTGTATTATATACACACATCACATACACATTTATGTCTAATCACATACTAGCTAACTTTATGTAGACATTCTTGCATTCTTTTAACCGTCTGAAATAGTCCTAGATGGATCTAACAAATTAGGATTTTTGAGATGATATGGATGAATGATTCTCAAAGAAGTCTCAACATTAGGATCATGGTACAGTAATCTAACTTTGTCAAGACTACCCTATACGATTTTTGAAACATCTGGCAACTATGTTGAACGTAAGAGGTTTTGAAAGCTATCCTGTACAGTTTCATCTCAGCAATCAGTCAAACTGTCAATATAGGGAATTTTGTTCCAGAACTGAGATATCAAAACCTATTACTGGGTCAATTTTCTTCAAAACCATTTACATAAGTTGATTTCCAATAGAGGTATATTTAAAAAGAGGCTGATTACGCCCCGCTGGGTGACTTCCGCCACACCATGCACGTGGGCCGGGCCGGGGACGCCTTCGGGGACACCTCCTTCCTCCACAGCAAGGCCGGGGAGCCCGACGGCTAGTCCCTGGATGAGCAGGCCGCCGGCTCCTCCTCCAAGCGCAGCCTCCTGTCCCGCAAGTTCCGCGGCAGCAAGCAGACCCAGTCGGTGACCCGGGGGGAGCCGAGGGACATGCTGGGCTCCCTGCGGGACTGGGCGCTCTTCGTGAAGAACGCCATGTCCCTGCCCCAGCTCAAGGAGAAGGAGGCCGCCGAGAAGGGCGCCAGCAAGGTGCCCAAGAGCCTGTCGGTCAGCCTGGTGAAGAAGGCCGAGGGCGGCGGCGGCGGCGGCGGGCGCCCAGCGGAACGGGGCGGCGAGCCCCCATGCCCCCGACCCCCTCCTCGACGAGCAGGCCTTCGGGGACCTGGCCGAGCTGCCCACCGTGCTCAGGGCCAGCCTCGGGCTGAAGTACGCCGAGTCCATCATGTCCTTCCACATCGACCTGGGGCCCTCCATGCTCGGGGACATCCTCAGCGTCATGGACAAGGACGAGTGGGACCCCGACGCCGCCGAGGAAGATGGCCCCAGCGGCCCGCCCCGCGCGCCCCCGCCTCTGGCCGCAGCCCCTCGGCTGGGGGGCCAGAAGACAAGGCGGCCCTGGACCAGGCCTCCCTGGCCCCGCCCGCCCCGGAGGACGAGGGCTGGGCCGCCGCCGCCCCCAGCCCCAGCTCGGGCCGCAGCATGGGCAGCCACACCATGCAGGACAGCAGCTCCCTGTCCAGCGGCACCTCGGGCGTGCTGGAGGAGCGCAGCCCGGCCCTCCGGGGGCCCGACGGGGCCCGACGGGGCCCGGGCCGCGCCCCCGAGGCAGCCAGACAAGGAGTTCTCCTTCATGGACGAGGAGGAAGAGGATGAGATCCGCGTGTGAGGCCAGCGGGAAGGAAACCGCCCCCCCCCCCCCCAGGCTCTGGGCCGCATCTGTCCCCTGCCTCCACCCCGGTTGTGACCCTCGACCTTGCTCTGCAGGGGTAGCCACCAGCCATGACTGATCCTGGCCTCCACCCACAGGTAGGCAGAGATCCTGGACCTCACGGATGGCGGATGGCGGGGTGCTGGCTGAGCCCCAAGGAGAGCTTGGGGAATAGGGGGAATAGAGGAGATAGCATCGGTGCTGACTGGTTGCCTGACTTGGGGGCATCCCATGTCCACCCTTCAGTGCCTGTGTTCCAGCAAGAATCCTCCTTCCGGCCTTGTCCTCTGGCCTGGCCTCATGGATGCCAGACGTCAACCTGGGCTTTAGACACTTGGTTTCTGTTTTTCTCTCCTTGTGTTCCTGGTGTCCACCAGGACCGGGGCAGCAGTGACCTAAATGCCTCTTCCAGGAGTGAGGACAGGACGGGGGTGGGCAGCCCCCAGGTGTCTGGATTTTCAAGAAGGGGCCTTTCGGGGTGACAAGCTGACAGTCCTGGGCACTGCGCCAGGGATGCGTTTTTTTTCCTTATTGTGTTTAAATCCAAATAGAGCAATGCTCACAACAGCATTAATTAGATCCACAACCAAGGGGAATGAGGTCCTCATAGGAAACCTTTATACTAAGTTTCTCTCCACTTGGAAAGTTACAGTAGCTGTATACTCAAGTCTAGTGATGGTCCCTTGAACTATATGGCGTGGGTACCCACAGTTTTTGTGTTCCCCTCTCTAGCAGAACACGGCTGTGTAGAAAAATTCTGGAAAATTATGATTGTTTAAAATCTGACTAGATCCTTGGCAGAGATCAGGGAACAGGAAGTGGAGGGAGGGATAAGGTGCTCCCTGGACTCTCAGGTCCCTCCCCTCCCCCAGGAAGTGGCAGGCACTTCCTCTGCCCCTCCCCACTGCAAGTCCAGTGCCCCAAGGGAGAGTCGCCAAATTAGCACACACACTTATACACAGCAGACTGGGTTTAATTTGAATTTCAGGTAACAAAGGGTCCTTTCTTTTTCTGTCACTATGTCCCATGCAATATTTTTGTTTTGTTTTGCTTATTTTGAGACAAGGGGCTCTGTACTTGGCCCAGATTGGCCTGGCACTGGAGCGCCTTCTGTCTCAACTTCCCCAAGTGATGCCTTTTGTTCAGAGGTTTGGGCCATCACACCCACCCACTTTGCTTGCTATCTGGAACATTCTTACATTAAAAAGTTGTTTGTTGTTTTTCT
Organism: Megascapheus bottae; assembly: GCF_031878675.1. Lineage (NCBI taxonomy): Eukaryota > Metazoa > Chordata > Mammalia > Rodentia > Geomyidae > Megascapheus > Megascapheus bottae. The sequence goes on from NC_143548.1 coordinate 7,308,301, forward strand.
GAAATTCAAGGTTTGCTCAGCTCCTGTAACTCTACCCAGGGCTCAAGCCAAGAACTGGGACTTAGGCCCCTAGGGTGACAGTGGATTATTTTTCTGTCCTGGGAACTAGCTGACCCACCTCCCAGACTAGTATAGCCCAAGGGAGGTGCCAGAGAACAAACTACACGCAAACACAGCTGGCCAGGGCTGGCCCAAGTGGTGGAGTGTCAGCCTAGCAAGCCTAAAGTCCTGAGTTCAAACCCCAGTACTGCCAAACAAAACACAGGTCCAGTCAGCTAAGGGTTAGCTGCAGGATCCTAACTCTTGAGACACTAACCTGCTTCGGGAGCAGGCACCAGCATCACCGCTTTCCCGAGTCTGATAGTACACTCAGCTCCTACACAGACCTACAGGCCCGGCCTGGAACCTAGAACCTAGAATTGCTGACCAGGCTGCACCAGCCACCTTTGGGTCCCTTCAGGTCCTTTCCAGATTGTAAACTTGGTGATTTTTTTTCCATGCTAAAGCAACAGGATTAAAAAGGCTTCTAGCAAAAAAAAAAGAGGCTGATTAAAATAGAAGCTACACTATAATCCCAATTGCTTCTATGAATTCATATACTGATACATGTAACATATATACTATACATAATGTGGTGTTAAGAATAAAAAGAATTTTGCTTGTAATATTTTACAGCTATGGCCATGAAGGGTTAAAGCGTAGTTATGTGCTGAGTGCTCTTTGCTTACCATTATAATGGATTTATTTTCTAAATGGACCTTACATATATGGCTGTATATTGTGTCTCTTTCTATATAAACACACCCATATATGTACACAAATGTACATACAAATATCTATGTATACATGCAAATCCAGGATTTAATCTGACCAATAAAATGATGGAATCTCCATACTTGTCTCTAACAATGCTTTAGAGTACACTGCAATTTCACTAATAACTTTATAACCCTAAGTCTAATACCCCTTAGGGAAGGTATGGTTTCAAAGCTGCTATGCTTTCTCTCTCTCTCTCTCTCTCTCTCTCTCTCTCTCTCTCTCTCTCTCTCTCTCTCTCTCTCTCTCTCTCTCTCTCTGTCTCTCTCTCTGTCTCTCTCTCTGTCTCTCTCTCTGTCTCTCTCTGTCTCTCTCTCTCTCTCTCTCTCTCTCTCTCTCTCTCTCTCTCTCTCTCTCTCTCTCTCTCTCTCTCTCTCTCCCCTTTCCTTTCTTCCTTTCTCTCCTCCTTTCTAAGCCATCTCTGGGTTCTCTAGGTATGCTTTTGTTTGCATGAGTCAGTTTGGGGGCTTGAACACAGGATGTAGGCACTTTCCCTGAGATATTTTGTCCACAGCTCTACTTCTGGCATTTTTGGGGGAACCAATGGAGATAAGTTTCTCCATGCCATGACTCTCAGATCTTAGCTCCTGAACAGCTAGCATTACAGATATGTGCCCACCCCTCTAGATACTCTTACTTAAACAAGTTAAGCTTATAGAAATGCCTTGTACCAAAAGCCATACATGTTGCAACAAAAAGAAAGCATCCAAATGTGTTTCAAACATAAACAAATTGAGTAAATAATTCTGAACAATCCCAAATTTACAATTTATGAACAAGTATCAAAACATGCCCTTAACTTTGAACATAAGACATTCTTATGTTAAAAATTGTTTTGTTGGTGGACGCTTGTGGCTCATGCCTGGAATCCTAGGTATTCACGAGGCTGAGATCTGAGGATTGGTTCAAAGCCAGGCTGGACAGGAATTCAATAAGACTCTTATCTGCTATTAACCACCAGAAATTGGAATTTGAGCTGTGACTCACATGGCAGAGAACTAGCCTTGATCAAAAGTGCTCCATAGTCAAATATACATGTATGTATGTATGTATGTATGTATGTATGTATGTATGTATGTATGTATGCATGCATGCACACATGAATGTTATTCAGGAAAATGTTTTTCTTATCGATAAAATTGTATAAAAGTCTCCTTACATCATCTAGGTCTTCATCATCACCACCAATATCATCAAACTGGACTTCATCATCCTCTCCAGGACCAAATGTGTCAGATTCATTGATTTTAGCTAAAAGTAACAATACATTCTTTATATTAGCAAAGTATTTTTAAAACTGCCCACTTTAGAAAATGGATCTGTATGTATATGTATACATAATTCTGTATATACATGTATACACACACATACACATACACACAAGTGTGTATATTTTTATTCTGGTTTTCCCTACAGAAATATCCATGAGGGAAGTAAAGTGTTAAATCAGTAGAGGAATACAAAGCAGCTCAAAATTGTTTAATATTCTAGGTGCCATCTCCAGCAGGGCAAAACAAAACAAGTACTTCAGAAAAAACTCCAACATAGAACAATGTCAAGACCATATGTACTTCATTTCCTACAAAAATAAACACTCATCTAGGGGATGCTATCTCATACCTGTAATCCTGGAATACTCAGGAGACTGAGATCTGAGGATCACAGTTCACTGTCACCCAGAAAGTCACTCACTCTCTTATCTTTAGTTAACCACACAAAAAAGCAGGCAGTCAAGCGGTAGAGTTCAAGTGGTAGAGTATTAGCCCTGAGCACAACAACCAGGCTCTGAGTTCAAACCCTTAGGACAGGAAGGAAGAGAGACAGTAAGACACATAACACATACACAGAAATGTACATATGCAAAAATGTTAAGATCCTATTTCAAAAGAAATGTTGGAGTTCTGATACTAGGGGTTCATTCTTGTATTCCTAGGCTGGGAGATTACAGTGGATAGCAGCTCAAAACAAACGCAAGCAAAAGAAGTTCTGATGAACTAGTAAAACAAGGCTATATAGGCAAGACTTAAATAGTAGAGCACCAGCTGTGAGCAAGCAAGCACATTATGAGGCACTAAAATTTATGGCTCAACTGCTAGCTACAAGAAACCACCCAGATGCATGGCTCACACCTACAATCTATTTGCTATTTGCTAACAGAAATATTTACTAACAGAAAGTTATTTATTTAGGCTCATATCTATAATCTCAGTTATATGTTGATAGAAAGAATAATGGTTCAAATCCAACCTAGGGATATAGTTGGCAAATCTCAATTCAACTAACAAACTGGATGTAGTTGTGCATGCCTTTGGTCTCATCTTACAAGACAACCAACAGGTAGAAGGATCTCAGTATTAGTTTAGTCTCTGGTTAAAAAAATGTTAACAGCTTTCCTGAAACAAAAATACCCACTGGAGATTTCACTGAAGTGGTAGAGTACCTTTCTAGGAACCTAGAGGTAGTAGGTGCAAATCCCAATAGTACCAACTAGAACAGAAGAGGAAAAGCCTTCTCCCTGCATATTTGCAACACAACACACAGTCAGGCCAGACATATGTACACAGGTACATATTTATATACTATATACATATTTTATTACAATTATGTGTATGTATTAGATACATATTATATACATGATATATTGTAATGTATATATTATTCCCTATATATTATAGATAATGTATGTATGCTAACTTATATATCATAGACTATTTCTGTATACGTATATTATTCCCTTCATACATAAACCTTAGGAGCTTACAAACTCACAAATTCCTCCACAAATATTGTTTATGAGGGCTGTGGAGTAGTGCCACATGCATTTAAGTCTACTCAAGAGACAAGAGATCTGAGAATCACAGTTTGAAGACAGCCCAGGCAGGGATGTTCATCTGATCCCTGATCCTATAAACTACTCAATAGGTAGAAATGAATCTGTGGCTCAATGGGAAGAATGCTAGTCTGGAGAAAAATAGCTCATTGGCAGAGTCCAAACTTTGAACTCAAAGCCCAGGACTGGCTTGAAACAAACAAACAAAAACAAAAAGCAAACATAAAAACTTTGCAGGCAAGTCCTACTATTCCTTTCTAATATACTGGCAATGTAAACAGACATAATTTTATCACAATTTGTTCACCTAAACCCTTACACACAATAACAACACATAACATTGTAAAAGAAGAATGGAAAATTACCATGTTCTGGAAGTTCTCCATATGCCTTCAGATTTCTAGCTTCATCAGCATTATACTTTAAAATTAAATCAGCTTTGTTATCCTTAGGAATAAAGAAACAGCCTTGAAAGTGCTTATAACAAATATTATCAGTTGTTTCTTCAATGACAGGCATTAATATAAAGCTCAGCTGGCCAGGCTAGATAGCTAACCAGCCTAATCCTAGCTACTCAGGAAGCTGAGATCTGAGGATTTCCATTCAAGGCCAGCCCAGGTACTGAAGCCCCATGAGACTTATCACCAATTAACCACTGGAAAACTGGAAGTGGCCCTGTGGCTCAAGGGATAGGACCGGAGGCTTGAGCTGAAGAGCAGAAGGACAGTGGCCAGGACCAGAGTTCAAGCCCCATGACTGAAAAAATATTCTCTGGGATTAAATTCTCTGGAAAGAAATATGTTACGTACTTATGGTAAGTCATAACATGGATAGGATTTCTGCACTTTCAATCTTCATAAAAACAAATCAGAAAAAGCTTAACATTTTATTTTATTTAACACTCTGTGTTGACTGGAAAGCTGCAAAAGAGCAGTGTAGTTTTTTGGTCAAACCAACCTTTGAAAACAGACTGGAGACAAAAGTGCACAACACCAAGTCCAAGGGTGTTTTACCGCTCCCTTATTTGCTTTGAACTCTGTGAGTATAAGTGTGTTTTTTCCCTGCCCCCTGCTTTGAATCCACCAATCAGCTTTAGAATGGTCTTAAAATGCACTGGTCCTTTGCCCTATGTTCTGTCATTCTCAGGATATGGAAAGGGTCACAAGTAAAGGAAAATTGTTAGGAAAGTAGAAGAGTCACTTTGGGAATTATATCCAACAGGAAAAATTTCAGCCACTAGAGTGTTATCTACAAGGAGTAAGAAACTGGATCTACCACGCTTTAATAAAGTTATAATTAAAAAAATTAAGAGCCAGGCGTTTGGCCTAGTGATACTGTGCATGCATGAGACCTGAGTGGTGGAGTGCTAGCCTTGAGAAAGTCCAAGGACAGTGCTAAGGCCCTGGGCTGGAGCCCATGACTGGCAAAAAATTCAGAAAGAGTTAGAGAAAATGTATTAAAATGTTAAGAAATATTAAGATGTTGATGAGACTGCTGTGTCCATAAGTGGAAACTACCAACAAAATATATTCCTATTGTTTTTTTTTTAAATTGGGAAATTGTAGGGTCAGGAGTTTAGCCTAGTGGTAGAGTGTTTGCCTAGTACATAGAAAAAAGCCAGAAATTGTGCTGTGGCTCCAGTGGTAGAGCTCTAGCCTTGAGAAATTCCAAGGACAGTGTTCTCGCCCTGAGATTAAGCCACAAGACTGGCAAAAAACAAACAAACAAAACAGAAAACATGGGGGTGGGTTGTGTTGTAGAGTTAAACAATTCTGGGGGAATATTGATTTGAATATTCTCTTTCCAATGACAATTATAATTGGACAAATGATCAAAAAAAATAAAGGAATTGGGCCTTTAAACCAAGAAGAGATAACAAACATCTACAGACAATTCTACTGAGCAATAGCAAAACAAAAATAGAAGTAGTGATACTTTCTTACATAGTTGTACTTTTTTTAAACTGGTGAAAATCAAATACAGTTTTTTTGCCAGTCCTGTGCTTGAGCTCAGGGCCTGAGCATTGTCCTTGGACTTTCTCAAGGCTAGCACTCCACCACTTGAGCCTCAGCATCACTTCTGTCTTTTTTCTATATATGTGATACCAAGGAATCCAACCCGGTCTTTGCATGCTAGGCAAGCACTCTACCACTAGGCCAAAATCCCGGCCCTCAGATATACTTATAGATGACACTGCCATTTATTTTAGTAGACATTTTCAATTTATAGCAAAAAATTAATAGTGGGCATGCATGTCTCAATGTTCACTATCACACTGTAACATTTTTATCATTTTACTGCTTTGTGTAGTCATGAACCATGTTCCCAGCCCCACACTTGTGATTTAATCAACACTGTAAAGTTCCCAGATTTGGATTTCTAAACCCAGTAAATAATGAGCCTGAGCCAGTGAAATGCTCTCTGTGTATAGCAGCAGTTACTCAGGACATTGAAGCAAGAGGATCATTATAGCCTACAAGTCAAAGCATACGGTGGGCCAAATCCTGAGATCCCCATTAAACCCAACAGATTGTTCATATCCTAGGACTGGCACCAAAAGAAAAAAAATGGATAGAACATGACTTGGGTCTCTAGTGAAATAGAAGTTTAAGGTGTGTATGTATTCAAAGATCAATAAAAATTCATTTTTAAAACACTACAAAAAGAAGACAAAAAGCTCATGAAATAAAAACAAAGTAGGGAGGTGAATATTATCAGCAGAAATAATATATACAAATGGAAATGTCCCAATGAAACCTCCCATATATAATCAATATGCACTAATAACATTGCAAAGCAGTGAGAAAGACCAACTTGTCTGTAAAATTAATGCACTCATTGAAAACATCACCATAAACTGCCATTTTCATTTTAGAGAAGGTAATTTAAACAGCAATAAAGACAACACATATGATAACAGCAATGGGAATATCAGCCAACACCAGTCTTTTATCACTGACTGATGCTTAACACAGAACTTTCAAATAAATGATGATATTTATCTAGACCTACTAGAGATTATTAACTGCATGTACTATTTAAAAGAAACAAAAAACATTTTCCCACAAAAACACGCGTGTCTCTATAGCCACTTTGGAAACCCTTGTGGATAAAAATAATCCTGTGTCTTCAAATTCAACTAGCTCTTAATAAATATCAGCATGAGGAGAAGGGACAGGGCCTGGAATTGATCACAGATGCTAAGTCTGTTACTAAATAATAAAGACACAGGAATTTTTACCTGATAGTCTCGCAGACCAACCAGTATAATGTCTGAGGCATTTATCCAAACCTGTAAAAGTCAATTTATTGCATATTACCACAAATAATAAAGAGCAGTGTTAGATATACCAGTCATTATTATTCTTCTATTTTGGGCAAAGTACACATCAACAACTGGAAGATGAAAAGGTGCTGCAGAAAGCCAACACAACCAGGACCACAAGTTCAAGTCCACCTTTGGTCATACAGCACTGTCCTGTTACAAAGAGACATTGTCTTTCACACAGTATATAACTACTTTAAAAAAGAATTAACCCACTAAAATTAGTGGTGTAGCGCATTGTGCAAACATAACTTGCCTCCTATGCACAGTCCCTAGGCTAAAATCTCATCAGCAGAAAAAAAGGGGGAAGACATTATAAAGCAAAAAATGTAAGATGTCCTGACAGTCATACGTGAAGCCTCACATGACATATGCCAAACTTACTTCAAATCATTGGCAGAAAAAATATTCTTCAACAAAAAATGAGGAAAAGTACCACAACTGTTAGTGATGATGGTCTGTTATCCAAATGAACAAGAATTATCCATCGAAACCAAACCTCTACCCTCCATCTACAGAAATACAGGTCCTGTCATTGGCGGAACAGTGTGTTGCAAAATGCTTACATTAACAATCCTTACCTTCACCCAAGGTCAGTGACTTGTGACTGCATTCCCATCTACTTAGGAGGACTGCAGTTCAAAGCCAGCATGGGTAGGAAAGTCCATGATGCTTTTAGCTCCAATTTACCAGCACAAAGCTAGAAGCTGATCTGTCATCCAAGTGGTAGAGTGCTGAGCCTTCAGCAAAGCCCTGGGTTCAAGTCCCACTTCTGGCACAAAAATTAAAGGAGTTTAATTCTGGTGAATCCTCATGAATCAAGATTTGTGCCCATACCAAAAAAAGGTCCAGAAAACACTTTGGTCACTTTCAACATGTCATCCCTCAACTAAGATTCAGTTAGCAAGTCTTCACCATACATGCTCCACCACCAATGGTAATAGTCTCATACACTATAATAAATACTTTATAAGCCACCCACCCAGGCTTATTCTCCTATAGTAGAGTAATACAAATAAAGCAAGTTAGCTCCTACAAATAAATGCCAGTAAGTTGGAAAAGAAGGAACTCACAGACTCAAGTGTACATATCACATATGTATGTCAGATAGATGATTAGACGTAAGGCATCTATCATGTGGCATATATATATATACATGTTCTCCATGTATATATGATATGTACATATGTATCACACACATATATATATATGCATCTCCTACACATAATGTAATTTGTAAACCAGTCTAATGTTGTAATCTATTTTTTCAATATATCAGATTCATAATTCCCTAATACCACATACATTTCCCGGAACTGAAAAAATGAACACTGACTTCTTTAGTACACCCTGTAGTCTCTTTCCATCTGAAATAATTCCTATGTTTTTTTTATTCCTTACTACAACCAACACAATTCAATCGAGACCGCTTGTTTTATAGATTCATTTTATTTGTTTCCTCAGTGATATATGGATAATGAATCTTTCTAGCCAAATACAATAGAGGTGGGGAAAATGAGAGTGATCAAGGATCTTATTTTACTTTCTATACCATAATGTACATCACTCTTTTCCCAAACAGTTTTGAGAGTTCTACAAAAAAATCTCTTCTTACTTTAAAAGAAATTACTTTTGTGTTATTTTGTTATTAATATGAAGGTGCTATAAAGAGAGGTTACCATTGTATAAGTCAGGTATTGAATACATTTCCCTTTTTGGACAATATCATGCCTTACTTTGCTTTTTAAATTAATTATTTTTTTATAGCAAACCCATATTACAGCACAACAAGGGGATGGGCTAGAGGACCTGAGTTCAAAGGCCAGTACTACCATCACCCTCAACAACAAAAGGAATCCATGAAGTAAAGAAAAATCCATACCGTACCTTTTTCCTCAACTTTCCTCTGATATGACATAGCCTCCTTACACCATCAAAACACACTGCTTCTAATTGTCCGTTTCCCAACATTTTGAAAACTTGTGCATACTCTGTAGTTGGGATAAAATTCAACATTGGTCTGAGTTCAAGACCCAGTGTAATACATACATTTATACATACTAGAACCACTCTCTGCCATATAAATCTCCCTTGCCTCAAAGAAAGCTAAAACAAATGGCATCATTATTGGTAAGTACTATGTTTACACTATCAACTAGTCTATAAGGTAAAAACACTGTTCAGAGGTAAAATGTCAGATGTTGAGTTCAAATATTCCTCAAACCATCCCAATGTTCTTAAGAAGGATACTGTTAAGAATAGAAGCCATGAACATCTTGTGGGAGAAGTAAATACTAAGCATAAAAGTGGGGTAGGACTTTTATCCGGCAAATATCATGGAACCCTTTTATTAATTACAATAAAAAATTTAAAAAAAGAGGGGCCAGATGTTTGGCCTAGAGGTAGAGTGCTTGCCTAGCACACACAAAGACCCGGATTCAAGTCCTTGGTACCACATACATAGGAAAAAAACAGAAGTGGAGCTGTGGCTCAAGTGGTAGAGATTTAGTCTTGGGAAACCCCTAGTACTCAGGGCATTAGATCAAGGACCAGGACTGGCAAAAAAATAAAAAGGAGAGTAGGAAAGGGAAATAAAATGTAAGGGAAGCTACACAACACCCCACTCCATAGCAGAGCTATTCCAGAGAAAATCTGACACATGAAAAGGCTGTCTACACAGCAGTGAGTTTCTTTTCTGATAGCTACTGAATATACATGTGCTTCAAACATTTGCAGCATGGGGCAACAAAAAAGAAAAATATGAAAGATTTTAGTTAAGTTCAACATCTTATACAAATAAGAAAATCAAAGGCAAATATAGAAAGACTTTCAGTGATAGAAAAGCATGTTTTATGTGATTGAAAATGTGAACATTCAGGAGATGGTGGTCGCAGTTAGAACTTTGCAGGAACAGCTAGTAAAGGCCAAAGAAAGCCTAAACAATGTAGATGAAAACATCTGCAAGCTCACAGGGCGAGATCCAAATGATGTGAGACCCATCCAAGCTGGCCCTTTCTGGAGGTAGAGGATGTGGCAGTTTATTGCTTTAGTGTGGATTCTCTAGTAGTGGAGGAGGACCCCCAGCAAAACAGAGAGACTTGAAGGGGCAGTCGGTAGCCTGGGTGGGGAGAGTCGGTCAGGAACAGGAATTTCCATAACAAACTTTACACTCCGTACCGGAGTTTTATATAAAATTTCTGGATGAATACTGAAAAAATACAAAAAGTAAATGTGGATAACTGATCAGAAATTGGGACTAATATTTGTTTCATGCCTGGTGTGGTAAGAATTTCCCCATAAACAAGCCAGCAAAGAGATGGAGATGAATTGGAGCAGAGAATGGTGAAATGTCAAGAAAAATGGGTACTGCTCCTTACGACCCAATTACACAGGAGGCAATAAGAAGAAGGAGGAGCCTTGACAACAATAACAATAGTAATATAATGACAATGATAGTAATAATAAGAGAAAAACAACAAATGAGAGAGAAAAAATTACAGAAAGATTCTACCTCACTGAAAGTAAAGGGCTAGGGATATGGCTCCCAGTTGTACAGTGCCTCTCATCAAGCACAGTCACTCAATTCAGATCCCATCTACATTCGGTTTGTAAACAGTTTCATACCGGGCTGCGGTAGGAATTTGTCCATAAATCAGCTGCCAAAGAGGTGGATATCAGCAGGATCACAGATGTACAGCCTGGCCAAAAAAAGTTAGCAAGCCCTTTCCAGGTGAAGACAAACGGGTGCCTCTCCATTACACAGGAGGCAATAAGGAGGAGGACCACGTGACAATCATGGTGCTGCTGCAGATGATACAAATTAAACAAAAATATAGTAAGATTCCTTCAAGAAAAAACACTGTGTTGCTACTCCTTATTTCCCTAATATCCAGGAAGTAGAGGATCACTAGTGAAAAGATTCCCACCCGCCTCAACAAAGGACTATCACACAGTTCGAATGTCACTACTCCAAGTTTGCTGTTTTAAGGAAGACCCTTTGAGGCTAAACATCAACAAAGGTATCATTTAATAAGAGAAGCCTAACTCTATAAGCCTTACCTTGTTCAGCCTCTTTAAAGACCAACTTTCTTTTCTGAGATTCATTCTCATTCTTACCTCTGCGCCTGTTTTTACCTCCTTTACCTGATTAGTAAAAGTAATTGAGAGAATTAATGGTCACATTCTATCTACTTTATAAGCATCGTTAAAACTACTCCGGATAGCTGTACATACAGAGAGGAAAAGGGAAGGGATTTGGAACGGGTACACAATGGCTACCGTGTAATTTATCCTTTTCTATGATTCGGAGTTCCAGGAGTTCCTTTTATTGCATGCATGTTTTTAGTGTACATGACCAGTTTGGAGGTGAGTCCTCAAGGTTGTACACTGTCAGGGAAGAGAATTCTCCGCAAAATAGGGACTTGGAGGTTACATAGAAAAGTGCCTTTAATTTATGCCTTTTGTTCTGTTAGGTTCTTGAAGTCAGACATCCCAGGAGCTCCTTCAAGATCACCTTCATCTTCAGGAATAACCCATACTTCCAGAATGGAGTGATTGTTAAGGAATACCTAGTGGAGATCACCGGTAAGAAGTGGCTCCCAGGCTGTGTGGTAGAGAAGGTGAATTGATAGTGTCCAACATGACATGGATAGTCTTATCATGTATTGCAGGATATAGGACAAGCCATTCCACTCCCATTCAATGGCATCAGGAGTACAGAATTGAAGCTGATAGTTGGAGACACCACAACACCAGCCCAAATTTCTTCAACTGGTTTACTGATCATAATTTTGCCGGCTCAGACAGGATCACCGAGGTACATCCGAGAAAGACTAAATCAAGCCATCGGTGACCTTGGTTGGTTCACTGGCTTGCTGGGATGTTGGGTCTCATTCCTGATGTGACATTCCTGTTACATTGCCAGATCATCAGAAGAGACCTGTGGCTCAAACCTTTGTACTACTATAAGAGATTGAAGACACCTGAAGAGTAAGCAGAAAGGAAGGATGAATAGTTGGGTAGTTAAGATATGCAGTCCATCTTGTCCGGTAATTACAAGCTAACTTCACACCTGTATATCTGAGGGCTATGGCCAAATGGGAATGCCCACAGCCAGTCTATCCAGGGCCTCTAGAGGAAACAGGAATTTGGAAGAACAGCAGTGAAACAGTAGTTTAAGGCTGAGCTGATTCTACTTGAAGCATGCTGAAGATCCAGAGACACTCAGGCAGAAGCCAGGCTGAATCTTTAATACCCTCTCCCTGCACATGATTCCACAAGAGAAAACTCCATTTCCAATCTTACTTCCATCTTCCTGAGTTTTTTCTCTCAGAGATTTCTTTCTACCAGTATCTAGGAATAATATTGGTTGAGGTAAACCATGTCTATAAGTTTTCTTATCTAGTCCTCTGCATGGTAGTTGGGAAGGAATGATCAAGAATTGTTCTTATGTCAAGGAACTGGAAACTTAAGAGATCATAAATCTGGAAAGGAGTTAGCATGTTTTAGCCAATGTCCTAAAAACCAAAGCAACTTTAAAGTTTACAGTTATAATGTATATGTATTTTTCACGTGTTTTAGGGTACATTTGACAGTGACCAGAGATGATGGAGCATTAAATTATATCTGAATCCACAAGTAAATACATTCTTCAAAAGCCCTTCTTCAGATTCAGATTCTGTAGCAGTCAGAAAATTCATCGAGCACACATGAGGTGGTGAGACAAGCCAAAGAAAGCCAGAGGGCTGGAGAAATAGGAACTGATACTTCAGGACAAACCAGTACTGTCATTTTGTCTGTGACTCTGTGCAAATATATTTAGGACTTGATTGAGTAAAAAAGCAAGCCAGTGCCTCCTGTGAGTATATGGATTTTTTCTAAAAGTCAGTCATAGACTCTGCCTATACCATTCAAGTGGAAGAAGGAGACATAATTCTAGCTGAGGTCCTGTTTGGGGACACAAATTGGCCCCTTTCAGGCCCAGAACAAGGGAGGGTGGAGACAGAAAAGAATGCAGTTAGATTGGAGGCTTGTTGTAATTGAAGGGAAGTTGAGCAGGACCCAGATTCCACCTATAGAATATAGTCCTAAAATATATGCAGCTTTTCCAACTGATGACCCTGAGTGTATGAAGCCTGACCCACGTCTATGCTAGGAGTAAGTAAGCCAAGTTGAAACCCTGACATCTACCTGTATACACGCATAGCTAGATACTGTGGTCTGGAGCATTAGCTTCCATCCCAACTGTGCTTTCTCCATATTCTCTGAATTTCATATATAAGTCCTAAAACATTTCAGGGGTACCTAGAGGACCATGTCTCTGCTGTCTGGATGGCCAACAGCAGCCAGAGGAGCGACAGAAACCTTCCGCAAAGACTTGGATTATCACTTTGGGGATAAGGAAGAACTGCTTACAATGTAAGCACCTGTGTGGGGTGAGAAAAGCCTAGATGACACCAGCAAGAGGTGTAGGGGAACTGGCAGAACGGGAAAAAGCCATGGAATGGCAGTAAAGTTGAAGTCCATGAAGGCTTGGCTTTTTCCCTCTCCCAATACCAGACTCCTTCCTCAGCGTGGCCAATGATTCCTCATGCCTGCCCTGTCGCTTCATGTTACCATGCTTGGTGTTCAAGGCTCTTCTTTCTCTCAGCTGTCCTGATACCCCCTGCTTCTCTGAGCAGCCAGCTGGTCATCTCCACCTCTGGCCTTTTCCACAGCTCTGTCCCCTGTACATGCTTTCTTCCCTAGTTTATTATGGCAGGGGATTGAACACATGCCCTTAGTGATGATCTCAGGTAAAGATCCAGGACAGGTCAGGGAACCTTTACACCCCATCCCCCACTGGTAAGGAATGAATAGCAAGTTCTTTTGTGGTGATTCTCAGAGAGATCCAGCCTCAGAAATTCTGTCCCCACGAGTTATGTCAAGAACAACCTTGGAAGATCAGATTGATGGTGCAAATGTGCTCATCTGGTGGCTTCACTCTCGAGCTCCCAGGAGAAACAGAGGCATGACAGCATCAACACATCACCATCTTGAAGGATGTACATACACTTGGTTGGATCACAAGTCAACCAAAGCACATTTCAGGACCAAGGAATCACATTTTGGCTGTGAGGTTGAGCTTGTTTTCCTTAGGGATCACTTTTTTCTGTAAGTTTGGGACCCTGGTAAAGGGAAAATATATAAACCTTGTCCTGGAGAGATGGGTGATTGAGCTAGTACTCGACATTCCAGTCTGGTGAAGAGGAACAGGAGAAATCTTTCCTAGGAAGTCAGAGGAAACTCCCATGCTTGGATGCAGCATGAACTTCTAGATGGGGACTCTGTAAAAAATTGACTCTTTCTCTTAGGTCTAGTCAGACACTTAGCCAATGAAGCTTGGTAAAGAGATTTCCCTAGTCACAGATGCCAGGAAAGGAGGATCTACAAACAGCCTTCAGAGCAAAGATAGTGTGCCAGGAGTATGAGCAGATGGCCAGATCTGCCTACTTCCCTCTATTGTGATCCTAGGCTCTTGGTCTTTCTTAAGGCCAGAATTCCACCACTTGACCACTACTTCTGGCTTTTTTCTATGTACGTGATACCAAGGAATTGAACCCATGTCTTCATGAATGCTAGGCAAGCCCTCTACCACTAGGTCAAACTCACAGCCCAGGGGAACTTCTTCAAGGAAGAAACATACATCACCATATACAGATGAAGATCATATTTAACAGCCACCCCTATAGAGATAAATAGCTTAAAGTGAATATAATGGAGCTGATGGAAGCCATGAAGAGGACATTCAGCAACAGAAAGCAAAGCAAGACGCCCCACAAATGTTTTGTCCATGTATTGGTGATAATGGCCACATCACACCATCTGATCTTCAAGGCCATGGTCCCCCTGCTTTCTGGCATCCTGAAATATACATCTAGGTATGTCTTGCCACAGATCCCCGAAATTGATCCCATATCCCCTGAGGTCCAGATGCAATGTGGACCTCCATGCCAGCTTTAACTGTAGACATAGCTACTCATAGAAACCTAAGTGTGTCATTGAGTCAAATGAGCTTCCATTCAGGGAGTTTCAGGCACCTGCTTGGAACAACCTTTAGGCAACTCATTGACTTGGTCTGCTTTCCCCAATGCATGTCCCCTTCATGTGCTCCAGCAATTCCATTATATTTCATTTCAGCTATGTATCTTTCTGGCCAATGGTTCCCTCTTTCTTGTCTGCCTAAACCTTGAGGTGGCAGCTGAATATGATCCTGCAAGATCAGCACCACCCAGGACACAAGATCACCAGCTTATGGTGTTTGCTTCATCATTAAAGAAAGCTCACCTGGGCTGGGAGTTTGACCTGGGGGTAGAAGGCTTGCCTAGCATATATGAAGCCGGGGTTTGATTCTTCAGTACCACAATATGCTGAAAATTCCTTAGGATTTACAAATGTATGCTTGATTTCCCTCAGAAATGTTTTTTTTTCTACAAAAAGCACAGAGACAGGTGTGCAGTGGCTGTACCAGCCACTGTGCTGTTTGTTTTGTCTGTGATTGCCCAAACCTGTGTCATTGATGTCCTAATATGGCCTGATGTATACAGAAATTACAGTGGTTGATGGTTGAAGACTCTTCAGGTTCAGGTTTCTAAGTGGTTTTCTGATCCTGTTTCTGTTTTATGGTTTTAATTTTATTATCAGTGTCATATTCAGTGAGGTTACAGTTACACAAGTAAGGTAGTGAATACATCTCTTCTTGAGCTTTTATAATGTTCATGCACATTATCCCTGAATAGATTTAGGAATGTTGTCTGATGAAATTCAGTATGTGTTTATGAGTTTTAAAAAATAAATAACTTGAGTGGTAAAATGGGCCTAGTTGTATTAAACTATAAGCTAGCCTGTAATAAGGAAAAGAAAAGAAAACTTTTACTCACTGTCAATCATTCCCACTTTCACATCTTCACTCAATATTTTCAAAAATATCCTGGCCTGAACTACTAGAGAAAATAAAGAAATTTCATCATGATATAGAAACAAGTTGTCAAGTTCTCAGTGACTGCGGATTCTGACCTGATCTTATATGCAGCCACCTGAAAGAGTCTCCTGACCAATTTCAGAACCTTAAATATAAATACAATAAATAAGCAGACACAATTCCACACAAATTTCTTAGTAATTATCAGGAGAAACAGCTGGGAAAGTTCCTATCTTGAATTTTTTGGTCAAGAGAAACTCACCATTGTCCTGAAGCTGACTACACAGCATGTCACGGGTGAATGGAATATCGAATGTGTATATGCATATGTATATGTATATGTATATGCATATGTATATATATGTGATTCACTATCATCATTGTTTATACAATTGTGCTGAATATGAACATTATGTGGAAGCTCTTGGTCAAGAAAAATGTTGTTTTAGTCTGCAAGCAAATGTACAGGGGGCAGGGAGACACAGGAAGAGAGAGACAGAGTGAGTAAGAGAGAGAAAGAGAGACAGAAAGAGGGAGAAAGAGAGAGAGGGAGAGAGAGAAAGGGAGAGGGAGAGAGAGAGAGAGAGGGAGAGAGAGAGAGAGAGAGAGAGAGAGAGAGAGAGAGAGAGAGAGAGAGAGAGAGAGAGACCACATGTTGTGTGCATGCATGGGAATGTTTTTATGTGGCTAATCAAGAAATTCATATCCCCTCAAGGGCATACCTCCAACCAAACATGTCTTTCAGTTAAACCCCAACATCTAGTTTCTATAACATTCTAATAGTACATTTAGTTAAAACTATATGGAAATATTAATTCATATATAAAGCAAGAGCCCTCATGATTCATGGTGAAGCTGAGATGAACAAAACGGGAAGGTGCTCACACACACATCAGGTCAGAGAGGAGGAAGGAGTGGAAAGGAACAAATTGGAAGCATGATTGAGAAGAAAGACAAGCAGGCAAACTGACTTAGATAAGGGCACATAGTAGCTGAAAACTGAAGATAGTAAACATCACCCATGGAAAACAAACAGCACAAAACAAAGAAATAAGAAAACACAGATATTGTTCAGGTTGCCTTGTTACCGGTTGATATTTAGGTATCCAGGAAAATTAATGAGTGAGAGGACAGGGGTAGGAGATGAAATGGGTTAAGGTAGGAGATTCACTAGTATGTGGGGAGGTTGAACAATGAGGGAGCAATGAGAAAGGGGTAAAAAGGATCCAAAGAAGAGGGTAAAATGGTAGGTTCTAAAGGTCAGTTAAGGATGATTTCAGATGGAGGAAAACTAGGGAACACCAGATTTAAGTGGAGCAGGTTCCATGGAAATCAATGGCAAGTAGTTTTATTTTATTTTTCTTATTTAGTCTTAGAAGAAGCCAGAATTAAGTACAGATTAAATACAAAGGCACAAAAGTCTTTTCAGTGGAATAACAAATTCCTTTATTTTCATCTAAGCCGGCAGCTCGACTTCTGTCACTGTTGTGACTTGCCTGGTCCTTAGGAAAAAGAGAGGGATAGTGAGTTCACTCCTGTTTCTGGGGACTCAGATGGCACCGCACTGGCTTCCAAGGGCCTCAGTCTGCATGGCAGGTGACATGCAGACAAGTGAGCAGATCGCACAGTAGGCATCAGGGAAAAACTGAGCTGATCCCTACAGCAGCCATCCTGGGAGAAATTGAAAGGCCATGATCAGGCCTTAACCACTGCCCCGTGCTGGACTCTTAATGGCCTGTGGACCTTTCACTGGTCTGCCTGCACCTCTCCAGGCTTCAAAGCACCATCAAGAGCTTGGGCATCCAATCATGCAAAGAACTATCAACCCACACCCAAACCCTGGAACAACATTCACACCGAATCTTACAAATGCCACCTGGCTCCAGTCCTGTAGAACTGAATTGCCAGCTTTCTAATTTATTACAGAATTTGCAATTAATCTATTTTCCTAGAATTTTAGTCATTATTAATATATTAATTGACCATTGTACTTCCTTCTTTCATATAAACTAGTGAAAAAAATAGGTCACGACTTAGTACTCAGACTAAGGAACTAAGTTTAAAGTAAAAATAGGTAAAGGTGATTTTTATTCAGTTCCTTCAAAATGAACGTATAATTTTGTTTATAGAATTACTAGAGAGTTATATGGAATAAATATATTGTTGAATAAAAAAAGAATTGTAGATGACTATTTCCTCTGCACCTAGTGTAAGCATGACATTCTAGTGAGGGCTGAATTCTCCAATACCCAGTGGCTTTGGGTAATGGAGAACTACTGCTCTTTGATAAAGAAACTCATTAATCCATTATGTTGCTAATTTAAAATGTAATGTATGTAAGGCTTGCATTGCAAGTGTTGGTGCCTCATTGTGTGGTATCACCTAGCGATCACATTGTATTTTCCTAATATTTGGATATCTCCTGGGCACAGATCATACCTACATATTGCCCGTTGTTCTCCACATGGAACCACATAATTTTAATGAGGACTAAACATTGAAGTGAGAATCTCATGGGGTAGCCACCACTCTGTACTTAATTGTTAAAATTAACTTGTCTGAATATCTTTAAATAGTTGTACACAGTAGTGGTTATTTAGCAAACAGTTTACAAATACAGTGCATCTGGCTCCATGTCACCCTATCCACTCTACCCACCCCTTCCCTTATTCTTGATTTTGTAGTATGTATATCGAATGCATTCTTTTCCCCAACTCCACTTTCTCCTCTTCATTCTTCTACCCCTGCTCCCTTAACCCCATCCCACCTCTTGCAAGTAGCCATTAGTTGGCATTTAGTTCTTGGGCTTTCTCTTTGATTTCTAAGTAACTGAACTTTTGAGGTCTCCCTTGAGTCTATCATATTTCAGCTTATAACTGAAATATGGTTTTTGTGAATACTTGTGTACCTTCCAACACATTTACTCATAAGTTTATAAGCTAACTCTAGCCAGCTTCCACCCATGCATCTTTTGTCTCTCTGGGCCTGGACTTACTTCACTCAACCCAATTTCCCCCCCCAATCTTTCCATTTCTTTACAAATGGTACAATAGGAATGCCTTCCAATAGATGAGTAAATTTCTGCTGTGTACACATACCATCTTTTCTGATCTGTTGAATAGCCTCTGGGTTGATTTTATAACTTGGCTATGGTGACAAGTGCTACAGTAAACACAGTTCTGCTAATGACTACTGTATCCTGGTTTGCAATTTGTTTTGGGGTAAATGCCTAGGAGTGGAACTGCTGGATCCCACAATTTAGTTCCTTTGGGGAAATCTCCACACTGCTTTCAGAATAGTTGAACAAGTTTGTATTCCCAAACTAGGGTTTCCTTCTGGCTGCATATCTTCACCAGCATCTCTTATTGTTTGTTTTCTTGATTATGGCTATTCACATGTGGTTGAAATATAATCTGAGTGGTGTTTTGATTTGTATTTTCTTTCTGGTGAGAGATGTTGATCACTTCTTCAGGTGTCTGTTGGCAATTATTATTATTTTGTCAGTCATGGGTCTTGAACTCTGCACCTAGGCTCCGTCCCCAAGCTCTGCAGTGCTCTACCACTTGAGCCACAGTGCCACTCCTGGTGCTAAGAGTCTCACAGACTTTATTGCCCAGGCTGGCTTTGAACCATGATCCTCAGATCTCAGCCTCCTGAGTAGTTACGATTAGCGGTGTGAGCCTGGTGACAGGCTCTAGTGTCAATTTTTAATTCTTCCTTCTTCCTTCTCTTTACCTGTTTAGTCTGTTCATTAATTAGGTTCTTGTTGCTTCCAAAGTTTAACTTTTAAGCTTCTCTGGATATTAGGATATTGGGCCATAGTTGGATACTACACAGAACTTTACAAGAATTTCACTTGGCAACGCAGCATCACACAGGTGATAAAACACCCTAACTGCCTCACACCACCCAAAAAACTCCAATTTATCCCTCACTTAATAAAAATACTGAAAATGGTTCCCAGAGAACTGTAGTACAGCGTGAGAATTTTTAATGGGTTCTATTCTGGTTCTATGCATTGTCCCCAATCCTCCCACCTTCAGCAGGCACCTTCAGGTGCTCCAATATCCAAGGTGGACTCTTAACCATCACCTTTCTAAATTGCCTCCCACTACTTCTGCACCTGCCATACTGCAGCGATTCCACTCTCCACAGAACAGGTGCTTCTTGGCAGAAGCCCAAAGCATCCTGGACCAGTAATCACAAAAGGACCACAAGGCCAGGGCTACTCCAAGTGCTCTTGAAAGAGTACAGTCCAGTACAATATACCTTCAGGGCTTTTGCTGTTCTGGGAAACTCCTGGCAATGCCGATTCTTACGATGCAGTACCACTTTTACTTCACAGCACATCTTCATTACCTCCATGTCTACGATCATCACAACATATAAGAAATTCATGAAAGACATTGCTTGAAGGAACTGAAATATGAAGGTGATAGCTTCTGAAGCTAGTTCCTCACTGAAAATTGAGAGGTTACAAAAGGGCAGTAAGGAGGCCTTTTTTCAGCAAGTCATTTCTCTGCTCTATATTGTCCCTCTTTAGGTAGCAGACCTGTTGAACTGGAAACACTCCAAAATAATGTAGGCGTGCAGACTTATCCAGGAAGACTGTGATATTCACCTGGATGATCACATAAGCACTCACCTGTGGAAACATAGTAACTTCCTGATTATGTGCTTCCTGCAACCCCCAAAACACAGAGCTCTAGTCAAACTCTCCAGAGGCTACGTGCTCAGAGAAGCCTTATACAAAATGGAAGAGCTTATGCCCAGTTGAGGTAAAAGTGGTATGTGTAGCACCTGGAGATACAAGTGAAGAAGACATGCTCTGTTTTGATTCCATCTTTCAGAGACTTTAGTTTTATCATTCTTGATTCTCACACTGTGGTGCTCAGCAGGACCATTCCTTACAGAGTTCTGGGATGGGGCTTATCCTCTCTTCCTGTTGGTCTCAGTTCCTAGCATGGAAAAACATTTTCAATGCCCAGAGCCTCAGTACTGCCCTGAAGTTAATGGTCCTGCCTTGCCCTGCCCTGCCTGGCAGTTCTTAGTTAAGAATAAGGCCTGAGACCTATGGCTTGAAAGAGTCATGCAGGCTGAGGGAATAAAACAATGCTCAGCAGGTCTTTATGAGTCAGAGGACTATTAAGTTGTAATATATATTCTGGCTTCTCCAAAACACATGATGTGAAAAGTATGTGCACAGGAGCTTGATAGGGCTAAGCACAGGTCATGGGTATGTAACAGTGGCAGATGTGATTTCTCAGCAGCTGAGATGGTAGAAGTTATGAGTGCCAGTTGGTCAATATAGAAAACACTTCCTAGCGCATTTGATCTCTGTGCCCTATTGCAGTTTCCTGTGTGGATGGACCAGTCAGTGTCCAGCGGGGAAAGCCTCTATACAAATATGCAGAATAATGCGACGTGGGGGTAACATGTAGGTATTCCAAATGTCTCTGACCAGTCATAGAGCCAGAAGATCTGAGGTGCTTCCTTGGGTATAGTGCACTGTAGGGATAATGGACTGCATTCTGTACACTGACTCTTGTTTAACCTGTGAGATCTTGAGAAAAGGATTATGCTCCTGTGTCCCAGTTTGCTCTTCAATTAGATCGTGAGTAGAGGACCTATCCTTCTTTGCCCCAGCATGCTCACCAGTGAGAGGAAGAGAATAATGGCCCCAGCTAGACAAGGTTGTGGTGAAAATCAGAATGGGTTAATACTTCAGAATCTCTTAGTGTGTGGCATACAAATAAAATGATCCAATTGTTTGCCTAATACTGCAGGCATTTATGAAAAGAAAACAAAATAACTGTACAGCCATGGAGTTGCTAATGCCTGAGTTTACTCTGTCTGAGGTGCCAAATAGTCTAGTCTAGGATGAGTTGGAGAGAAGAGCAGAAGATGAGCAAGGAATTCTGGGGCTTCTGACATATAAGGCATGCAGAATCAGAGAAATCCTTCAGGAGAGACAGAGGGGGAATTTTCAGGAGAGGACAGAGGAAACTGCTTCTGCTATTAGAGCTCATGTCAGTACCCCAGGCAGAGAGTTAGCGGGCAGTGGGGGGTGGAGGAGGTGGGAAGATGCAGTTGATGTACTAGCCATCTCTGCCATTCACTGTGAAGCATCTGGTCTTGCATCTATGACTGGTTGCAGGTACTGACAGAAGCCTAATGTTCCCTATACTTCCTGGTCTGCCAGTACTAGAATCTGTGGAGAGTAAACAGGTAACTTCAGTGCCGCAGATAATCCCTGGCAGCAGGCACCAAACCAATCATAGGAGAAGCAATGTACATACCTCATGTCTACATGACTCCAGCCATTTACTACCTTTGCATGACTCACAAGATCCAATATGGAAGGTGCCATGCCCAAAAATATTTATTAGGAGGAAAATTATTAGTCAGACTATGACACTCAGCTCTGAAAGAATCATGATTGCCTAAGAAACTTCTAATGCAAGACTACCTACAGTGAGAAAACTAGTAATTAGGAAGGAAAGCATATCCATTCCAACAGATGCCTTGCAATGTTAGTACAGATACAAATTAGTATAGACACTATAGAAAAGGGTTACTTTGGTTCCTTCAGAAACTAAATATGCATTCCATCTCACTAAATACCTTCCATCCAGGTACTCTGTACTTGGTTGTGTAGATAACAGCACTATAATTTTACCCATAAAACCTACACTATGGAATGAACCTAAATGACTGTGAACAGATAGATGAATAATAAGCAAAGGGTGTACATGAGTGTTTGAAATATGTAAAAGTTATTTTGTGTGTTGATTTGTATGTAACATGAATGTCTTATGTATATTAATTGTGTATCTGTACATATGTAATGTTAGTATACATCTGTACAGATAGTCATAAACATACACATGTAAATATATGTACACACATACATCTTTTATATTAACATTATGTAGTCATTGAGGTATACCTTACTTGCTGATCTCTTTCACAATACTGCTTCACTCCTCCATGTCGGCTGTCCTCATCATAGGTCCCCTTGAGGTCCCTTAAGAACTCACATTTTCGGTTTCTTGTCTACAAGTTGGGAGTTGCCTCAAGAATTGGCTATGAAAAACTCTTTAAGATGGACATGGTGGCTCATACCTGTAATCCTAGCTACTCAGGAGTTTGAGATCTGAGGATGAAGGTTCAAAGCCAGTCCTGGCACAAAAGGATCTGACTCTTATCTCCAATTAACCTCTAGAAAATGGGAAGTGGGGCTTGGCTCAAGGATAGGGCTGTAGCCTGGAACTAAAGAGCTCAGGGACAGTGTCCAGGCCCAGGGCTAGGGTGGTAGCCTTGAGCTGAAAAGCTCAAGGACAGACCGAGGCCAAATTCAATCCCCATGACCCACAACAAAAAAGAAAAGGAGGAAAAAAAAGAGAAAAGAAAGATAGAAAAAAGGAAGAAAGAAAGAACAAAGAAACATCTTGGATTCCACCTGCACTGTTACACCAGAGGACTGATGCAGAACCATGTGTTAACTTGGACAGATGCCTCTTCTGCCCACCAGTCAGGCCCTCTGGGAACCCAAATGCCAGACCTCTTCTATACACACAATTGCATCTTCCCCCCAAAATGCATGCATTCCTCACGTCCCTTGAGTCTGAAAGTCCTTTCCAATGGGTGGATGGATCAACTCTGTGCTCCATGTTGTTGTTTCTGGATGCTTCATGATGGACACCTTGACTGGAATGAGATGGAGTCTCAGAATGTTTGGATTTGTGACTCCTTTATAGTCAGATATGTAGGTCATTTTGATGTCTTTTTGACTAGCAAAGGGGTTACATTTCTTTGCTTTTCAGAGAGATTTCAGATTGATGTAATCCCATTTATCAATCCTTGCTCTATGTAGTGAGCCAGTAGAGTTCTAGTTAGGAAGTTATTGCCTATATCATTCACCTGCTCTCTCCTGTACTGCATTCAAAGTTTCAAATTTCTTTCATCAAGGTCTGTGATCCACTTTGAACTGATATTAGTATAGGGTGAGAGATAGGAATCCAATTTTTATCTTCTGCATATGCACATCCAGCTTTCCAAGTAGCATTTGTGGAAGACACCATTTCTTCAAACATATGTTTGGGGCTCCTTTATAAAAAATAAATCAGGCTTGGAACCTTGTTAAGCCCAGGCACTGAAGCCTGTGCGACTCTTATCTCTAATTAACCACTTGGAAACAGGAATAGGCACTGCAGCTCAAGGGTGAGAGCCTTGAGCTGAAGAGCTCAGGAACACTGCCAGGGCCAAACATAAAACAAATAAATATAGAAAGGAAAATATGGATGTGTGTATATATATATATATATATATATATACGTACATACATATCCCTTGCCTCTTCCCATTTCATTGGGGCTGTTTTTTGACTCACTGCTATGCTGTCTATATTACTGTGGGTCTGTAGGAAATTTGACATTTGGGACTGGGTTAATTCTAGCACTGGTCTTTTGTGCTTTTATATAAATTTTTAGACCATTTTTTATTTCCCTGGGAAAACTGACATCTGGACTCTGTTGGGTATTTGGTTGAATTTTATTGGCATTATGGCCATTTTTACAATGTTAACTCTGCCTCTCACACACATGGAAGTCTTTCTATCTTCTGGTGTCTTTATCAGTTTTTTTTTTCTCCAAGATTTTATAGTTTCCAATGCAGATGTTCTTTGGGACCTTGGTTACGCTTATTCCTGGGTATATTTTTCTATTTGTTAATTCCTCTCATATCTTGCTAGTTGTTGGGAACTTCTGGGCTGCAGATGGTTTACAGCTCTAGGAGTAACATAATGCAGGGGACGTCATTTTCCCTTTGTGTGGAAGGAACATGGTTTTCTTTAAAAGATTTACAATTCACCCTGTCATGGTTTGAATAAATTAAGAAAACCCAAATACACATTTCCTGCTCAGGGAGTGGCACATGCCTGTAGCTCCTTTATTTAGTGGCTGAGGTAGGAGGATCCACCACAACAGGCCAGATAGGGCCTCATGATAGATTTAGGGAGGTATACTGACATTTTCCTGCTGTGAAGGAAGAGCTTGTAGAAGAGGAATGAAGTTGTGCTTCTTGTGCACTCTAGATGGGAGGATACCAGCAATGTGATCTCCCTCTCACGGCCTTACTGCTCTACTGCTCCTTCCTTCCCTTACATCTACTCACTTGGGATCTTTCTGTGATGGCCATACTCTTTTTCCATTAATGTTTTGATGGAGTAAGTGGATTATGTCAGTTCTACAGGGAATCTATTAGCAACCCACGTGCCGCTCAAGATCTCCTTGGCAGACTGTGTGAGTTCCATGTGGCAGGTGACCAATTCACTCCAAGATGGTCAGCTGAACCTCTCCTGAAACTACCTGTCCTGATTATTTTAACTATGTTATTTAAATATCCTATTGAAGGATAGTTTGATTCACAGAAAGAGTTTTCACTGTGCCTCTTCTGCTTCCCACATGCTGGCTGATTTTCTCTGCCAGGGCTGCCATTCCTGTTGCTGCCTCTTATTCCTACGCTCTGTATTTTTCCCTCTGTTTCTGCCTTCTAATGCATCTCTCCTGTTTCTACTTTTCTATCCCCTTCAGTCGAGACAACTCCTGGAAATAATAACAAGCTTAACTTCTTCCTCTGTTCCTTTCTTTTTGTTTTCAAGTTGGGAGTTTGGATTCAGCGGTTGTAAATCAGGTTAACTAGAGGCCAGAATCCAGAAACCAGCTCCCTTTCCCAGACATTCTCTGAAAGGCTCATGAGTTCTATCTCATCCTAGTAACTCTCATGACCACTCATCCCTGTGGGGAACTAGTGGCCAGTTTGTCCTTCTAAGGGGTAGACAATTCTGAGCTAAGTCTAACCGAAATGAGACACCTGCAAAAATGCAATCCCATGTGTTCTTAGTCTGATCTTTTCACAACTCCTACTTAAGGCTCCATGCTATGGACAACTCTTCTTCCAAGAGGCATTATCCCTCATTTCTCTAGTCTATCCCACTACCATTGCTTTAGGAACCACACGTGTACTCCCACAACCCTGGGAAACTAAAAAAAATTAAGTGAACTACCTGCCATTTCTCATAATGGCATACTTTATTTAAAAACCTTGCACTTTTGCTTTCTGTGTGTTTTCATGTCTTCATTAAAAGGTTTTTTGTGTGTGATGACAAGAACCCAGGGTCTTCTCTTATTCAACAACTCAACCTTGAAACCATTGATCCTGAGCACCAGGGGCTTCCTAGACAGGTCATCTGTGACTTGAAACATTTTCATAGGCAGACTAGAGATTCCTGATATACTTTGTGAACTACCTAGACAGTTGTAGTCTGATGCCCACAGGGTGTATTGTTCTGGTCCTTCTGAATGGGTCCAGGACATTAAGACTTGAGGGCCAAATGCCTTCCACTGCCAGGCACAGCCATCAGAGCTCCTACTCTGTGGTAGGAATAGAGGAGGCAGCAGCTTGGTGTCTCACACAGGGTCCCAATAGCACAGCAATAATATAGAGAGGCCATAGGTAAACCATGGGTCTGAAGAGCATTGAGCAGAGACAAATGGTTCTAGAAAATCTTACCAGATGAGGCCCAGGAGACTTTCATCCCAACAGTGAGAGATAGCAATAGAAACTTGGCCACTCATGGACTGGGACAACTCTCCCTCTAAGCCTGGAAAAGGTTTTGGATAGGGAGAGTCCAAACTCCTGAGCAGAATGAGGAAAGGGATTCCATTAGCAAGAACAGGTTCTCCTGAAGAATAAAACATAGGCAACCCTGTGTTAGCTGGACGTTGTGGTTTGCAAATCATCTGTGCAACCACCCTGGTTGGGCTATGAGAGTGAACAGGATGACATAGCACAGATAGCTTCTGCCCTTTTTTTGGAGCAGTGGCAACATATGTGCTCATGGACCTTTGTGGGCAAAATTATTTACTTGATAACCACTCTTATAGGTAATTTTTAGTTTTCTGAGAATTATTAGAAATAGTGTGAACTACAGGAATCTGTTTTATTTGAGCATGAGTTCAAGCAAGGGTGGATTCACAGACTAAGATATCCTAGCATATGTTTCAGGCCAGGCTATCATGTGATTTTCCTGCTGGGATACAGAGGATCCCATGTAAGGCAGTCTCTAGGACTGTGGGAGCTGAGTCCAGACAGAAGCCTATGAAACCAGAATGCTGTGCTTGAGAGACCCACAACTCCCTATCTTGGACTCAAGTGCCCAGTAATGCAGGCCGTGCAGGAGAAATCCAGCCCTCTGGTGTGAGGGCTCTCTCTCAGCAGAGAAGACCAGTGCTCTTCACTCTGATACTCTTAGTCTCTTCCCCTGGCCCAAGTGACACTTGGCACCAGAAGGCTTCTTTGCTGTCCACTTCAATTTCTGTCCATCCCATTACTGAACTTTCAGAAATTCTTAGAATGCAGAACAGTATAGACCCTTCAGTCAGAGACCCAGACCTGGAGCATTCTGGCTCCTAGAGGTTGGAACAACCATTTCTGGTGTCACATGGTGCCTAACCTGGTGACCAAAGCTGTGGTGGACATGAGCTAGGGGTCAACCAGAAGCTTCCAGGCTCTCAGGCTTTGTGGGTTTGTGTGTCTTTTGTTGTGGCTGCTTTATGCTGAATGGAATATGAGATGCCTGTTATTGTCCATAGCTGTACTTCGTTCATGAGCAGTACCATCACTTGGTCTGAAAACTGATGCAATCCCCTACAGTCCTTCTCCAACATCTGCTAGTTCTTGAAGACCCCAACCCACTCCAGGTGAATGTTTGCGAAAAGTGCAATGTTTTGCAGGCTTCTGGAAAGGGCAGGTGATCACTGTTTAATGGCATATTGAAAGCAAGGCCAAGCCTTCTCCCATGTTTGCCAACAGAACAGGGACAAGTTATCAGCAATTTACCACTTTCCTAATTAAGGAAAACAGAACTCTCTGCTTTCTGTGGAAAAAAAGGAAAAAGATGTAAAAAAAGAAACAAGAGTTATGCTGCCTCAGGGTTTCCCACTATTTGGCATTTTTGTTCTCAGCATACTCTGCTATTTTTAACATTCCAGAAATCTTTGAGCACATCAACCTGTGGTGCTAATGATTTTCTCCAGGAACATTAGATGGGAAACTTGAGGTTTCAAATGGAATCAAACCTTCTTGGGCTATCTATCGCTAAAGTAAAAGCTGTCAAAGGCTTCATGTTTTCTGATTTTACACACAACCTCCATAAGGATACAGAGGGCAGATAACTGAGATTCAAGGTGGTTTCCATTTGTTTAAGGTCTCTTAGAGAATAATTGTGTCTGCATATCCTGAGCATATCTCTGCCATTTGCTTTTAGGTAACTTTGAAGAACTTATCCAAACCAAGAGTCTCCTGTCCACCTGTGCAGTTGGGATCTCCTTTGTGGGCTGTTGTAACAGTTCCAAGGATAAAGTTCGTGGAGACTCTGATGCAGCATCAAAGGGGCACGTGTTGAAAAGGTGTGTGTTACTATTGCTGAGGGTGTTCTTTCATAGGAAACCTGGTCTCTCCAGCTGCAAAGCTATAACTTCTCCGCCCCAGTCCTTTGGAGCCTAGACATAAAGCTTCCACACCTGACTGCCATGCAGGAGTGTCCCCTTACCTACTTGATTTGATGCCTCCATTGATGGGGAGATCCTTCTTTAATTTCAGCTGGGCTGTGCACAGATGGACTATGTCTGATGAACAGATCTTCTGTGGTACCTTCCCTGATGCCTCATATTAAGCATTTACTCCCTTTGGAATTTGTCCCAATAACTTCAAAACAGAATGAATATCTGCGTCTGTGTTCATATGCCAGGCTATCACAAAGCAAGTGAGGGGAAACTGAGAGTGACAGGACACTTTCTCACAGCCACGTATTGTGTATGCTGTGAAATCATTTTTCAGTTCTCTGGACCCAATCCAAGAAGAACCCAGAGCATACACAGGATGCAATTCCATCTGGCAGGGAAGATCCTCAAATCTATGATCCTAAGAGACATCTGTGTGTCGAGAGGGGACTTGAGGAAGGGCTGATGTGCCACTGAGAAAAAGGGAAACAAGTGACTTCATAATGACACACAAAGCAAATGGGCAGAGTATATCAGTACTGACAAGAGAAGACTGAGGTTATATATCCTGTGCAGCTCCTGTGGGCACACCTGGGACTGAGGTAAATTCAGAAGGAAGAAAAACTCACTTACTAACATAGAACTCTTGGGCAAACATCAGCCTACACTGGTATGGTGGATCCTTGCACTTTCCTTTTGCCTACTTCTTCTGGACTTTTCTTTTCTCTTTGTCCTTTAGAATCAGCAACATATAGTGGTCTGGGGGTAAGTAGGAAAAAGAAACAGTAACACAAGAGACCCAGACACTGTGACCAGGCAAAATGGAGGCCTGCTAGTCTCAGGTGCCTCAATAAGTAGGATTATGTGTGAGCGACACTTCCTGGCTAAGGCTACTTCTTGGTATGGCGGCTCACATAGTCAGATAGGATTCCAAAGGAATATCCCCAACCCTACAGATTAGTCTGAGACCTCACATGTGACTACCGGTGTACTTTCATGCACACATCTCCCCTCTGATCACCATCTCAGCTCTGTGGACACTACAGAAAGAAGCACTCCCTTTTCTGAAAGGTTAGGCAGAGCACCACAGAGACAGACAAACTGTTTACAGGAACACATGAGTTCTTTATTTAGGCCATATGGTTGTGAAAGAAAAGTGCTTAACAGATGGTTGTTCGGATGAGAAGGTTCTTGGAAATGCCTTCCTAGTTTTCAGAGATTTCCCCACTTATTTTTTTATATCATCAACAAATGCAGTCCATAAAGATGCCTGTCTGAGGGCTTTAGCCAGTGTGTGGGTTGCCAAATATGAGTTGAGGTAGCAAGCAATGAGACATGGATTTGTTGTCCACTTTCCAAGACACTGAAGGAGCTAGACATGTTAGAGAGTGTTGACATGGGCCTATCTAGGGCTGAGTTTATATTCCTCAATTGCAAGAAGTCGAGAGGTTCAAAGAATGCCCTGATAATGGCTTTCTACTTTGGTTTCAGCTAATTCTCCAGGAAGCTGTTAGAGTGGTCATGTGTTCAGTGTAAACATTTTGGCGGAGGTTGTTATCTATTTTAGCTTAAATAATACTTTGCAGGAATGTGCAATCAAAACAGGAGTCAGGTAGCTTGTACTTGAGTTTAGAAGTATCGTTTCTATTAAATAAGGTAAGATGAGCTTCTTCCAAGAGATGGAGTCTGTTAAAAAATGGCACTGGGCAACGGGGACTCACACTTGTAATCCTAGCTATGCAGATAGGACAACACCCATCCCTAGAGTTCAAGCCCCACGGCCAACAACACCACCTCCACAAAAAATGGAGTACACTCGAGGAATATTATGGTGGAGTCCTCTAAAGAACAGTTCCTTGGGGGCTAATTTGTTGAGACCACTGCTCTAGGGAAGCTGAAGCAGGAAAGACAGCTGGAGGAGGGATGGAGTTGTACAGTTTGTAAGGGAAGGTTGGTTTCAGGAGTATGTAGGCATTTCAGTAATTAGTTCATACAGTTTTGAAGACAGTGACAAAGGGTCTTAAAGTGAGAAGTCGGTTGGCCAGTATTTTGTTGAGAAGTTTTCCATCGATGTTCATCAGAGAAATAGGTCTATAGTCCTCTTTCTTTGATGAATCTCTGGTTTGGGAATGAGGGTTATGCTGGCTTCATCGAATGATTTTGGTAAAGATTCTTCATTTTCAATTTCATTGAAGAGCTTGAAGAGTATTGGTGTTAGCTCTGCTTTGAAGACCTTATAGAATTCAGCTGTGAATCCATCTGGCCCTGGGCTTTTTTTAGGTGGAAGTTCTCTTATTGCCATTTCTATTTCAGAGCTTGAAATAGGCCTGTTTAGTTGGGTTAGTTCTTGGTTCAGTGGGGGTATGTTAATATTGGCTAGGAATTCATCCATTTCTTCTAGATTCTCAAATTTGTTGGCGTAAAAGTTTGAGAAGTATTCCCTCATGATATTCTGGATCTTGGTAATTTCTGTTGTGATTTTACCATTTTTGACTGCGATTTTGTTTATTTCAGTATGCTCTCTTCTTTTTTTGGTAAGATTTTCTACGGGTTTGTCAACTTTGTTAATTCTTTCAAAGAGCCAACTCCTTGTTTTGTTAATTCTTTCTATAGTTTTTTTAGGATTCCAAATCATTTAATTCTGCTTTGATTTTAATAATTTGTTTCCGTCTACTGGGATTAGGGTTGGTTTGTTGCACTTTTTCCAGGAGCTTAAGGTGAGACATTTTTCCAACTTGTTGTTGTAGGCACTCAGAGCTATAAATTTTCCTCTGAGTACTGCCTTTGCGTGTCCCAAAGGAGTTGGTATTTTGTGTGATCCTTATCGTTAAATTTCATAAAATGTTGGATTTCTGTTCTGATCTCTTTGATGAGCCATTGGTGATTTTGCCCGGTTTGTTTGTTTTTAGGTGTCCAAAAAAGTCATCTGTGGCCTCCATAGACTGACTGCATCCTCTTTTAAAATGAATCCTAGGTTCATGAACTTTGAACCACAAATACATAATTGACAGCCATTTCTGACTATATTACAACACAAATTGTCAATGGTATTTAAAGAATCCTATAGACTCTACTCCCAAGCTCCTTGAGCTGATTCAAAACTTTGGAAGAATAGCAGGCTATAAAATCAATCCTCAAAAATCAACTGCCTTCCTTTACACCAACAGTGAGAGGAATGAGGCAATAATCAGGAAAGTAACTCCTTTCACAATAGCCTCAAAGAAAATAAATTACCTAGGAATTAGCTTAACTAAGAATGTAAAGGACCTTTTTGATGAAAACTTTAACACCCTAGAAAAGGAAATTAAAGCAGAACTAAGGAAATGGAAAAACCTCCCATGCTCCTGGGTTGGAAGAATCAACATCGTGAAAATGAAAATCTGGCCAAGGGCTATCTACAAATTCAATGCAATACCCATCAATATCCCAATGGCATTCTTTAAAGAAATAGAAGAGGCATTCCAAAATTTCATATTGCAAAAACACTTCTTAGCAGAAAGAACAGCGCCGGAGGAATTTCAATTCCAAGCTTTAGAGGCTATTACAGAGCTATAATTATCAAAACAGCTTGGTACTGGCACAACAACAGGTCTGAAGACCAATGGAATAGAACTGAGGACCCAGATACTATACCACAGACCTATAGCCACCTAATCTTTGACAAGGGAGCCAAAGAAATAGAATGGAAGAAAGACAGCCTCTTCAACAAGTTATGATGGCAGAACTGGTTAAGCACCTGCAGAAGACAAAAGTTGGATCCTTCTTTGTCACCCTGCACTAGAATTAACTCCAAATGGATCAAAGACCTGGAGGTAAAGCTGACACACTGAAAACTGTATAAGAAGGAACAGGAGATACACTAGGCCTCCCTGGCACAGGTCGAAACTTTTTTAGTAAGGACCAAGAATCACAGGAAATAAGAGAAAGGCTGGATAAGTGGAATTGCATTAAACTGCGGAGCTTTTGTATGGCAAAGGACATAGCTAGTAAACTAATTAGGAAGCCTACAGAGTGGGAGAAAATCTTCAACAACCAAACAATGGACAAAGGCCTCATATCTAAAATAAATCAACAGTTCAAAAAATTGAATCACTCCAAAACTGATGGCCAAAGTAACATCCATACCATTAAAAGATGGGCCAAAGACTTAAAGAGAGTCTTCTCTGAAGAAGAAATAAGAATTTGCTATAGACACATGAAGAAATGCTCGGCATCTCTGGTCATAAAAGAAATGCAAATCAAAATAACTCTCAGATTCCACCTCACTCCAGTTAGAATGGCCAGGAATCGGAAAACTAATAACAACAAATGCTGGAGGGGATGTGGCCAGGAGGGATCACTTCTACACTGTTGGTGGGAATGCAAACTCATTCAACCACTATGGAAAGCAGTATGGCAGTGCCTCAAGAGGCTAAACATAGAGTTCCCCTATGACCCAGCAATTCCACTACTTGGCATTTACCCAACCATCCAGAAATGAGGGCATACTAAATCCACTACCTCAACAATGTTCATTGCAGCATTATTCACCATAGCAAAAATATGGAACCAACTTAGATGTCCCTCAGTTGATGAGTGGATCAACAAGTTGTGGTATTTGTACACAATGGAATTCTATGCTGCTTTCAGGGAAAACGACATCGCCCCATTTGTGAGGAAATGGAAAGTCTTAGAAAAAATCATATTAAGTGAAGTAAGCCAGACTCAAAGAAGTTAGGCTCAATGGTTTCCATCATTTGTCATAGTCAGTAGAAACCTTGGGCTCCTTATTAAGAAAGTTTAGCCCTGTGCCAAGGAGACCTAGTGTATCTCCTATGCCTTCTTGATCCATTTGGAGTTAATCCTGGTACAGTGTGAGAAAACAAGGATCCCACTTTAGTTTTCCACAGGTACTTAACCAGTTCTACCAGCACCACTTGTTGAAGAGATTTTCTTTATTCCATTCTGTATCCCTCTCTTCCTTTCTTTCTTTCCTTCCTGCTTGCTTGCTTAGTTTCTTGTCATCCATTCTGGGGCTTGAACTCTGAATCCTGCCCCTGAGCTCTTCAGCTCAAGGTTAGTGGTCTACCACCTTGTACCATACACCCACTTAACAGATGCTTTCATGCTTAAGAAGTGAGCATTAGGTTATTGTAATATGAAATAATCATCATTTGTGTATTATTCCTCTAAACTTTTATTTTTCCACATGCATAAAATTATCCTTGCATGGAGTCATACATCCAGCCCAAGTACTACAGGAACTCTTCATTCTATAAGCTAGAGGCTGTGAAGAGAAACACAATAGTAGATAAAAGCCCCTGAGGTTGAAAAGCCATTTTGTGGGAAAAAAATAAAACAACCTTGTTAAATGACTGAAGATTAATCTTAAGAATGAGTGTGGGCTCTGGTCCATATGATTAGCAATCTCTGTGATAGTTACATTTTTCTCAGGTGAATACGAGGGCTTAAGAACCTACATTACATCCATCTGTACCCATCTATTTCACATTGATGTTTGACTGACAGTGACATATTCTGCCCTCTCCTGTCATTCTTTTTTTTGCCAGTCCTGGGCTTGAGCTCAGGGCCTGAGCACTGTCCTTGGACTTTCTCAAGGCTAGAGCTCTACCACTTGAGCCTCAGCACCACTTCTGGCTTTTTGCTATGTATGTGGGGTACCGAGGAATCGAATCCGGGTCTTCATGCATGCTAGGCAAGCACTCTACCACTAGGCCAAACTCTCGGCCCCTCTCCTGTCATTCTTATGTCCTTATTTGCCTATTGGCGTTTGCTCATCTTCTTTTAAATGGAATTGTATTACCCAGGAGCTGTACAGAGAAGGTACAGTTACAGATGTAAGGTAGTACATTTCTTGTCGGACATTGTTACCCTCTCCCACATTTTTATCCCACTGTCTCTCACACCACCGTTTGTTTGCTGTTGCATTGGTTCACCCCTTGTCCTTTGTCTCACCATTTTATTGTTCCCTTCCCTTCCCTAATTCAGATAATCATATATACAATACACTGGGCAGCAAAATCAATTAAAGGAAGCACAGGGGATAAAACACCTGGGAGCGGGGGAGAATGAAAGAGAAAATAAATAACTTCACATAGTAGCTTAGAAACAGCAACCACAAAGAAAAACCTCTTGTTTCCATACCATGGAGTTCATTTCACTTAGAATAATCTTATATGTCAAATGTACACAGCTATTGAGTATTGTGAATCTCTGGTAGGACAATCCTAGACATACAGTAATTATAATTGTGGGAAAATGTACCCTGATTTATGTGCCCAAGCTGCTCAAAACTAATCCTTAGATTTCAGTCTTCTGGGTAGCTAGAATAAATGGCATATGGTGCGGGTAGAGCCGGTCAGATCTGGCCTAGTATGCTAGAGGACAGCAGAAGCATACTTCCTGCTCATAGAGATGTAGCCCACAGGCACGTCTGTCTAGCTTGCCAGCCATGAGCTGTCCATGCTCCCTGCACTCCCCCGAAGGACCAAGTGCCTTAGTCAACTCCCTGCTAGGTGATTGGCGGGGGAGGCTCAGGAGGTTGGGGTGCTGGGACTTTATAATTCCTGATCGAGAGACCTGCTCACAATCACAATCCCGGTGTGTGTACTGTGTGCACGTCGTTCACAGTTACCCACTGCCAGAGAGCTAGCCCCACAATATGACACTTCCAGCACTTTTAATACTTGTTAAAATGGTAAATAGGGATCCCTGACCCTCATGAGGAAGGGATACCTGCTTGGTTTGGGGGAGGGAGGCTTCTTTGTGTGGAGATCAGCCAAATTCACATGCCAGTTCCAAGTAATGTGATAGGTAAATTCAAACACTAGGCTATAACCCTACTGGCTACCTGTGTGTGGCTGAAGCTGGCTATATCATCCCTTCTGTGTATGTAACAATCCCATTGGTTACCTGTGTGT
Organism: Megascapheus bottae; assembly: GCF_031878675.1. Lineage (NCBI taxonomy): Eukaryota > Metazoa > Chordata > Mammalia > Rodentia > Geomyidae > Megascapheus > Megascapheus bottae. The sequence continues at coordinate 7,343,714 of NC_143548.1, forward strand.
GCCAAACCATGGGTTTTGAACTTAAAAACCCTGGGTGAGAACTGCTGAGGGTGACAGTGTCAGCTCCCAAGTCTTGACCGTGTCCTTGGCCAGTCAGTTCATCATCTACTTCCCTAATAAATTCACCTTTAAAAGAAATGGTAAGGTGGGGGCCTGGAGTTTGACCTAGTGGTAGAGTGCTTGCCTAGACCTGGATTCAATTCCTCAGTATCACATATATAGAAAAAAGCTGGAAATGGTGCTGAGGATCAAGTGGTAGGGTTCTAGCCTTGAGAAAGTCCAGGGACAGTGTTCAGGCCTTGAGCTCAAGCCCAGGACTGGCAGAAAAACAAATAGTAAAGTGCCAGGTGCATATGGTGTGATGTAGTCCAATAACTCTCAAGAATCCAAAGGCTGAGGTCAGAACATTAGGGCCTTGAGCCATCCTGGATTGACAAATCCTGCAGTCTGTTCACCTCCAAAAGAAAAAGTGGAGGTGCAGCTTTATAGCTTCTACAGTGCAAGCCCAGAGCAGGAAACCCTGAATCAAATCTTAGTACCAAGAGTATGTGGTTGCTTTTTATGTAAAATGGAGCTGAGACGTGAATGTACATAGGGTGTTGGAGTTTTTTTGCCAGTCATGGACTTCAACGCATGGCCTAAGCACAGTCCTTGGACTTTCACAAGGCTAGAGCTCCACCACTTGAGCCCCAGTGCCACTTCTGGCATTTTTTCTATGTGTGTGGTACCAAGGAATCAAACCTGGGTCTTTATGCATGCTAGGCAAGCACTCTACCACTAGGCTAGACTCCCAGACCTTGTAGTTCCCTTTTAACTCACCTACAATCTGCACAGCCCGCACTCAAAATGAACTATCACTCAAGCCCAATAATATTCAAGAGAAAAGGGAAAATAAGCTTCTTGTTTGAGTAACAGTAAATGGGACAAAATCAAATACCTGCAGAAATCACTGCCTAAGTAACAACTGCTCTGGAGTAACTGCCTGTAACAGTTAGGTAGTCTCGAAGAGACTCTACTAAGGTTTGTAAATTCAGGAGATTGTATCTTGTCAAACACACCCAAGAAGCCTGCAATACCTGGTTAAGAGGAAAGCTGGGCAGCAATTTTTGAATGTTGTCAGAATAGTAGGTGTGCCAGTGCTAGTGAACCTGGGTTGCACAATCAGAATAGTTCCAGGATCTCAGTTCTATATGGAGCCACTATATTTCCAAACGTTGGTTTCCATGCCAGATACAGTATCTACTCTACAAACCTGGCATCCCTGTCAGGAATTCAAGGAGGGAAGGACTGTATCACTGAATGGATCCTGACAGGACAATCACACTTTCTCCAAGAAAAGCTTATCCAGACTCCAAAGGAAGGAAGACCAAAGATATAGAAAGTGTGTCCTCACCAGTACTCCTCAAACTGAACAGAAAATATAAAGGAAAGGAACACTACAAACCAAACCACATCTACTGAAGCCTGTGTTATCCCAATTCCAAAGCAGTCCAAGGTACAATGGAAATCAGAACTTTTATACATTTATTTCTTCCATGAATAAAGACGCAAAAAATGTCCTCAAAAACAAGCTTACAGGGCCTGCAGTTTGGCGTAGTGGTAGAGTGCTTGTGTAGCATGCACAAAAAACAAGGTCCATTTCTCCAGTACAACATACACAGAAAAAATAGAAGTGCTGCTGCCGCTCAAGTGGTAGAGCTCAAGCCTTGAGAAAGTCTGAGGACAGTGCTCAGGCCCTGAGCTCAAGGCCCAGGACTGGCAAAGAAACAAACAAACAAACAAACAAAACCAACAACAACAAAAACTGTTTGTATTACCCCAACCCTCCTGCCCCAATGGTGGTACTGGGTTTGAAGTCAGGACCGTTTACTTTTAAGGAAGGAACTCTTATTGCTTTCCGAGGTTTCTACTAGCTCCCCACTCATCTTCAACCGCAGTGCTGGAATTCCTAGCGAGAGCAGTAAGACAAGAGAAACATATAAAGGGTATCCAAATAGGAAGAGAAGAAAATCTATTCCTTTTTGTAGACAACATGATCCTGTATTTAAAGAACCCTATAGATTTCCTCATCCTAGCTACGTGAGTTGGTTTGGAAGTTTGGCAAAGTAGCAGGTCATAAAGGCAACCCACAAAAGCAATATCCGCAGTTGGGGCACTGGACCCCGAGGAGCTTAAGAGCTGCGAGTGCCATGACAGCGAAGTTGGGGACCGGCTCCTGGGCGAGTCGGCAGCGCCCGGGGCAGCCTGAGCTCGGAGGACGCGGGCCCGGCAGGAAGTGGCCTTCCAAGGGCTTGCAAGGGAAGTTTCTTGCCAGTCTGGGTAGTGGTGTGCTCTGTGAGCTGCTCTGCAGCGTCCAGCACCACAAGCAAGTGCGTAACTATCTCATGGCAGCAGAAAGCTGGGCGAGAGCAAGGGGCTGCATGGACTGACCGAAGAGATGGTAACAATAAAAGTCATGAATAAGAAGGGAGCCAAGAAGGACACTTATGTCATCCAAAATCTGAGGGGAGAGGAGCAGATCTAACAGATGATCCGCCACGCCAACATCACACAGCTGCTGGGTATTATCTCGTGTTGGAGCTGTGTCCGGTGGCAACTTAACACCAAACAAGTGACTTGTGACAAGAGGCTGGAGGAGTCGCAAGCCCCAAGATGCATCTGGCAGCTCGTCTCCGTAGCGGAATGTCTGCGCTGGGCTGGGGTGGTGCACAGAGACCTGAAAATACAAAATTTGGTACTACATGAAGACAATATCAAGCTCATTGACGTCGGATTGACCAACGGTGCAGCGATTCTGCATTATTCGGACCCCTTCAGCACCCAGTGTGGGGGTCCTGCCTGTGCTGCGCCCGAACTGCTGGCCAGGAAGAAATATGACCCCCAATTCGATGTCTACTCCATTGGCGTGAACCTGGACTCCATGTTGGCTAGGATCCTCCCTTTGACTGTGGAGCCTTTCAGCCCAAAGGCTTTATACCAGAAGATGGTGGGCAAAGAAATGAAGCCCCTCCCCATCGAGCTCTTCACAGGGGCCATCAATTTCCTTCCCTCTCTCCTGACCCCATGAAGACGACCAATATCCACCAGGCACTGGCAACTTGCTGGCTGAATGAGAATTACAGAGGCAAAGTGCCCTATAATGTCACCTTATCTCTGCAGGATTTCTCTGGAAGGCCTGAGTCCCTAGCATGGTGCTGCACATGTCTGAGAAGCCGGGCTACAAAAACAGCGATGTCATGAACACAATGCTGTCCAACCATGCCTGCCACATCCTTGCCATTGACTCCCTCCTAAACAAGAAACGCGATCTCTACTTGTCAGGAAACTCTGAAATCCAGGACACCGTGTGCTCCATTTACAAGACCCAGCTCTACCAGACACAGGAGCCCTACCAAGAGGCATTGGACACCCAGAAAAGACTTGGAAAGCCATGCTGCTGTGCAGGATAAGAAGCCCAAAGAACAAGAAAAGAGGGCATTTTCTTCATCAGATTTTCCAGTAAGTTGGACAGGATCCTGCCCTCACACAAAGCACCCTCGCTGTACCTCCTCTCATAGATTCAGAACATCAAAGCCCTGCTGAAGGACCTGAAGGCCTCGAGGTCTGCCATCCCTGACAAAGATTCCTTTGGCTGCCACAATGTTTTCCACAAAACCTCTGATTCCAGTTGGGTGGCACCATCTTCCGTGGAGTTCATCCCCGCCTCACCTCCCAGGAGATGAAGAAAGCACAGCCCAGCAGCTAGGGCCCGGCAGGGCTGGCATCCTTCCAGAGGTAGACCCCCACCCCACGAGTACGCTCCTTTGAGTCTGTCGATCGCGACGACCACATAGAACTGTTGTCTCCCCAACACTACAGGATCCTGAACACACCTGTGAGGAATCCCAGCGACAGGACACTCCAGGGCTCTTGTCGGGAAGTAGGTCACCACTCCAGACCCCGTAGCATCCCACCCTGGTCTCATGAAGATAGGAGCAGCCTCCCAAAAGAGGAATGGGTGTGTTCCCCACCTGCTGTTCCCCGAAGTGGCCGCGTGCAGTCCCTGAGGTGCCCCATCTGTGTGAAGAGCCGAGGCAGGTTCTCCATGATGGGCACTGGCTATATGTGAGCAAGCGACACCAGAGCCTGAAGCCCTCTGCGGAGGGGTCCCTGGAGCCCAGCATGCCCCTGCTGCAACCCACCGGACCCAGCAGCCTTTCCTTTGACATGGCTGTGTTTTAAGAAGCGAAAAGAATGGTTGCAAAACAAAACAACACCACAGCTAAAAGAACATATGTGATGATCAAGTGGATTTCATTCCTGGATGCAGGGGATAATCCAGATTATAAAAATCAATAAATTAATTATAACAAATAAGCAGATTAAACAAAAAAAGAAAGGCACAAAATCATCTCAAGTAATTCAACATCCCTGGCGCTGGGAGTTTGGCCTAGTGGTAGAGTGCTTGCCTAGCATGCACGGAAATATGAGATCAAGTCTTCGGTGCCACATATGTAGAAAAAAGCCAGAAGTGGTGCTGTGGCTCAAGTGGTAGAGCTCTAGCCTTGAGAAAGTCTAAGGACAGTGCTCAGGTCCAGGACTGGCAAAAAAATTCAAACATCCCTTCACAATAACAGTTTGGAGGAAATTAGGACTAGGAGAAATATACTTAAACATAATAAAAGGTATGCATAGCAAACCCAAATCCAATATCATGCTAATCAAGGAAAAAAAGCATTTCTTCTAATCTTGAGAATAAACAAATGTTTTTATAAATTCAGTGCTTGAATTCCTAGATAGGGGGAGGGTAATAGCCTTGTGCTGGCACAGCACCCAGGCCGAGTTCAAGCCTCATGACCAACAAAATAAATAAACAAACAAATAAATAAACTGATAGATAGATAGACAGACAGACAGGCAGACAGACAGACAGACAGACAGACAGATAGATAGATAGATAGAGAAATGTGAATCCATAGGACTATGAATATTCCCTGCTTTGCACTGTATTTTCATGGAATTTCAGGTAATGTCTATTTCTAGGATTTTTTTTTTTGGAGACAAAGTGTGAGACATAGTACTCAGGCTTTCCTCAAATGTGTGATCTAAGTGCTAAAGTTAAAAGCATAAACCAATTTGCCTAGCATAGTAGCAGGGCACTAGGCTTGTATCCAAGGACAGTGTCCAGGCCCTGAGTTCAAGTCCCAAGATTGCCAAAAAAACCCAAATTTAAAACACTAAAAACCACAAAACTATTTGGGAAGTTCATTTGGGTTTGCCTAATCCTATATGGTCATCTACCCATAACTTTTGAATACATACCTATAGCTTTTGAACAATTTCTCTGCTAAGAAAATCTTAGACACATACTAATTAATAAAAACGAAGAAAACCATGGAGCCAGTGTATCTTTGGGCCTCGCTTACTTCACTTCCTGTGATTTTTTAAATTTTTTTTCCATTTTCTTAGGAATGGGGCAATGTAGTTCTTTCTAATGGCAGTAGAGAATTGCATTGTGCCATAATGAACATAGCTATACTGTAGGTTTAGTATGCCCTTGTTCCTGGATATTTGAGTAGATGCCCAGGAGTGGAATTGCTGGGTCATAGGGGAGCTCTCCCAAAATGGCTGAAGAACTTTGGATCCCTTTTAGTGACAACATCCCCACCAGCATATGTTGCTATTAGATTTCTTGATAATGGCCATTCAAACGGGGTTGAGGTGGAATCCCAAAGTTTTTTTGACTTGCATTTCTTTTATGCCAAGCGTTGCTGAGCATTTCTTTATATGTTTATTAGTCAGGCTGATTTCCTCTTCAGAGAACTCTCTTTAAGCCTTTAGTCCACGTTCAAATGAGATGGTTGTTTCCGGATTTGATCTATGCCAAGGATAACAATTGATCTCTTATCCCTTCCTATAAACATTTCAGGACATCTGCTTTTGCCTCAAGGAATTTGATCCATCTAGAGTTGATTCTGGTACAGGGAGACAAAGAAGGATTCAAGTTTGGTTTCCTACAGGTTTTAACCAATTCTGCCAGCACCATTAGTTGAACAGGCTGCCTTTCTTCCATCCTAGTTTTTTGGCTTCCTTATCAAACATTAGGTGGCCATAGGTCTGCTGCTTATTTTCTGGGTCTCTGGCTCAATTCCATTGGTCTTCAGGCTGGTTCTTGTGTCACTGCTAAGCTGTTTTTATATCTATAGCTCTGTAATAGAGTTTGAAGACTGGTATTTACATTCCTCCAGTGCTATTTTCCTTCTAAGGATTGTTCTTACTATTAGGTGTCTCTCATTATTCCATTTGAATTTTTGGATTGCTTTCTGTTTCACTAAAGAATGTTACTGTGGCAATATCGACATTTTCACAATGTTAATTCTCCCAACCAGGAACATGGGAGGTTTGGTCCACTCCCTTAATTCTGCTTTAATTTCTCTTTTTAGGTTTTTAAAGTTTTCATCATAGAGGGCCTTCATTAATAGAGGGTACATTATGTTCACCAGATAGAATGTGCATTACTTCAAAACACTGTTACACTTTCTCATGTTTTTGTCCTATTTCTCTCCCCCACAACACTCCCCTCATCTAGTTTACCCCCTTCTCTGTCCTATTTCAAATAAACAGCTAAACATATACACAGTATATCAGATGAAAAGGTAAGATACTGTAACAATATGAGAAAACCAAGGGACAACACAAGAGAGGAGAAATAACATAGTACACTATATGGCTCTCCTTTCCATATCCTGGAGGTCCTCTCATTTAGCCTAGTCCTATATGGCCTTATGAATCCAGATTTTGCCCTGTTGTAATTCTCTGCTAGGAGAGTCCGAGGTTTATACTAACTATAACAAATGAGGGAAACCACTGCACCTGTGTGCTTTTGATTCACCTTACTTCCCTTAGTATGATTTTTTTCCAAGTCTTTCCATTTCCTTGCAAATGGACAATGTTGTTCTTTCTGATGGCCTTACAGAATTCCATTGTATATGAAGACCACATCTTGTTGATCCACTTAGGGACATCTGGGTTGGTTCCATATCTTTGCTATGGTAAACAGTGCTGCAATGAACATCATTGTGCTAGTGGATTTAGTATGTCCTTGTTTCTGGACAATGGGGTAAATGCCAATTAGTGGAATTGCTGGGTCATAGGGGAGCTCTATGTTTATAACCCCACCCACAGAGTAGTAGTGATCCCTCCAGAATCCGTTTTTATTAGATTTCTTGATCATGGTCATTCTAATTGGAATGAGTTGGAATCTCAGAGTTGTTTTGATTAGCATTTCTTTTATGGCCAGATATGTCTAGTATTGCTTCATGTGTGTGTGTCTACAGGACATTCTTCTTTCTTCTTCAGAGAAGACTCTCTTTAAATCTTTGGCCCATCTTTTAATGGGATGGTTGTTTTTTGGAGATTGTTTCGGAGTGATTCAATTTTTTGGGCTGCTGATATATTTTAGATATGAGGCCTTTGTCTATTGTGTGGTTAGTGAAGATCTTCTTTCCCTCTCTAAGCTTTTTATTTAGCTTGCTAGTTATCTCCTTTGACATACAGAATCTCTGAAGCTTAATGCAATCCTATTTATATGGCCTTTCTTTCACTTGTTGTGTTTCTGGGTGTTTATTAAGAAAATTTCGACCTGTGCCAAGGAGAGCTAGTGTGTCTTCTGTTCCTTCTTGTAAAGTTTTCAGTGTATCTGCTTTTATCTCCAGGTCTTTGATCAGTGGATCACCTCCAAATGTGGAGTTAATCCTGGTACAGGGTGACAAAGAAGCATCGAACTTTAGTTTTCTGCAAGTGCTTAACTAGTTCTGCCAGCAATATTTATTATTTTGGCTCAATTATCAAAGGTCAGGTGGCCGTAGGTTTGTGGGTTGTTTTCTGGGTCTTTAGTTCTGTTCCATTGGTCGTCAAGTATGTTCTTGTGCCAGTACCAAACTGTTTTGGTTATTATAGCTCTGTTCTAGAGTCTATAGTTTGGTATTAAATTTCCCCCTGCACTGTTCTTTCTGCTAAGAATTGTTTTTGCTACATAGTGTCTTTTATTATTCCATATGAAAGTTTGGATTGCCTCTTTTATTTCTTTCAAGAATAACATTGGGATATTGATGGTATTGCATTTGATTTGTAGATAGCCATTGGCACGATTGCCATTTTTATGATGTTAATTCTTCCAATCTAGGAGTATGAGGGGTTTTCCCTTTCCTCAGCTCTGCTTTAATTTCCTTTTTTAGGATTTTAAAGTTTTCATCATAAAGATCTTTTACAGTTTTAGTTAAGTTAATTCCTAGGTACTTTATTTTATTTGAGGCTATTGCAAAAGGAGTTGTTTTCCTATTTTTTGCCACATTCCTCTCATTGTTGTCGTATATGGGAAAGCGGTTTCCTTTTGCAGGATAATTTTATACCCTGCTACCTTGCCAAAGTTTTGAATCAGCTCAAGAAATTTAGGACTGGAGTCTGTAGGGTTCTTTAAATACAGAATCATGTCATCTGCGCAGAGGGAAAGTTTCACTTCCTCTTTCCCGGTTTGGATCCCCTTTATGCTTGCTTCTTGCTTTATTGGTCTGGCTAGGAATCCTAGTACTATGTTAAAGAGGAGTGGAGAGGTGAGAGAGTGGGCATCCTTGTCTCATTCCTGATTTTATAGGAAGTGGCTTTAGCTTTTGGCCATTAAGTATAATGCTAGCTATGGGTTTTGTCATACACAGCCTTTATTATATTGAGGCATGTTCCATGGATTCCCAGTTTCTCCAGAGCTTTTAGCATAAAGGGGTGTTGGATATTGTCAAATGTCTTTTCTACATCTGTTGAGACAATCATGTGGTTCTTGTCCTTGCTACTGTTGATGTGATAAAGTATATTAATTGACTTACATATATTGAACCAGTTTTGCATCCATGTGATGAATCCTATTTGATCATAGTGCATAGTTTTTTGATGAGTTGCTGAAGATGTTTGGCTAGTATTTTGTTGAGCAGTTTTGCATCAATATTCACCAAAGAAATGGGTCTATAGTCCTCTTTTTTTTAATGAGTGTGGTTTTGGGATGAGTGGATGTATAGAACAAGTTTGGCAAATAGCCTTCACTTTCAGTTTCATTGAAGATCTTGAGGAATATTGATGTGAACTCTGAAGACCTTATAGAATTCAGCTGTGAATCCATCTGGCTCTGGGCTTTTCTTGGATGAGAGATCTCTTATTGCCATTTCTTGAAAGAGTGCTTGAAATAGGTCTGTTTAGTTGTATTATGTCTTCCTGGTTCAGTGTCAGAATGTTAATCTTAGCTAGCAACTCATCCATCTCTTCTAGATTCTCCAATTTGTTGGAATAAATGTTCAAAAAGTATTCTCTTATGCTTCCATGTATCTTGTTAATTTCTGTCTTGATATTTCCATTCTATTTGTGATTTTGTTTATTGGGGTGTGTTCTCTTCTTTTTTGGGTAAGGTTTGCTAAGGTTCTATCCATTTTGTTAACGTTTTTCTATAGTTTCTATGAACTCCAATTCATTTAATTCTGCTTTGACTTTTAATAATTTGCGTTCTTCTACTGGGATGTGGGTCATTTGTTGCCCTTTCCCAAGAATTTAAGGTGCACCATTAAATTGTTGGATTGCAATTTTTTAATTTGTTTTATATTTTTTTATTGTAGTTTGATGATATTGGTGATGATGATAAAGACCTAGATGATGTAAGTGGACTTTTATACAATTTTATCTATAAGAAAAACATTTTCCTAAATAACATTCATTCATACATACATACATACATGCATACATATGTGTATATTTGATCATGGAGCACTTTTGATCAAGGCTAGTTCTCTGCCATGTTGAGTCACAGCTCAAGTTCCAATTTCTGGTGGATAATAGCAGATAAAATTCTTATTGAATTCCTGTCCAGCCTGGCTTTGAACCAATCCTCAGATCTCAGCCTCCTGAATACCTTGGATTCCAGGCATGAGCCACAAGCATCCACCAATGAAACAATTTTTAACATAAGAATGTCCTCTGTTTAAATTTAAGGGCATGTGTGATACTTGTTCATAAATTGCAAATTTGGTATTATACAGAATTAGCTACTCAATTTGTTCATGTTTGAAACACATTTTGGATGCTTTCTTTTTGTTGCAACAAAAAGATACAAGGCATTTCTATAAGCTTAACTTGTTTAAGTAAGAGTATCTAGAGGGGTGGGCACATATCTGTAATGCTAGCTGTTCAGGAGCTAAGATCTGAGGGTCATGGCATGGAGAAACTAATCTCCATTTGTCCCCCAAAAATGCCAGAAGTAGAGTTGTGGGCAAAACATCTTAGGGAAAGTGCCTACATCCTGTGTTCAAGCCCCCAAACTGACTCATGCAAACAAAAGAATTCCTAGAGAACCTAGAGATGGCTTAGAAAGGCGGAAAGAAAGGAAGAAAGGAAAGAAGAGAGAGAGACAGAGACAGAGAGAGAGAGAGGGAGAGAGAGAGCGTGAGAGAGAAGCATAGCAGCTTTGAAACCATACCTACCTTAAGGGGTATTAGACTTAGGATTACTAAAGGTATTAGTGAAATAGCGGTATACTCTACAGGCTTGTTATATGTAGGGACAAGCATGGAGATTCCATCATTTTATGGGTCAGAATAAATCCTGGATTTGCATGTATACGTAGATATTTGTATGTATATTTGTGTACATATATGGGTGTATTTATATAGATAGAGACACAGTATACAGCCAAATATGTAAGGTCCATTCAGAAAATAAATCCATTATAATGGTAAGCAAACAGCACTCGGCACATAACTATGCTTTAACCCTTCGTGTCCATAGCTGTAAAATATTACAAGCAAAATTCTTTTTTATTCTTAACACCACACTCTGTATAGTATATATGTTACATGTATCAATATATGAATTCATAGAAGCAATTGGGATTACAGTGTGTCTTCTACTTTAATCAGCCTCTTTTTAAATATACCTCTATTGGAAATCAACTTACGTAAATGGTTTTGAAGAAAATTGACCCAGTAATAGGTTTTGATATCTCAGTTCTGGAACAAAATTCCCTTATACTGACAGTTTGACTGATTGCATGATAGTTTTGAAAAACTCTTACATTCAGCATAGTTGCCAGAGGTTTCAAAAATTGTATAGGGTAGTCTTGACAAAGTTAGATTACTGTACCATGATCCTGATGTTGAGACTTCTTTGGGAATCATTCATCCATATCATCTCAAAAATGCTAATTTGTTAGATCCATCTAGGAATATTTCAGACGATTGAAAGAATGCAAGAATGTCTACATAAAGTTAGCTAGTATGTGATTAAACATAAAGGTGTATGTGACGTGTGTATATCATACACTGGGTAAATATAGAGTACATGTCTGTGTAGGATAGGATGTATTGTTATATATGTTTCATGCCATGTAATATACCTGTAGAATATATAGTATTTTATATACCCTATACTATACATTTATCCTAGACTATACATCTTACAATATTTACAGAATGCAAATTAATGTATTATGAACATATGCCATATTGTTATGTGTACTATATGTTACATATATACTCTGTATGCGCATATATAGTGATCAAAAATGGAGGTAATAACTACATTAATTTGATGCATCAATGTGTTTGGTAACAAGTCAAAATATGAAGTAGTAATGAGATGAATAGAAATGTGTCTGTGAAAAGTTTACTCAAGTAGACATCCATTTACTCGCCATCAGTATGCTGCAATCTAAATTTGCCTACATAGAAACAAAGAAACAACACATTGGCAATAGACAGAAAAAGGGGAAAATTGGATGTATGAATATTATCCGTACAGCATTATACAGATAACTTTATAGAGATCCTGCTGTACAGTATTACATTGTAGTGATCATTAGTCACTGGATCTGTCATTTCTTTTATTTACAGAACTAGGCTGAACTCAACAAATGTTATTCCAGTCTTCAAGGATTGTTCTACAGTTATGATCTTGGCCATCATCTGCAAAGGGCAGTTTCATTTGCATCAGTAGAGAGTTGGTTGTTCTGTTTTCAAAAACCAGTTTCAGTATTGCTGTGATGAAGGAAGATGCTGAGTTATTTTAATTAACATGTTAACTGTCTTGAGGTCAAGTGGAACTTACTAATAAAAGTGAAATATTTATTATTAAGACAATAGTTCATTTTTAGTTTTTATTTTATTTCATTGTAATATATAGAGGGGTTACATTCATCAGGTACTGGGTACATTACTTCTTGAACATTGGTACCTCTTCCCATGTTTTTCTCCTGCTTTCCCTCCCTCCCATTCATCCCTTACCTTCCCTTTTTCAAGTAATCAAATACACTTATATACAAGATAGCAGGTACCAAAGTTGGATACAGTAACAACATGAGATAAGGCATAAGGGGAAACAAAAGAAAAAAGAAATAACTTCACATGATGTAACAATTTAGTGATTGAAAACAACAGTCACTAAGATAAGCCTTCTGTTTCCTTATCCTGGAGTACATTAAACTTAGCCTCATTCCATGTGGCCATGTGTACATAGCTTTTGTGCTATTGTGATCCCCTGTATAGTATATGTATATTTCATGTGTCCTGATTTTTCCAAAGGAGGGAAATCATGGAGCATATGTGTCTTTGGGTCTGGCTTACTTCACTTACTATGATTTTTTTCTATGTCTTTCCATTTCCTTACGAATATGGCAATGTTGTTCTTTCTGATGGCGGAAAATGGGGATCAAGACATGTGAAAGGGTGTCAATGTATGTGAATTAATGCACCTCCTACCTGGCAAATATCATGCAACCCTTCTATTAATTACAATAAAAAATATGAAAACCTCCCTTCCCCCACTTATCTTGATTTCCTCGCTCCCCTTTCTTATTTCAAATAACCAATTAAGCATATATAAAATATATCAGATAACAGGGTGAACTATTGTAACAATATGAGATAACCAAGAGAGCAAAAGAGATGAGAGATAATATAGTACATTAAAAACAACAATCATGCATTATATGGGTTTTGTTTCCACATCCTGGAGGTCCTTTCATTTAGTGTCATCCTCTATGGGCTTATGTATCTAGGTTTTGCTCTATTGTATATCTCTTCTAGGAGTGCCCAAGGTTTCTACTGATTATGACAAATGTTCCTTTGAGTCTGGCTTACTTCACTTATTATGATTTTTTCTAAGTCTTTTCTGTTTCCTTACAAATGCAGCAATGTCGTTCTTTCTGACAACAGCATAGAATTCCCACATCTTGTTGATCCACTCATCAACTGAGGGGCATCTGGATTGGTTCCATCTCTTCACTATGGTAAATAGTGCTTCAATGAACATCATTGTGCTAGTGGATTTAGTATGTCCTTGTTTCTTGATTAGGGCACTAGAGTGAGGTGCAATAAAAAAGTTATTTTGATTTGCATTTCTTTTATGGCCAGAGAAGTCGAGCATTTCTTTATGTGTCTATAGGCCATCTTATTTCTCCTTCGAGAAGACTCTTTTTAAAAAGTCTTTGAGGGGCCGGGAGTTTGGCCTAGTGGTTAAAGTGCTTGCCTAGCATGCATGAAGACCCGGGTTCGATTCCTTGGTACCACATACATAGAAAAAAGCCAGAAATGGTGCTGAGGATCAAGTGGTAGAGCTCTAGCCTTGAGAAAGTCCAAGGACAGTGCTCAGGCCCTGAGCTCAAGCCCAGAACTGGCCAAAAAAAAAAAACAAAAATAAAGTCTTTGACCCATCTTTTGTTGGGATGGTTGTTTCTTCTTTTACTCATATTTTTTTCATATAATTTTATTGTAATTAATAGAACGGTTACATTTTATTAACCAGATAGAAGATACATTACTTCACAAATATTAATCTCCTTTCTCATGTCATGGTCCCCATTTCCCTCTCTCCTCCCACCACACATCTAGATTTCCTTGCTCCCCTCTCTTATTTCAAATAACCAATTAAGCACTTATAAACTATATCAGGTGAAATACTGTAACAATATGAGATAACCAAGAGATAGTAAGAGAGATGAGAGATAACATAGTACATTAAAAACAACAATCACGCATTATATGGATTTTGTTTCTATATCCTAGAAGTCCTTTCATTTAGTGTCATTCTATATGGCCTGAAGTATCTAGGTTTTGTTCTATTGTATGATTGTTGAATATGAACTGTTGAATTTCTGTTCTATCTCTTCAATGACCCATTGGTGATTGAACAATATGCTGTTCAATCTCCTTGAGTTACCGGGTTTTCCTTGGTGGAGATTGGTATTCAGTTCCAATTTGATGCCCTTGTTGACGGTCTGAGAGAAAGCAGGGAATAATTTCAGTCTCTCTGAATCTGCCCAGGTTTGTTTTATGCCCTAAAATGTGGTCTATTTTGGAAAATGTTTCATGTGCTGCTGCTGAAAAAAATATATATATATTGTGATGTTGCTTGGTGAAATAATCTGTAGATGTCCATTAGATCTAGTTGGTCTATGCAGCTGTTCAATTCTGAGGTTTCCCTGTTGAGTTTTTGCCTGGTTGATCTTGTCCATAGGTGACAGTGGTATGTTAAAGTCACCAACAATCACTATGTTTAGATCTATGTGTGGATATATTCAAAGTAAAGTTTGCTTGATGAAGTTTGGAGCTCTGGGATTAGGTGTGCAGATATTTAAGATGGTTAAGTGCTCCTGGAGGAGATAACCCTCTCTTACTATGCAATAACCTTCTTTGTCTTTTCTCACTAATTTTCATTTGAGGTCTATTTTATCTGATATGCGGATGACAACGCTAGCCTGATTATGGGGGCCGTTAGCTTGATAAAACTTATTCCAACCTCTCACTTTCAAAAAATATTTGTTTTGGGGGGGCAAGATGTGTCTCTTCAAGATAGCAGAATGATGGATCTTGCTTTTTGATGCAGCTAGACAGTATATGCCATTTAATTGGAGAGTTAGGTCGATTGATATTGAGGGTTAGGATTGAAAAATATTAACTAGTTCCTGCCATTTTTAAAAGCCTTCATTAGAGCTGGTGGCTTGACAGTTCTTTTTTTTGCCAGTCCTGGGTTTGAGCTCAGGGCTTGTGCACTGTCCTTGGACTTGAGCCTCAGCACCACTTCCTGCTTTTTTCTATGTATGTGGTACCAAGGAATCGAACCCGGGTCTTTGTGCATGCTAGGCAAGCACTTTAACCACTAGGCCAAACTCCCAGCCCCTACCTTGACAGTTCTAGCAGTACTTATTAGCTGGTATTATTTTGAGGTGCTGTTCCTTTGTCAGTATCACATTTGTTTTGGTTTTCAGTGTGTAGAACACCTTTGACAATTTCCTGTAATGCTGGTTTGGTTGCTAGGTAATGTTGCATCCTTTCCTTGGAATGGAAGGTTTTTATTGTTCCCTCAGTTATGAATGGGAGCTTAGCTTGAATGGTAGTTATTTGTCTTAAGGGCATGACATATATCCTTCCAATCTCTTTTTGCTTGCATGGTCTCTGATGAGAAATCTGTGGTTGTTTGGATTGGTTTTCCCTTGTAGGTGATTGTTGTCTTCTCCCTAGCTGCTTTTAGGATCCTTTCTTTGGTCTCTATTCATCTAGTTTGGATTATAATGTGGCGGTGGGATGTCCTTTTCTGGTCAGGTCTGTTTGGAGTTCTAAATGCTTCTTGTATCTGGATGGGCCTGTCCTTCTGGGTATTTGGGAATTTCTCTGAGATGAATCCCTGAAGTATATTTCCAATACCTTTGACCTAATTCTCCAGGCCCTCCTCAATACCAATTAGCCTTAAATTAGGCTTCCTAATTGTATCTTGGACCTCCTGAAGTGTCTCTCATATTTCCTAGATTTGGTTTGACTCATTTTCTGTTCTTTCTCTACAAGAGTTAGGTTATATTCAACCCCCGAAATTCTGTCTACTACATCATCTAATCTGCTATCAAAGCTTTCTACTTTATTCTTCATCTCCCTTGCTTCTAATTGCTCATTTTTGATGCCTTGCATCTCTTGTTTTCGATCATGTACGGACTTCTTTAACTCCTTGATTTCCATTTGAGGGGTTAGCTCAGCAGCTTTGTTCTCTTTGGACATTTGTTGGAGTTCAGTCACCATTCTGTTTCTGGATTCTATGAAGTCGTCCATTTTTCTTTGTAAATACTTTATTATGGCCTCCTTTATGGCTTCCTGTCATTCACATATCACCTTGTTTATGGTTTCATCTTGTTTAGGCATGGCTTCCTCCTGTATCTCTTTCTGTGTTTTCACACTTTTCATTAATCATGTTTATCAATTGCACTTGTATTGCATTAGGGGACTCTCCTCTAGTTTGCCATTGCCTGTTTATATTGGGTGGGAGATGCTATTCTTTCGTTTGCCATTTTTATTGAGTTTCTTGTTCTGCCCATTTGAAAATGGGAGCAAGATTAATACTAAGCAAGACTTAGGGTGAAAGGTAAAATAGTTGAGTACAAAATTTAGAAAAAATAAGATAAAACTTATGAAAATGTGAGAAGTCATAGAAGGATATATAGAGAAAAGAGGAAGGTATATATAGGAAAGTTCAATAATAAAAATTTTAAAGAGTAAAAATAAACCATAAAAAGAAAGAAAAATAAGGAAAAAAAGGCTGAGTGGAGTTCCCACACAATTGTGAGGTATTAGACAAGAAATACTAAGGTTGGGAACCAACAGATTAAAAAGGATGTGACTGTATCAATATAAATGCCTTTGTATCCACTCTGTACCGAGTACTGTCACTAGGTTTCTAGGAACGATCACAATGACAGAAGGAAAGGTGAACGAGGAAGGAAAGAATCATAACATTAAAAAGAACATAAAAATGCAAATAAAAAAGGTAGAAAAAGAAAAAAGGGAAAAAAAGAAAGAAGAAATCTATTCTTCAGGTTTTTTACAGGGACATTGGGGAAGGATAGGAAACTTGTGTCTCCACTAAATTCGGGATCCAAACCCTTCAAAACATCTTTTTCTCTTTCAATTTGGCTCTGCAGTTTTTCTGATCAGTTTGCTTGATTGGGCAGGAAAAAAACCCAGTTCTGAGTAATTTTGAGTGGCCAAGCTGAACTGGCTCTAGGATCTGACAGCATCTCGGCCATCCAAGCAGAGGCTTTCTGCATGTGGATGCTTCATTGCTTTTTTCCCAGGAATGTGTCACACAGGAATTCGCTTTTCATTTCGTTGGTTGCTGGACTTGGACTCAGGGCCTGGGTGCTGTCCTTCAGCTCTCCAGCTCAATGCTAGCACTCGGCCACTATAAGCTCGAATGCAACTCTGTCTCACTAGCACTCTGCTGCTAGATTAGATGCCACAGTTTCACAGGGACTTTGCTCTGTCCAGGCTGACTCAGAACTGCAGTTTTTAGATAAATGAGTCCTTTATAAGGCCATGTTACTCCAATTAAAGCCACAAGATGGTCAACACAGAAATAGTGTCTAAGCATGATCTTACTTGGAACTCGGGCCAAAATTACATTTGAATAAGGATCTGCTGTCCTCCATGGGTCTGCTGGAAATTGTTATAAACTTAAAAGACCAAACTGAAATAGCAATTAAGCAATCATTTTGGTAGTTCTACTTTCCCTCCTTTCTGTCTCTTTTATTTTTTATAATTATTCATTTATTTATTCTTTATTTGTATTGGTTAGTTACTGCTTAGAATTCCAATAACAGTTTAAACTCAAATGACAATTTTTCCGTAATGCAAGAATTACAAACATCAGTGCACCCAAAGTCCAGACTTGAGTTTCCTTCTTTTTCTAAAATACATTTAATTGTAAAGTAGCATGAAACCCAATCATGAGAAGATAAATGTTTATACATTTCTTTTAAAACCCTTTTCCCAATTTAATATACTTTAAGGGGCAGTTTAAGAAATGCTAATCACATTACTCACATTTACCATCAGATTTCTAGTGTCAGTCTTCAAGGAAAAAGAGACAGGATGAAGATGGTCCACTGTTCCCATCTGACAAGGTTTAGATGAACAGCCTTTGTGCCAGCTTACTTTTTCACAATGCATGCACCCTCCCTAGGGCCTGTTCCACCATGGGGAACCCAGAGCTGCACTTTTGCCAATTCACCTCTAACCCCCAAAGATTGGCTCACAGGACTATCCTAAGTTTTATTTTGGATTTGATTACCTAAACAATTTTAAAGACAGACAGGAAAAGTTTCTGATATTGATACACAAATTCACATTTAAATTTGTGACACTTGTCTACAAACTTAACTCAAGGTAACAAATTCCAAATTCCAAACTTACCTCCTCTATGCTATACAGGATACAATGTTTATAATGTAAACAGCTCTATGCATTACAATACCAGATTTTTAAAATGCAGATTTCAGGATCTTTAGAAAAATACTCTTAACCAATTCCTCTTTAATGTAATGCAATAATCCTTTGAGACATTAGAAACATTCAAACCTAATACTTTTCTTGAAGTTTAAACTTAGATTTACCCAATTGCCTTTGTGTTTCAAGTATTAATTCGTTCATTGTTTTATACAGCATACTGACAATTTAACATGTTCACTCAAAACCACTCAAACCCATTCATACTAAATGATCTTGAAGCACACAAAATTAATGTCAGCCATATATTTTAGAGTCAAGAAAATTTTTTTGCCAATTTTACACTTGCAGGTGACAACCAGTTTTAAAACAAAACTTTCTAACAAGGCAACTTGGCTGAAATTTATTTTTCCAGAGCCTATTCCTGATGCCACATTTTTATTGCAGATGAAAGCTGGGTGGGAGTCTTAGACCAAGGGAACTAAGACTGAAGTTTGTGTCCTGCCACCAATTGTCTCCAGACTCTCACTTCAGCAGGTTGTTAGGAAAAAGAAAATTAGACTAAGTCTGCAGCTTCTTTGTCTGACCTCAGCTCGCCTGAATGGCAGCCGAACGGGAGGGGGCAATACCAAGTGCAATACCTACCCTAGGTGTGACCAAAACTTTTACTTCCCAGATATATTCAAATAGATAATAAAGATGTGCGCGCAAGCACACACACCACAAAGACACCCAAGGAAAAACATGTAAGAAGAAGACAGAAAAGTAAAGACTTTTAAGTAACTCCTAAGCTTCTGATGGCATGCCTGGCCTTAAACTATCAGAGTAAAAAAAACGATGGGACCCTGAACTCGGGGGGAGCACCTCCCCTATGGAGATTTGCATTCCCTGATAGCCGGCAGGTGGAGGCCATCCTAACCTACTACAAAAGGCTCTCAAACAAAACCAGACATTGACTCTTAACAAGAAAATTGGACTAAATCAGATACATTTAACACAAAAATGAGAACTCAGATGAATATTCTCACCAAACAGCTTATTTTGATTTAGACATGTCTTGCTGGTGTTACCCACAAGAAACCTAGAAGAGGATCAAGGTGTCCTTTTTCACCCAGGCTTTAGAGAGCTTGCTGTGTCTAGCTTTTTCCTCTCTCTTTTAGGCCCACAGTGCATTACATAAAAAAGGAAAAAAAAAGAAAGAAAATCCACGCAGACATACAGGGGGTTGGCTGACTTCTACTTACCTCCTGAGGCCTTTGCTTTTCACCTGGGCATATTTCCCAACAAATGTTGTTAATAGAAGGGGGGTAAAGTTAAACTACTGCTTATCCAATAGATGAAGAAGAATAGAAAAAACAAAATCAATCCTTTATCTCAGTAGCATACGAATTATTAGGAATTGATGAAAGACTTCTGAGCCCTGGTTGGGTGGCCCCCATGGGCTGCATAGACCTGTATTTGCCTGACCATTTTGATAACAAAAATGGGGAATTCTAAAGTTGTTCCTGTATCAATTTTGGTAGCTCCAATTGTTTTTTTCTGCCAACAGGCCACTGACGCACCCATACAGGGTCATGTGATTTCCAAGTTAACTGTGGTCCCTAAATTTGGTGGAACAGTTTAATGCCAATTTTCTCATAAATAATGCCGTCATCATAGAATGACACAACATCTATATCTTGTCTCTCCCGAGAGATTATTGGGCAGGTCCTCTTTAAGAACAGAGGCTGAACAACTCTCACCAGTGCAGCGGGTATGAGCTACTAGGCTGCCTAAGCCTTGGAGAGGGTACCTGCTGCAGGGTTTCTAGGAGGTGGGAACTTAAGGCCTGGCAGGAGATCAAAATTCCAGGCTAGGCATTGTTGTTGCCCCTGGCCTCAGCTTCATTATAACTGGCCACATTGCACTATAAAAAACTGTCTCCCAAAAGTATTGCCCACATGATTGCTTTCCAATTCAGGAGGGTCTTCAAGGTGGTAGGCATTGTTCTAAACATTTGTTCTACAAAAAGAGGGGAATTATTGAAGGATGGACTTCCCATCCCATGAGATTCCTGAGGGGCATAAGGGAAACTCCTTAAAGAAGCCACCAGGATGAGGGGGAGGTCAGCTTTCATTCTGGAGTTTGAGATCAATCAGTGATGGATAAATTTGCTGGCCTGTGATTTTATCTACAGGGGCAGCAGAGAACTCTCCCAGGGTGGCTCCTATTATGCTTCCCTTTCTGATGCTGCCAGGCCACCCTCTCCCAAGTGGACTTATCCCATCCTGCAAGAATCCATGGGCAGTTGGACAGAACAGTTTCATAAAATTGCTCAAGCTTTTTCTCTACCTTTAGCAAGGTTTCCAAATTTAGGGTTCCCTCCTCTGGAAACCACGGGCACACTTCCTTAATAAACTGTAGGATGGGAAGGAAGATGGCGCTGAGACAATAGGGACGCTGCCGAGCTCTCTCTGACAAAAAAAAAGAGAGAACCAGGGAGTCCCACGAGCCAACTACCTTAAGAAATCCACAACAACATACTCAAAAAGCTACAGAGAAGGACTCAAACCAGAAAAGAAATCCAGATAAAGCTTACATCCAACTTTCTCAAAGAATTCGGAATGCGAGGACCCCTCCCCCACCTCTCGCCGCTGGATCCAACCCGCAAAAACCTCGGAAAGCCATGGAAAGCCCCGAAAAGCTGCTTCAGCGGGTGTCGGCTCCACGCCGGGAAAGTGGCGGTGGGCACCAGCTCCAAGCCACGAAAAGCAGCAGCAGTGGAGGGTGCCAGGCCGGGAGCCCAACTGCTACAGAAACCAGCACAGAACCGGGCCAGTGAATGGCAGAAGCAGCGGAACCCAGACGCAGAACCAGAACAGCAAGCAGTGGAACCCAGACGCAGAAAACAGGAGGCCGCGGAGACCGGAGGGGAGTGAAAGACTCCCCACCAGCGTGGAGCACCTGCAGAGGATTCAAAGGCATGAGTAATACAGCACGTCACAAACACATCGGGAAAGCAGAGCGGGAGCCAAGCAATAGAACTTAAGTCAGACCCCAACATCCCGCCCGAGAAAGCCTGGTGGGAGCAGGGGGCAAGGAATTTAGAATCCTGTCCCTTTCCTCAACAGCCCCCTCCCTCAGGCCATTGACTGGAGATTGACAGGCAGGCTACTTAAGACCTTGCACCCCACCAAGGGAGGCGGGGCTGTCCCAACTCCCACCTGCCCAAGGGACTCAACCCCCAGCCCTATGACTGGAGACTGACAAGCGGGCAGACCCTAAGACTCAGCACCCCACCGGGGGAGGCGGAGCTGTGCCAGCTCCCACCTGCCCACCAGGCTCCTCTCCCAGGCCAATGGATCTGGAGAGTGGATGGCACTGGGACCCTGCCTTACAACAGCGGGTAGGGGGTGCGGGAAAGTATTTTATTTTTTATTTTAAGTAGTAAAAGGGTTACATGATATTTGCCAGATAGAAGGTGCATTAATTCACATACATTGATACCCTTTCACATGTCTTGGTACCCCTTACCCTCCCCCCAAACCCCTTACCTCCTTGGTTTTCCCTCTTCCATATCAAATTTCAAATATCCAAATACAAATAAATTCAATATATCAGATAACAAATTAAGATACTATAACAATATGAGATAACCAAGGGATAGCAAGGGAGATGAGAGACAACATAGTACATTAAGGACAACAATCATTCGTTATATGGCTTTTGCTTCAATATCCTGGAGGTCCTTTCAATTAGCTTCATACTATATGGCCTTACCTATCAAGGTTTTGCTCTATTGCAGATCTCTGCAAGTAGAGCCCAAGGTTTCTACTGATTATGACAAATGAGGGAAACCATTGAGCCTAAGTTCCTTTGAGTCTGGCTTACTTCACTTAATATGATTTTTTCTAAGTCTTTCCATTTCCTAACAAATGGGGTGATGTCATTCTTTCTGACAGCAGCACAGAATTCCATTGTGTACAAATACCACAACTTGTTGATCCACTCATCAACTGGGGGACATCAAGGTTGGTTCCATATCTTTGCTATGGTGAATAGTGCTGCAATGAACATTGTTGTTCTAGTGGATTTAGTATGTCCTTGTTTCTGGATGGTTGGGTAAATGCCAAGCAGTGGAATTGCTGGCTCATAGGGGAGTTCTATGTTTAGCCTTTTGAGGCACTGCTTTCTATAGAGGTTGAACGAGTTTGCACTCCCACAAACAGTGTAGTAGTGATCCCTCCTGGCCAGCATCTGTTGTTATTCGTTCCTGATCCTGGCCATTCTAACTGGAGTGAGGTGGAATCTTAGAGTTGTTTTGATTTGCATTTCTTTTATGACCAGAGATGTTGAGCATTTCTTCATGAGTCTATAGGCTGTTTTTGTTTCTTCTTCAGAGGAGACTCTCTTTAAGTCTTTGGCCCATTTTTTAGTGGGATGGTTGTTACTTTGGAGATTAGTTTTGGAGTGATTCAATTTTTTGAGTTGTCAAGCAGGAAGTTTTGTCTCCGTGGTGGCTCTGAGCAGCTGGTGACGTTCCATGCTGTCTTCTCGTGACAGTTTTCTGACTTTTTCCTCTCTGACTGTGGTGCTAAAGCTCATTTACGATCGATAGTGGGGTATGAATTTACCCCTACGATGATAGAACTGGTATCTTGGTGAGAGCTCAGAAAAACACACTGAACTGCTGCCATCTTCTGCTGATCTACTGGCATTAAATATTTTAAAGAAGGTACATCCTATTCCTGTTTTCTCTAGTGATCTCAATATGAATGGATGTTCAATTTCTCAAATGCATTCTCAACATCCAGAGAAATTATCTTATGATTCTTAACCCTAGAGCTAATAATATGATTATTACATTAATTGATTTGTGAATGTTAAATCAGCCTTGTATCTGTGGGATGAAGCCTAATTGATCATAGTATTTCATCTTCTTCATTTGACTCTGAGTAGCATTTGATACTGAGTAGTATTCTTCATTTGACTCTGGCTAGTATTTATTGATTTGGCTAGTATTTACTGAGAAACTTGGCATCTGTGTTCATCAGAAAGATGGTTCATTCCCTGGCTTGGGGATGAGTATTGGACTCATAATAAGACTTTCAACAGTATAAGTATTAACTCATCTTTATAAGTTTTATAGAATAATGCAAAGAAACCATCGGGGCCTTGGCTCTCTTAGTTTGAATGTTTCTGATTGCTTCTGCTTTCACATTGTATGAAATTGGGTTTCAAAGGAGAACATGAATACTTATTTTTATGTTCAAATAAAAGTAGTGCTCATGCATAATGTGTGGTGATATTACTCATTGTGAAACATTAAGAATTCAATTCTTTAGTAATACATTTTTTCTGCTTAACCAAAAATGTACTTTTAAATATATTATATACTTACTATATTATACAATGAATACCTATGATGATGGTCTTCATTCAATGAATATTCCAAACCTAAAGATCTTCTATTATAATAAGCATTAACATAGAAAATGCTCTTAAATTTGGAAGGACATTTATTTATTAAAGATTTATTAACATTGATTTTTACAACATATTTCAATTAACATGTTTAACAAAGAAGTATTCAAGAAGGGAATGTCTATGTACAATCACAGACTCTTAATTTTTAGAACATAATCAAAATTAGGCTAAGGGATTGTATATCACATATATGTATTAATCAATGTGATAAAACATTATGCCTATGGAGTCATAAATATTTTTGTCTATGTTGTTGTGTTTATATTGCCCATACTATGTGCATATAATTGGGTATGCAAATATTGAGTTCTCACTCTTGGACTGTTAAGATCTAAGAACCACTTATTAATGATACCATGAACTTTTGGTTCTTTGGTCTTAACTTGTCTCACTCAATATGATTCACTCTAGATTCATACACTACCCTGCAAATGCCTTTATTTTATCTTGTCTGTTGGATATGTAGAATTCCATTGTATATATATAGATAGACAGACAGACAGATACATAGATAGATAAATAGATACATACATACATACATACATACATACATACATACATACATACATACATACGTATCACATTTTCTGTATCCATTCATCTGCAGTAGGGCATCTGGATTGTTTCCATTGCCTGGCTATTGTGAACAGTTCAGAGATAAACGCAGCTGAACAGTTATCCTATCATATGTTGGGTTATGATGTTCAGGGTAGATGCCCAGAAGTGGTATGGCAGGATTATGGGAAAGTCAATTTCAACTTCTTTAAAAAATCTCCCCAATGCTTTCCAGAGTG
The DNA here is from genome assembly GCF_031878675.1 of Megascapheus bottae. NCBI lineage: Eukaryota > Metazoa > Chordata > Mammalia > Rodentia > Geomyidae > Megascapheus > Megascapheus bottae. The sequence continues at coordinate 7,368,249 of NC_143548.1, forward strand.
GTTGAACTAGTTTACAATCCCACAAGCAGTGTAGGGTTCCGTTTTCTTCATAAACCTGCCAGCATCTGTCATTGTCTGAGTTCAAAATCTTGGCCATTCTTGTTGGGGTGAGGTGGTCCCTTAGAGTTACTCTTATTTGCATTTTTATGATCATGGATGATGAACATTTTCTCATATGCTTTTCTGCCATTTTATTCTCTTCTTTTGATAAGTGTCTCTTTGGTTCCCTTGCTCATTTAGTACTTGGTTTGTTGGGGTTTTTTTTGGGGGGGGATTTGTTTCTTGACCTCCCTGTAGATAATGGATAGTAAGCATTTGTCAGATTTCCCAGTTGGTTGGCTGTCTCTCTACTTTTTGGCTATGTTTTTATCTGTGCAAAAACATTTATTTTTAGATTGTCCCTTTTATCAAGACTCTCTCCAATCTGTTGTGACCCTGAGATTCTTTTCAGGAATTTTTTGCCTGTGCCTATAAGTTCCAGTGTCTCTCCTACTCTATCATGTAGCAGTTTCATGGTTTGTGGTCTGATATTGAAGTCTTTCATCCATTTTGAGTTAATGCTTGTTCATGGCAAAAGGCTAGGGTCAATTTTAACTTTTCTGCATAGGGCTGCCCAGTTTTGCCAGCACCAATAATTGAATAGACCGTGTTTGTTCCAGTTCATATATTTGGCTCCGTTCCTAATACGAGGTGACTATAGGTATGTGGTTCTTTGTCTGGAATTTCTATTCTGTTCCATTGATCTTCTGGTCTGTTTTTGGTCTGTTTGGTTATTATGGCTCTATCATAGTGTGTGAAGTCAGTATTGTAATACCACTTGCATTGCCTTTTTGGGCTATAATTGTTTTAGCTATTCTAGGTTTTTTCTTGCTCCATATGAACCTTTGGATTGTATCTTCCATTTCGTTAAAGAATGTTTTTTGGGATTTTGATGGGGATTGCATTGAATTTGCCTATCAATTTTGGTAGTATAGCCATTTTCAATATGTTGGTTTTCCGTAACCATGACCATGGGATGTCTTTCCATTTTCTCGTATCCTCTTTCATTTGTTTTGTTAGGCTTTTATAGTTTTCATTAAATAATTCCTTTACATCTTTGGTTAAGTTAATTCCTAAGTATTTTATTCCTTTGGGGGCTATTGCGAATTGAATCATTTTCATGATTTGGCTTCTGTTTGTGTATTGTTGGTGTACAAGCAGGCTACTGACCTCTTAAGGTTAATTTTGTATCCACTTTGCTAAAGTGGTTTATTAATTCAAGGAGTTTGGGAGTGGAGCTTAATGGGTCACTCAAGTACAGGATCATGTCATCTGTGAATAGAAATAGTTTAATTTTTTCTTTTCCTAATTGGATCCCTTTAATATCCTTTTCTTGCCTTATTGCTCTGGCTTAGGGTTCCAAAACTATATTGAAGAGAATTGTCTATTTCCTTATTTTAAGGTAAATGGTTCCAGTCTTTCACCACTTAGTGTAATACTGGCTGTAGGTTTGTCATATATGGCTTTAACTATTTTACGGAACATATCTCTTATTCCTACTTTTTGTAGTGCTTTCAATAGGAGTGGATGTTGTATTTTGTCAACTGCCTTCTCCTTGTCCAGAGAAATTGTCATATGATTCTTACCCTTAGCTCTGTTGATGTAATGAATTACATTGATTAATTGCTAATGTTAAACTAGCCTTGCATCTGTGGAATGAAGCCTACTTGATCATAGTGTACAATTTTTAAATTTGTTTCTGATACTGTTGTCTAGTATTTTATTGAGGAGTTTACATCTGTGTTCATTAGAGAGGTAGGTCTGTAGTTTTCTTTTTTTGTTGGGTCTTTGCTGATTTGGCATGAGAGTAGTATTAGCTTCATAAAAGGAGTTTGGTATTGCTCCTTCTGCTTCTATTTCTTGGAATATTTTCAAGAGTGTATGTGTTAATTCATCTTTAAATGTCTTGTAGAATTCTGCAGTGAAACCATCTGGACCTGGGCTCTTTTTGTTTGGCGTTTCCTTGATTGCTTCCTCATTTTCATTGTATAAAATTGGATTGTTCAATTTGTTTACCTCTTCATTGTTCAAGGTGGGTATTATAAACATGATCCTGTGTGATTGCTAAGACACTCATAGGTTCCACCATAAGCAAGACAATGAAAAGAATATACAATGTGAAACCATATCTTCATTAGTGGTACCACAAACTTCATCTGCAAAGATGCTACATTCATTATAAAGATGGAAACAATAACTTTGAGTAATTTGTGTATCTGTACCAGAATACAATCAGCATACATTACAAGACATTTAGAGAAAGAGTCTGAAGAGAAGTTCCATCTTGACTTTTGAGGAAGTCCAATTTTCAACAGATATGAGTTCCATTAAATGTCTTGACACAGGTTATGTTTCAGATATCTAACCCATTGTCAACATATCAATGAAGGCACTCTGTTGTTGCCTAGTTGCTATACTGAAGGCTTAGTTAGAACCTGCTATTAATTATATTTCTTCAGAGTAGATTAAATCCCCTTTCAGGCCAGAGAAGTATGCATTGGGCATAATGAAAAATTCACAGTCATTAGGAAATTCGATGTGTTTAATGGCCTAAGATCACTCCCTAATTCCTTACCAGGACAAGGATTTTGGATATGTAGGGTATTGGATTTTAAATATCAGGATTCCTGCATATCAGTTCAAGCTATCTCTCATCTCTTTTGCTGTCCCTTGGTTATCTCATATTGTTACAGTATCTCACTTTGTTATCTGATATATCAGACAAATTTGTATTTGCTTATTTGAAATAGGATAGGGAAGGGGGTAAACAAGATGATGGATGGGGGAAAGGGGGAGGAAAATGGGGACCAAGACATGAGAAAGGGTATCAAAGGATGTGAATTAATGCACCTTCTATCTGGCAAAAATAATATAACCTTTCTATTAATTACAATAAAAATATATGGAAAAAGGAACAATACTGTGAAATCATTACTGAAAACCAAATTTCCATTCAAATACATCAGGTTCCTATGAAACTTCCATAAAGTTATGTGAGGGGTGTTAAATAAAAAATTCACTGCTTGAACAAATAATCCATAGCTTGATTTTCTATTAGTGACGATTTCCCACATGTAAACCCTCAAACTACAAACAAACCCCATGGTGTCAGACACATGGTTTCCTCTCAATAGGATCCAAGCTTTAAAATATATTGACGTGTAAGTGTGTGATTGGGGTCTCTATATTTCCCTTATTTGTTCTTTGACTGTGTTCATCTCATTCTTCTCTTGTATGCTCAAATTACACATGTAACAGGAAAAGTACATAATAATTCTTATAATAGATGGATAGATATCATACACATACCAGATTTCTTCGCATGTAAAAGGTTCTAAACAGTGGAAATTGAAAAAGTTGTGATTCTACCTTAAGTGTAGGAGCTTTTTATTTACTGTACCACATGAAAGAGGCTGATTACAGTCATGAGCCTATTATGTACACATTGAATTTTACCCAGAATATATTCTCGTTCACTAGAGAAACAGAAAACCCCCAGAGGGTGAGCACAGATCTGTAGTTGTACCAGAAAGAGAGGGCCTCATATCTCATAAATACCTACAGATCAACCATTTAATCTTTCAGAAACAAATCCCCAAGACACAACCATCCCATGTACAGTTGCACTGGGAACTTAGAGGAAATTCTCTGAAGTGGAACAATCTACAGTCAACAGACACCTGAAGGAATGCTCCGTTTCACTGGCCATTAAAGAAACGCATATGAAAACAACTATGAAATTCCAGCACCCTACAATCTGAACAGCCATTGCCAACAAATCTAATACTCACAGATGCTGGTGGGGATGTGGTAGGAAGGAACACACATTCTAACAATGGAAAGTAGAACAGAGTTTCCTCCCAATACTAAACCCAGCAAAACAACAGCTGGACATATACCCCATTTCTTGCCCAAAGAGCCACACTCAATATACCGGCACAACCATGATCTCTGCAGACTTATTTATCATAGCTGAGCTATAGACCCAACAAGGGTGCACGGTCCATGTTTGGATGCAGAAAATGTGGAATAAATACACAATGGAATTCTGTACTGTCAAGTCAAAAAGAGACATTGTACCATTTCTAAGGCATTGTAAAGATGTGGAAAGAATCCTATTGAGGTCAGTTAAGCCAGTCCAAAAGGAACATTAGCTCCGTGATTTGCCTCCTTTGCAGTGATGAGTATGTATCCATGGGTTTCTGCAAGTTTCTGAGATCTCAGGTGTCATTTCTATAACATTTTACCTCATATGGGACTAGGAACGTATACTCTGATCAAACCCAGGTTGGAGAGGTTTTCCTTACACTGTCATTTTGCTGTATTTTCTTCCTTGAAACAAGAATTAACTGCCAAGGTGATTTAGTGATAAATTCACTTTGGTTCTGATGAGCAACTCTATTGATCTGTCTATCTATTACTTGATCTATTCATATCTATCTGTCTAGAGACCGATGTATTTATCTATCTTTCCATTACTTTCTTTATTACAAGCCTGCTCATGAGTTCAGGGCTTGAGCATTGTCCTTGGACTTTCTCCACACTAGAGCTCTACCACCTGAGCCTCTGCAACACTCCTGGCTTTTCTCTACGGATGTGGTACAGAGGAAACGAACCTGGGCTTCCTGCATGCTGAGCAAGCACTCTACAAATGGGCCAAACCCCGGCACTCTCTTTCCATTTCTGTACCATTATATGAAATAAATCCGCATGTGCTTTGTGCTCTTTCTATATCTCCTATTTAGATTCAAAACAAAGGTATGGGAATGCCAGTGTTTTGGACCTATATGTTCGTGTACCTTTTCAGTCATTGAATTGGGATTTCCTCTCATATCCTTCCTGATGCAAAACCTATTTTTGGACTCTTAGAAACAAAGAAAGCTTACTTGTGTATGTTCTTGTCATTTTTTCAGGTTGGTGTGCACACAGGAACTGTTTCCGTGTAGAAATCTGAAAGCAGGAGAACCCAAGAACCAAGGACAATATGTATATATAAATAGTCCCCAAATATTCTTGTGTGGAGGAATGATTGTGAAGATATTCAGCAATTGATTTGATTTGATCAATTTGTGAGTTACAAAATGTAATTAGGACTAGAAAAATAAGTAATACATGGCAACTATCTTACAAATTTCTAAGCATTTGTTTCATGGTAGGAAATTATTTTGAACAACTATTTGGTACTGTTCACTTCTTTCTTACCCAGTTCAACAAATGCTCTGTAAGCTTCTAAATAGCTTTTATTCTAGGCCACACCACAATCCTAATTCATCGATAAAATAGTGGGCCACAAAAAATATGAGAATTCACAATCAAGCAAGGCCTGTAATCCAAGCGACTGAAGGGACTAAGATCTGAGTAATGCAGTTCAAAGGCAGCCCTGTCATTGCAGGCTGTGAGATACTTATCTTCCTTCATCATCAGATAAATAGAAAATGAGGTTGTGACACTAGAGGCAAGGTGGTAGCCCTGAGCTGCAGAGATCATAAACAACACACAGGCCAGAGGCAGTATAAGACAGAACTCTGGAGCCACAGATCAGGGAAAGCCCAGAGATCCAAGTAAAACCCTAGAAAACACACATAAATACAACATAACAAAAAGGATAAAGAGAGAAAGAAAAAGAGAAACAGAGAGAGGAAGAGACAGACAGACAAACAGACAGAGTTTTGACATAAACATGTGGGTTTCACCATGCTGTCAACTTCTCTTGTAATAAAAACCTCATGGTCAGACTCATTTGGATATCCTCATCTAGTGTTACATGGAGAGAATTCAAGGTAGGTTATAGGAAGAAATTAACAAATGACCGGGAAATATGCAGGGAAGGCCAAAGAACATGTTGCTGAAGATTTCATATTTCATCTTGAAACCCAGTACATCGTTATCTCAATGGAAGCTTTCATGGTAAGCTTTCATGTTTGGAATTGTATTAAGATTAAGGTTCAGTAGGCACATTTCAAGGTCCAGAGAAATATCCTAATTCATAATTAATTCACACATCAACGTCTTTACATTTTGAATTTTCCAATTTTCCTACCTATATTTCTTTGAAGGCTGAAGTGAGTAATTAATGAAGAAGCAGTGAATGACCCGACAACCTATGCTATAGAGATAACAGTGAGATATTGGCAGAATTAATTAGAAATAATGGGTAGTTGAGGTATGCACCCTAGTAGAACCTTGTGTGAAAATGAGTCACAGCTATCCCTTCTCAGCTGAATTCTTGTCTATGTCTACCAATGTCAGACAAGACATGGACGGGAGGTGTAAGAAGAGCCAGTTGCCCTCTTTTAGATGGGATGGGATGTGTCTATGGACATAGGCGGAAGTGGGGCAGGACTTCCTGGATTGGCGCCCCAGAAGTGAGAAGGCTGACCTGTGTCACAAAACTGGGACCCATCCCAGCGGCGGCCCACACAGAAGGAAACTTGTTCAATGTCTCTGGTAAGTACTATGGAGATTTCTCACAAGACTAAACCTAGACCTTCAAGATGACCCAGAAATCTCACTGCTGGGCATTTACTCAAATGTCCAGAAAAAAGGATATACTAATCTTACTAGCACAAGTTGCCGGGGCCAGCAGGCAGCAAACCAGGGTTCGCAGATTGGGATTCCTGAAATAGGGGAAAGGACTAGGAAAAATTAAAAGAGAAACAAACAGATGGAGTTCAGGAGGACAGCTGCCCAAGTCAGCAGTCCAAGAAGGCTGTTAGCTCCAAACTGCCGCCTAAGACTCTCCTGTTTATTTTAAGTTCGGACCTTAAATACTCTTCTTAAAACTAGGGAACTGCTAGAGGCTACATTCATACAAAATAGTAAACAAGTCACATATAGGATAAATGAGAAAGGATTAACATTGCTTAAAGTCATCCTGATAAGAACTGATTGACATTGCTTAAAGTTATCCTGATAAGAACTGATTGACATTGCTTAAAGTTATCCTGATAAGAACTGATTGACATTGCTTAAAGTTATCCTGATAAGAGTTACTTCCTTGTGTATACAGTTGTGTAGGTCCAAGGTCAGGTCCAAGGTCATTGACCCCACAGTCGGTCCCCAACACACAATGATGTTTATTTCAGCATTGTTTATCATAACTAAGACATAGAAACAGCACAGTGGATGAACAGAACAAGAAGATAGAGTACTTATTCACAAATGAATTCTATGCTGCAGTCAGAAAGGAATATATTGCCCAATTCATAAAAAATGGAAGACTTCAAAAATATCATGTTAAGTGAAGTAAGCCAGACCAAAAGGAAGACAGACTCATTCATTCCCTCATTTGTAATGATTAGTACATATCTAAGACTTTCCTAGCAGAGAATCACAATAGCAAATATAGCTATGTACATAGGGCCATATGGGATGAGAGTAAAAAACATGAAATCTAGGATACGGAAACAAGAGGATTATCTTTGTGAGTGTTTTTCTTCATCTATTATGTTTTTCCCCTCATGAATTATTTTATGTGTTTGCTGTATGTTACTTTTTTATCTTGTATTTTGTATATGCTTATTTGCTAATTTGAAATAGGGAAAGGAAGAGTGAGGACAAGATGATTGGAAAGGGAATTTGGGAGGGAAAGAGGGACAAAAAACATGAGAAGAGTTATTAATATCTGAGAAACAATGCACACACAACATGAGGAATGTAACATGAACCCCTCAGTACATTATCCTGACAATAAATTAGAAGCAAATTATATTAAAAGATGTTAGCCAGACCTGGTAGCTCAACAACTGTGTGTTTATGGCCATGTAAGATTTGCCTAAGTGAAATGAACTCCAGGGAAAGGAACATAGAAATTTATATATGTGTTGTTCTCAGTGTAGTACGTGAAATGGCTTCCTTCTTCATTCATACTATTCTTCCTTTTCCTTTAATCTTTTTAGTGCTTTTCCCTGTTATTTTTGAATTTGAATTGATACGTGGTGTACTATGTACACATGGACTTCTTTCCTTGATTCAGTGAAGGGAAAAGGAAAATGAAGCTGATGCATAAAGGAACAAAATAAACCATTATATCATAGGATCTGATGTAGGAAATGAACTTTACAACTGAGCAAGAAGTGGAAGGAGGAAAAATGGGAGGAAAATCATAGGAATGCATAGCAATCTTCAAGAAGAATCTTAATATGCTATGAAAACATGTTTAAGCACTCTTAAGTTGTCATAAAAATAAATTTAAAAAAAGGAAATATGAAATAATGAACAATATTCTTACAAAAAGAATTTAAAGCAGGCCGGGAATTTGGCCTAGTGATAGAGTGCTTGCCTAGCATGCACAAAGACCCAGGTTCGATTCCTCACCACACATACATAGAAAATAGCTGGAAGTGGTGCTGTGGCTCAAGTGGTAGAGTTCTAGCCTTGAGAAAAGTCCAAGGTTAGTGCTCAGGCCCTGAGTTCAAGTACCACAACTGGCAAAAAAAAGAAACAACCACACAAAAAAAGAATTTAAAGCCAGTATAATTATTGGTGTTTTGTCACACTCACATCTCTCAAATAGATCATACTTTTATTTATCCTCAAATACTTTATTGATTTTTTGTGAAAAATTTTTTGTTTAACTTTCCTTTATCTATGGTACTTGACCTGAAATTTATAACTACTTATATTGATAGAAATTGTTCATAACCTCATTTTCCAAACATTATTCTTGTATGCCTATTTGCTTTGAGTGTTGTCACTATAAATTCTACCTGTTTCAGTATCAATGAATTGTGCTGATTGATTTTCATATTTCCTCCACAATTTCTATATCATATCAACTTACATTTATTTCATGTGTTTAACTGTTCTGTTACACAGTTATTATAGTAGAAAAACAATTTTTATAGGGAAATTCAATTCTGGGTAAATATTTCTAACTTATTGTTTCGTGTTTCAAGAATATTTGAAGTTATCAGATTAGAATACAAAAGTACTCTATAAACCTCTGAATAGATTTTTGTGCCACTATAACAATGGTAAGTTATGGCTAAATCCTAAGAAATCTGTATGTATTGATATAAATAGGCATGTGAATCTGACAGTATTTAATCATTGTGTGCTTCTGTATTTCACAACCTTCTGATAGAGTCTGAAAAGATTTCATTGGAAAGTCCTAAGTTGATTTCCAACTTGTGTAGATGAGTTTGAATCACAGATGTATTTTAGGAAAATTATGGCAAATATTTAAAATATGAGAATATATCAGATTTATGAACTTTCAATATTTTTGCTATCTTGGTTTGAAATTGAAGTGAACAAATAATGACTAAGCTTTACTCACTGACCATGTATATGCCAAAGAAAGCATAGCCAGTTGTGGGTAGAATCAAAAAAAATGAGTGCTTTGAGGATGCAGTAGGGCTGTGCACTGTGTGAAAAACCCTTCACAGAATTCCTAGACTGAATTCTGGCACATGTCTACTAAATTGTTCCCAGGAACAGCGAGAGAAATAAAGAAGGACCTTGTCTCCTGTCCACGGTGTTATACAGGTGTGGGCTGAACTTCCTGGCTGGGCCACCAGAATTGAGGATGATGAGGTGCATCACAATCATGGTGACCCCACGAAGAGGCAGCAGGACAGAGAAAGAAAGGTTGCTAGGGGAAAGTCTCCTTCTGGGCCTTCTGCCTTGGCAGTGACCAAGGGGCCTCGACTACCTTGGCGAGTTCAGTGGGCTCTCAGTAACCTCTAACAGCCCCTTCCCTTCTTTGCATCTTCCTTTTCCATGCTGTGTATGATAACTGCTTGACATATGGATGTTCTTTGATATTTCTCAACTGATTCTGGATTTTCCCTTTCTATCTCTAAAGTCCACCAGGTCATATCCAGAGTTTTCTGAAAGTAGTCAGTTGTGTACAATGGACAAAGAGCTAGTATCCATTACTGCTTCAAACTTGAGAAAGTACCAATTTCCATCCCCCCTGACATGACATGTATAATTCTCTCTGACATGATTTTGTGTATCACAGCAAACATATATGCACTATGTTCTGGTTCTGCTTCTTCATCAAAAGACACATGATGCTGAAATGTTCCACCAATTGAGTTAGAAAACCTATTAAATTCAAAAAGAATATAAAGTATTCCTTAACCCAATTTTCATGACTTCTATTCAAGGAAATCCTCAAATGAGGTCTAGTTTTGAGATAAATGTAGAAGTTATATGGGTTTTGTTTCATTTTGCTTCTAAATATAGTTTATTTTAAATATTCCAAGGCAATCACAGAGTGACACAGGGAATGTTATCCCATTTAAGCTGTGAAGAGTGTGGAGAAACCAGATTTTTAATATTTATATTATTAATTCTTGGAAAGGATGCTAGTATATATTAATTAGAGAAATTAAAGTATTTTAAGGATGGGTTCATTGGGCCAGGACTATAGACTTGTTATAGAATGATAGCAATATATGCACACAGCCTAGACTCTATTGTTTGGAAACACGTACCCAGAGAAAGCCAAAAGTGATTGAAATATCAGAACTCTGATCCTTGAAAAGGCTCATAGCTGAAGTCCAAGAGCTGAAATAAATCCCTAGGGTGGCCAAAAATGTGAGTAAGAATGAAAAATGAAACTTCAGAAGGTCATTCGTTTCTTCATTGTTTTTTGGATTACTAAAATCAAAGTGTGTCTCCATCTAGTTTTGTCATGATTTTACTAAAAGAATTTTTCTCTCCACAGTACTTTTTTTATTTATCTTATTGTAATTAGTAAAAGGGTTACATGATATTTGCCAGATAGAAGGTGCCTTAATTCACATACATTGATACCCTTTCACATGACTTGGTACCGTTTCCCTCTCCACCCACACCCCCCAACCGTCTTGGTTTTCCCCCCTTCCCGATCAAATTTCAAATATCCAAATACAAATAAATTCAATATATGAGATAACAAAGTGAGATACTATACCAATATGAGATAACCAAGGGACAGCAAGGAGATGAGAGACAACATAGTACATTAAGGACAACAATCATTCATTATATGGCTTAGGTTTCACTATCTTGAAGGTCCTTTCAATTAGCTTCATACTATATGTCCTTATGTATCAAGATTTTGCTCTATTGCAAATCTCTGCTAGTAGAGCCCAAGGTTTCTACTGATTATGACAAATGAGGGAAACCATTGAGCCTAAGTTCCTTTGAGTCTGGCTTACTTCACTTAATATGATTTTTTCTAAGTCTTTCCATTTCCTAACAAATGGGGCGATGTCATTATTTCTGACAGCAGCATAGAATTCCATTGTGTACAAATACCACAACTTGTTGATCCACTCATCAACTGAGGGACATCTAGGTTGGTTCCATATCTTTGCTATGGTGAATAGTGCTGCAATGAACATTGTTGTGCTAGTGGGTTTAGTATATCCTTGTTTCTAGGTGGTTGGGTAAATGCCAAGTAGTGGAATTGCTGGGTCATAGGGGAGACCTATGTTTAGCCTTTTGAGGCACTGCCACACTTCTTTCCATAGTGGTTGAACGAGTTTGCACTCCCACCAACAGTGTAGTAGTGATCCCTCCTGGCCACATCCCCTCCAGCATCTGTTGTCATTCGTTTTCCTGATCCTGGCCATTCTAACTGGAGTGAGGTGGAATCTTAGAGTTGTTTTGATTTGCATTTCTTTTATGACCAAAGATGTTGAGCATTTCTTCATGTGTCTATAGGCCATTTTTGTTTCTTCTTCAGAGAAGACTCTCTTTAAGTCTTTGGCCCATTTTTTAATGGGATGGTTGTTACTTTGGAGGTTAGTTTTGGAGTGATTCAATTTTTTGAGTTGTTGATATATTTTAGATATGAGGCCTTTGTCCGTTGTTTGGTTGGTGAAGATCTTCTCCCACTCTGTAGGCTTCCTGATTAGTTTACTAGCTATGTCCTTTGCCATACAAAAGTTCTGCAGTTAAATGCAGTCCCACTTATCCAGCCTTTCTCTGATTTGTTGTGATTCTTGGTCCTTATTAAGAAAGTTTCAACCTGTGCCAAGGAGGCCTAGTGTATCTCCTATTCCTTCCTGTAGAGTTTTCAGTGTGTCAGCTTTTACCTCCAGGTCTTTGATCCATTTGGAGTTAATTCTAGTGCAAAGTGACAAAGAAGGATCCAGCTTTAGTTTTCTGCAGGAGCTTAACCAGTTTTGCCAGCACAGCTTGTTGAAGAGGCTGTCTTTCTTCCATTCTATTTTTTTGGCTCCCTTGTCAAAGATTAGGTGGCCATAGGTCTGTGGTTTAATATCTGGGTCCTCAGTTCTATTCCATTGGTCTTCAGGCCTGTTCCTTTGCCAGTACCAAGCTGTTTTGAGAATTATAGCTCTGTAATAGAGTCTAAAGTTTGGAATTGAAATTCCTCCAGCGCTGTTCTTGCTGCTAAGAAGTGTTTTTGCTATACAGGGTCTTTTATTATTCCATATGAAATTTTGGATTGCCTCTTCTATTTCTTTAAAGAATGACATTGGGATGTTGATGGGTATTGCATTGAATTTGTAGATAGCTCTTGGCAAGATTGCCATTTTCATAATGTTGATTCTTCGAATCCAGGAGCATGGGAGGTTTTTTCCATTTCCTTAGTTCTGCTTTAATTTCCTTTTTTAGGGTTTTAAAGTTTTCGTCAAAAAGGTCCTTTACATTCTTAGTTAAGCTAATTCCTAGGTACTTCCTTTTCTTTGAGGCTATTGTGAAAGGAGTTTCTTTCCTGATTATTGCCTCATTCCTCTCACTGTTGGCGTAAAGGAAGGCAGTTGATTTTTGAGGGTTGATTTTATAGCCTGCTACTCTTCCAAAGCTTTGATCAGCTCAAGGAGCTTGGGAGTAGAGTCTATAGGATTCTTTAAATACAGAATCATGTCGTCTGCAAAGAGGGATAGTTTTATTTCCTCTTTCCCTACTTGGATCCCCTTTATGCTTGCTTCTTGCCTTATTGCACTGGCTAGGAATTCTAGTACTATGTTAAAGAGGAGTGGAGAAAGTGGGCATCCTTGTCTCGTTCCAGATTTTAGAGGGAATGGCTTTAGATTTTCATCATTAAGTGTAATACTAGCAGTAGATTTCTCATACACAGCCTTTATTACATTGAGGAATGTTCCATGGATTCCTAGTTTCTCCAGAGCTTTTAACATAAAGGGGTGTTGGATCTTGTCAAATGCCTTTTCCGCATCTGTTGAGACAATCATGTGATTTTTGTCCTTGCTCCTGTTGATGTGTTGAATTATATTAATTGATTTGCGTATGTTGAACCAGCTTTGCCTCCCTGTGATGAATCCAGTTTGCTCATAGTTTATAATTTTTTTGATGAGTTGTTGTAGACGGTTGTCTAGTATTTTGTTGAGAAGTTTTGCATCAATGTTCATCAAAGATATAGGTCTATAGTTCTCTTTCTTTGATGAATCTCTGTCTGCTTTGGGGATGAGGGTTATACTGGATTCATAGAATGGTTTGGTAAGGAACCTTCATTTTCAATTTCGTTGAAGAGCTTGGGGAGTATTGGTGTGAGCTCTGCTTTGAAGACCTTATAGAATTCAGCGGTGAATCCATCTGGCCATGGGCTTTTCTTAGGTGGAAGTTCTCTAATTGCCATTTCTATTTCAGAGCTTGAAATAGGCCCGTTGAGTTGGCTTAGTTCTTCTTGGTTCAGTGTGGGTATGTTAATATTGGCTAGGAATTCATCCATATCATCTAGATTCTCAAATTTGTTGGCGTAAATGTTTGAGAAGTATTCCCTCATGATATTCTGGATCTTGGTAATTTCTGTCGTGATATTACCATTTTCATCTGCGATTTTGTTTATTTCGATATGCTGTCTTCTTTTTTTGGTAAGATTTGCTAAGGGCTTGCCAATTTTGTTAATTCTTTCAAAGGACCAACTCCTTGTTTTGTTGATTCTTTCTATAGTTTTTTTGGAGTCCAAATCATTTAATTCTGCTTTGATTTTAATTATTTGCTTTCTTCTGCTGGGATTAGGGTTGGTTTGTTGCTCTTTTTCCAGGAGCTTAGGGTGAGACACTAACTTGTTGGTTTGCAATTTTTCCAACTTGTTGTTGAAGGCACTCAGCGCTATAAATTTTCCTCTGAGTACTGCCTTTGCTGTGTCCCAAAGGAGTTGGTATTTTGTGTGCTCCTTACTGTTAAATTTCATAAACTGTTGGATTTCTGTTCTGATCTCTTCGATGACCCATTAGTGATTCAACAATGTGTTGTTCAGTCTCCATGACTTCTTGGGTTTTCGTTGGTGGAGATGTGTGTTCAGTTCCAGTTTGATGCCTTTGTGGTCTGAGAGTGTGCATGGAATAATTTCAGTGTTTCTGAATCTGTCCAGGTTTGTTTTATGGCCTAAGATGTGATCTATTTTGGTCTATATAGTTGTTCAGTTCTAAGGTTTCTCTATTGAGTTTTTGCCTTGTTGATCTGTCCATAGGTGAGAGTGGTATGTTAAAGTCACCGACAATCACTGTATTTCGATCTATGTATGGTTTTAGTGTAAGTAAAGTTTGCTTGATGAAGTTTGGAGCTCCGGGATTGGGTGTGTAAATATTTAGGATCTTAATGTCTTCCTGGAGGAAAGATCCTTTTAGTAGTATGTAGTAACCTTCTTTGTCTTTTCTTACTAGTTTTGGTTTGAAGTCTATTTTATCTGATATGAGGATAGTAACTCCAGCCTGTTTATGGGGGCTGTTAGCTTGATAGAGTTTATTCCAACCTCTCACTTTCAAAGGATGATTGTTTTTTTGGGTAAGATGTGTCTCTTGAAGACAGCAGAGCGATGGCTCTTGCTTTTTGATCTCATCTCCTTTGCTGTCCCTTGGTTATCTCATATTGGTATAGTATCTCACCTTGTTATCTGATATATTGAATTTATTTGTATTTGGATATTTGAAATTTGATAGGGAAGGGGGGAAAACCAAGAGAGGTGGGGGGGGTGGGGAGGAGGGAAATGGGTACCAACATGTGAAAGGGTATCAATGTAGGTGAATTAATGCACCTTCTATCTGGCAAATATCATGTAACCCTTTTACTAATTACAATAAAAAATAAATAAAAAATTTATAGGCCTCATACATGCCTGCGCACTTCTTTGTGTAATTATCTTACTCAGTGATGCAGATTCATGCAGATTCTGACTCTACACTCCGTCTCTAAACAATCCTTTTCTGTTGTATGGCCATTGAATATTTTCTCCCACCCTGTGGGCTATCTATTTAACTTGCTAGCTACATCCGTTGCAGTATAGGAGCTCTGCAGTTTCATGCAGTCCCATTTGTCCAAACTTTCTTTAATGTGTTGTTTCTGCGTTGCCACCTGTGCCAAGGAGCCCTAGTGTATCTCCTATTCCTTCTTTTAAAGGTTTTTTTTGTTGTTTTTTTATAGTATCTGCTTTTGCTTCAAGAGTCTTTGACACATTTGGAATTAATTCTGGTACTGGTTGACATAGAAGAATCCAACGTTAGTTTCTACATTGCATAACCAATTCTGCCAGCACCATTTGTTGAAGAGGCTGTCTTTCTTCCATCCTGTACTTTTTGCTCTGTTGTCAAAGATTAGGTGGCCATAGGACTGTGGGTGGATTTCTGGGTCTTCTGTTCTACGCCATTGTTCCTAAGGCCTGTTCTCATGGCAAGCTCTTTTGGTTACTATAGCTCTGTCTAAAGTTTGATATTGATATTTCTCCAGCACTGTTCTTTCTGCTGAGGATTGTTTTTGCTATACAGGTTCTTTTATTATTCCAGGTTTAAAAAGTTTTCATCATAAAGGTCATTTGCACTCCTTAGTTAATTCATAAGTATTTCATTTTCTTTGAGGCTACTGCAAAGGGAGTTGCTTTCCTCATTTCCTCCTCACTCTTCGCATTGTTGGTCCTTAAGTATAATGCTAGCTGTGGATTTGTCATACACAGCCTTTATTATACTGAGAAATGTTCCATGGATCCCTAGTTTCTGCAGAGACTGAAGGTCTGTTGGAGCTGGTCAAATGTTTTTTTCTACATCTATTGAGATATTCATATTATTCTCATCCTTATCTTCTGCTGATGAGATCGGTTATAGTAATTGACTTGCACATATTGAACCAGCTTTGCATGCTGTGATCAATCTTGTTTGATCATAGTGTATAATTTTTTTTGATGAGTTGCTGCAGACGGTTGGGCAATATTTTTTTGAAAAGTGTTACATCAATGTTCATGAAAGAAATGGGTCTACAGTTCTCTTTCTTTGATGAGTTCCTGTCTGGTTTTGGGCAGAGGGGATCTAACAGTGGCTTTGTAGAATGAGTTTGGCAAAGAGCCTTCACTTTCAATTTCATTGAAGAGTTGGAAGAGTTTCAGTGTGAGCTCTGCTTTGAAGGCCTGATAGAATTCAGGTCCATCAGTTCCTTCTTTTCTTGTACAGGAGGTCTCTTATTATGATTTCTATTACAATTCTTGAAATAGGTCTGATTAGTTGGTTCAGGTCTTCTTGGTTCAATTTCAGTATGTTAATATTGGCTAGAAATTCATCCATCTCTTCTAGATTCTCAAATTTGTTGGCATAACAAATGTTATGTTTGAAAAGCATCCCCTTATGATGCTCTGGATATTGGTGATTTTCATTCTCATCTATGATTTTGTTTATGTGGGTGTGCTCCCTTCTTTTCAGTAATATTTGCCAAGCCTCTGTCAGTTTCCTTAATTTTGTTCAAGATCCAACTCCTTGTTTTGTTTAATCTTTTATGGTTTTTATTTTTGTTTTTTGGCTCTATGTCCTTTAATTCTGCTCTGTTTAATATGATGTTTCCTATTACTGGTTTGTTACTCTTTTTCGAAAAACTTAAGTTGGAACCATTAAATTGTTGATTTGAGATTTTTCCAATTTGTTAGTGTAGGCACTTAGAAATATAAATCTTCCTTAAAGTATAGTGCCTTTTCTGTGTCCCAAAGGAGCTGGTATTTTATGTGCTCCTTTTGATTAGTACCATAAACTATTGAATATGTGTTCTGATCTCCACAATGACCCATTGGTGATTCAACAATGTGTTGTTCAGTCTCCATGAGTTACCAGGTTTTTCTTGGTAGAGATTACAGCCTTTCAGACTCAGGATATGTTTGTTTTATGGGGCAAAATATGTCTCTTGTAGACAGCAGAAAGATGGATCTTACTTTGTGAACCACCTAGACAGTCTAGTTAAGTCCATTGATATGGCGGATTAGGATCGAAAAATATTTGATAACTGCCGCCATTTTTTCATTTTGTCATGGCCTGTGACTTGTCAATTCTTCCTGTTATTAGCTGCCAGGCTTTTTTTTGCCAGTCCTGGGTTTGAGCTCAGGGCCTGAGTGCTGTCTTTGGACTTTCTCAAGGCTAGAGCTCTACAACTTTAAACAAAGCACCACTTCCAGCCTTTTTCTATGTATGTGGTACCTGCCGAGGAATCGAAACGAGAAATTCGTCCATGCTAGGCAAGCACTCTACCACTAGGTCAAACTCCCCGCCTCTAGCTGGTATGCTTTTTAGGTGCCACTTTTCTCTTAATAACATGTTAACAACATGTTATTGTTGAATGTCAATATGTAGAACATCCAATCACTATTGTATTTAAGTCCCTGTGGGCCTAGAGCATAACTGAACACCTAGATATACAGTATTGTTCAACAACCATCAAATGTAGATTCATGCATTATAAGAGTTGAAGAATGAACAGAGGGTCAGAGATACAAAAATAGTATGAAAGACAAGAGGGGATGTAAGAAAAGAATAATGTATGAGTGTAATGAAGAAAATGGACAGTGTAGGTAGAACTGAACTAAGGTGATAGAAAGGTAAAATGGTTGAGTACAAAGTTTAGAAAAAATAAAATAAAACTTATGAAAATAAGAAGACTGATAAGAATATATCGAGAAAATAGGAAGGTATATATAGGAGAGTTCAGTGACAAAATTTTTTAAAGTAAAAATAAACAAAACAGCACAACACCGAAGAAAGTAAAAGGGAAAAAAGTGGGGGGAGATCCCACACTATTGTGAGTTCTTAGACAACAAATACTAGGGTTAAGAACCAACAGATTAAAAGCAGGTGAGTGTGTCAATATAAATACCATTTGTTTCCAGTCTGTATCCAGTGCTGTCACTATCTTTCCAGGAACAACCACAGTGACAAAAAGAATGCAGGAAAAGAAAAAAAAAGGGAAGAATCATAACATTTAAAAAAAGATGTAGGAGGATTCAGATGATGGCGCACAAACAATAGGGACCCAGCCTAGCTCTCTCCCACCAAAAGAAAGAATCAGGAAATCCCACGAGCCAACTACCTTAAGAAATCCACAACAACAAATTCCAGAAGCAATGGAGATATACTCAAACTGGAAATGAAATCCAGATAAAGCTTATATCCAACTTGTTCTCAAAGAAACAAAAACCTGAGGAACCCTCCCCTACCACTCGCTGCCCGCACTAAGCCACGAAAGCTGCAGCAGGGGAAGCTGGGCCAGGAAGCCCTGAACTCCAGCTAGGCCAGCAAGCGGCAGCATCCAGATGCAGAAACCAGCACACAGGGTGTGGACAGCACAGGCAGCGGCAGAGACCAGAGAGGAGTGAATGATGCTCCAATAACGCAGAGCAAGCGCAGCTAACATTGAGCAGTAAGTAGTCCAACAGGTTCCCACAAACCCATCAGGGTAAGCAGAGTTGGTGGTGAGCTACATAACTTAACCCAGACCCCTCCACCCTGTTCAAGAAAGACTGGCAACCACAGAAAGAGGGAGGGCAAGGAGTTTAGAATCCTGTTCCTTTCTCCAACAGCCCCCTCCTCCAGGCCATTGAGTGGAGACTGACAGGCGAGTGGGTGCTAACACCCAGCACCCCACCAAAGGGGGTAGGGGTGTCCCTGCTCCCACCTGCCCAACAGCCTCCTCTGCCAGGCCTCTGAAACTGGAGACTGTGGGACACTGACACCCTGCCTTCCATCAGCAAGTGGGGTGTGCAGGAGTCTGGGAGCCAGCATCTGTCTCACCCAAACCTAAACTCTGAGCCAGGTGCACTCCTGCTGGGAGTCTCCAGCAAGATCGAACCAAGGGATCCCCCCACAGAGTCACAGACTCTGACTTAGTCAGCAGCAGAACCAATTTGGCTGAGAACCACAGGTATACACAGATTCTCAGAACAACCAGTCCCAAGTCAAGTAAAGACTACCACCTACTGACCACAGAATGAACATACAAAAACAGTTCTTGGGGCCTCGAAAAGCCCAAAGACAAATTAGGACATATATAAATAATCAAAGTCCCACACTAATTCCAAAAGGAAGCAAGAATGAAGGGATAAGAGAGATGTCATCATGCTAAACAATGACACCTGAAGAGACACTAAATATGACTCTATTCAAGGAGAAGATTTTGGATATGAGTAATTAAATTAAGGCAGCATTCCAAAAATAAAAGCAGGAAATTGCCAAAGAACTCTTCAAATTCAAAAGAGAATTGGAAGAAAAGTTTAATACCCTCAGCAGACATGATCAGCTCAGTGTCCATAATTCAAGCAAAAATGGTGGCATTAAGCAGCAGATTGACTGAGATGGAGAATAGGACATCAGTAATGGAAGATAAAATACTAGAGCTGGAACAGAGAATCATGAGCCTGAAAAGATCAGTCAGAATCCATAAGAGATAACTCCATGACCTGGAATATGCAGCCAAGAAATCTAATCTTTGTATAATAGGGATTGATGAGGGGGCCAAGTCTAGGACAAAGGAATGCAACCCTTATTCACCAAAATCATAGAAGAGAACTTCCCCAACTTCAACAGGGAAAATACTTACATTATTGAATGTTTTAGGACTCCAAAGCGGCAAGGAATTGGTCTTAAATTCTGCAGAAACAAAGAAAGAGCCATACTACAATGGGAAAAAACATAGAATCACAGCAGACCTCTCACACAAACCCTAAATGCAAGAAAAGCTTGGAAAAACATCACTCATGTCCTGAAGACTAACAACTGCCAACCCAGACTGATATATCCAGCTAAATTAGCATTTACATTTGAGGGAAAAACAAGAATATTCCACTCCAAAGAGAAGCTATATGAATACGTGCACACTAAACCAGCATTATGAAAATTATTAATTAATTGAGAACAAATTGTAGAACATCAAGAACCCCCATAAAGAAGCAAATATCTATAATTCACTAAACACAAAAGGGGAAAAAAGAGAAAGAAAGAAACTTAGAAGTAAAAATAAATAATGACAATGGACACTGACCACTTCTCCTTAATTTCCCTAAGTGTGAACGGGCTGAACAATCCAATCAAAAGACACAGAGCAGCAGACTGGATTATGAAACATCACCTGTATATATGTTGCCTCCAAGAGACCTACCTCACGGCCAAAGACAGAAACAAATTCCAAGGGAAAGGATAGAAATGAATTTTCTACTCCAATGCACCATGCAAAAAAGCAGGAGTAGCAATCTTTACCTCTGACAAAATTAGCTTCTCAGAAAAATCAGAACATAAAGATAAAAACGGCCACTACACATTAGTAAAGGGTACAATCCAGACCCACAATATTATAAACATTTACTCGCCCAACACAGGAGCACACAAATTCAGAAAACAAACTCTCTTAGAATTACAGAACAAGATAGACTCAAACACAATCATAGAAGGAGACCCCATTACACCACTCTCAACAAATGACAGGTCAACTGAACAAAAGTTAAGCAAAGCAAAGACACCACCAACTTATATGACACCATAGCCCAGCTGGGCTTAACAGATATACATAGAGTCTTTCACCCAAAGGCAAAACTTTTTACATTTTTCTCAGTAGCACCTAGAACACACTCAAAAATGGATAATATAATAGTTCATACAGAAAATTTAAGCAGATACAAGAAGACTGATATAATCCCATGAACTCTATCTGACCAGAGTTGAGTAAGACTAATTCTGAACAATTTAGTCAACCAATATTTATTGTGAATATGATTAAAACATGAGTCACTGGAACGTCAGATTATACCAAATATTCATTTGGCAATATATTTTTACTATTTTTTTGCCAGTCCTGGGTCTTGAACACAGGTACATTGCTGGTGGGAATGTAGACTAGTTCAGGCACTCTGGAAAGCAGTGTGGAATTTTCTTGAAGAACTGAAAATAGACCTTCCCTACGATCCCGACATACCACTTTTGGGAATCTATCCTGAACATCCTGACCCAAAATATTATAAGGACACCTGCTCAGCTATGTTCATGTCTACACTATTGACAATAGCCAGGTGATGGAAACAATCCAGATGCCCTACCATAGATGAATGGATACAGAAAATGTGGTATATATCTACAATGGAATTCTACATAGTTAACAGATAAGATAAAATAATGGCATTCGCAGGGAAGTGGATGAATCTAGAGAGAATCATGTTGAGTGAGACAAGTCAAGAGCGAACGAAAAAAAGGCACATGGTATCCTTAATATGTGGCTATTAGAGCCAAAGATTACAAGAGTGAGGACTCAATATTTGCATACCCAATGCTATGGACACGGTATTGGAAATATAAACATAACTACATAGACATAAAAACCTATGACTCTATAGACATAATATTTTTTCACAAATTAATATGTACCTATGATATACAAACCCTTAGTCTAATTTTGATTATTTTCTAAAAACTAAGTGCCAGTGATTATATATAGAGATTCCTTTCTTGAACACTTTTTGTTAAATATGTGATTTGAAATGTGATGTAAAAATAAGTGTCAATAAATTCTTTAATAAAAAATGATAGTTCCAGAGCTTAATGTTTTATCATTTGAAAACTCCAAGGTTCTATTTTTGCCATATTTTCAACTTTGTTGTTTATATATAAAACACTTGCATAGTGATTGCTTTGTTATCTCACTATAAAAGTGCCTGTGTTTTTATTAATTGTTCAGATCAAAGACTAAATCTTTTTCTTAAGTGAATATTATGTAATAATTTATTTGTACACCGTTGTTAATGAAATAGTAAACTATCGATATATTTTAAATATTAATTCATATAATGCTAAATAGAGCTATTATTATTATTATTATTACTCTTACTATTTGCCATTCCTTGATTTTAACTCAATTCCTTTACATTGTCCTTGGGCTTTAGTGCTCTTCCACTTGAACCAGAGCACATTTTCTAGCATTTTCTGTGTATGTGGTACTGAGGAATTGAACCCAGATATTTGTGCACTCCAGGCAAGCACCCTACTAGGCTAGGGTCTTGGCACAATTCTGGTATTTGTTTATTGTCAGGTTAATATTTAGAGTTCTATTGTTATATGCCCCAGTAGTGGGAGCATTATTTCTTAAACATTGATTCCCCTTCTCATGATTTTCTCACCCTTTCCCTTTCACAAACTCTTTCCAATCATCTTGTTTTCCCCCTTTCCCTTCCCTGTTTCAAATAAATAAATACATGCAATACAATACACCAAGTCACGAAGTCAGATTGACTTGAGATTTACACTAAGGGGGAAAATGGCAAAAGGACTGCACATAGTACATTGAGAAAAATAAGTATTCCAAAATTCATTTTTTAGTCTTATTCTGAGAAAGCTTTTGAGCTATTTTAATCCTCTGCTAGGAGAATCCTAGTTATGTATTAATTATTACAAATGAGGGAAAGTATGGAGCGTATGTCCCCTTGGGTCTGGCTTACTTCAGTTAATATGTTTTTTTCCAAGTGTTTCCATTTCCTTTTATTTCTTTTCTATTTAACTAGAGTGTGATATTTTAAATGGTAAGTTATAACATAATAAATAAACCTGTTAATATTTTTGCCAGTCCTTCGTCTTGAATGCAGGGCCTTGGCACTGTCTTGGGCTTTCTCTACCACTGAAGCCACTGGCTTTTTCTGTGTGAATGGTACTGAAATATAAAGCCCAGGACTTTGGCAAGCATGCTATGACTAGACCACAGTCCTGAACAAAATTTGAATTTAGAAAGTGATTTTTTTTAGGATATGAACTATTGGAGTTGATTAAATTCTGCCAAACTTTTATTTATATGTGTCTTCTTATAACCTGCTTTCATAAAATAATTTTGTTTTTTGAGAGATTTTTATCACATATGAATGTGAGACTGTAAAATGTGAAAAAGTCAGTGTACTTTTTTAAAAAAGGTGATCAAGCATTAAGAGAGAGCAAAGAGTTGAGGACCTGTGGAGATGAACTGTGTAGAACATCTTGTCAGGTACCTATACCCTATTTTCACCTCTGTGGATTTGTGGCTTGTGGTCAATATAGTAATGGGGATGGAGTTGTAGAAAACTGTTGTCACCTCACACAACTGGAAATATAAGACACTAAGTCCAGAAGAAGTTAGCATATCTTAGCCAGTGTCCTGTAACACAAAAGCAAGTTTTACCTATCCAAGGATATTGAATATGGTGTGTTTTAGGACATCTGTGGACTTGGACTGGAATATGATGGAACATCAACCTTTACCTACATTCATAGGCTAAGGTATTCATCATAATCACTAATTTAGATTCACAAATTACCAAAAGTAAATGAGATAGTGACAAATGATGCAGCCATACAGACAAGTGGAGCAAATGCTGTCATTTGTGTCATAGCTTGTGCACACAATTGTGTGCGGGGGGGGGTGTGGGTTTCTATGTATAGATACAGTAGTTAAGCACAGGAAATTTGCTGAGAAGGCTGTAAGTACGTACATTCAGGAGGACTACAGAACCTCCCAGTGAGGTTTCTGCCAGACCCTTGAATAAGCTCCCAGTGCTCAGAAGTCCCATACTTTCTGCATCTTCCAGGACCCCAGAGCAACGTAGACTGGACATGTTGTTCTAATCCTAACCAGGTTGACCACTGGGCCAGCCACTCACTGGGGGTAGGGAGTGGGACCTGGGGTGAGGTAGGATGGGGACATATGTAGGGTAAGGAGACAGAGGTTCATACCAGGACAGCAACTGGTGGGGAACTTATGCTTAGGAGGGAGAGAAAAATTCAGAGACAGAGATAGAGACAGAAAGAGAAGCTCATGAAGGTGGAGAAACTGAATATTTTCATAGAGATCTGAGGTTCGTGTCTGCCCTGATGGCCCCTCACAGAGACTCAGCTAGTGCAGCACAGTTAGTCTCACAACACTGACTACTCCAACATGAATATGACCTAACAGAATACTTGATATTTTAGATGTTCTGAATGCAGTGTGTGTGTGTGTGTGTGTGTGTGTGTGTGTGTGTGTATCGTACAAATAGTTTCATTAATGTATCCCAAGTTCATTATGGGAAAAGACCTAAGAGAACTGAAAACCCAGTAGTAATCTCTAGAGATTAGTGGAGTCATTGAAGATCTAATTGGAGGGTGCCTCAAGATGTGACAAAATGCCACCACAGAGGCCATCCACAGAAATATCACAGGACAACATTAATCTCTCATACAATACAATAAATGTCCAAATAGTATTACACTAAAGGTAAGGACCACCAGGATAAAGAAACAAAAGCCATATAATGAAAGACTCTTGCTCTTAATGCACTATGGTATCTCTCATCTCTTTTGCCATCCCTTGGTTATCTCATATTGTTACAATATTTCACCTTCTTATCTGATTTATTTTATGTGTTTAATTGGTTAATTGAAATTGGATAGGGAATGGGCGAAATCAAGAGAAGCAGGGGAGGGTGGGAGGGAAATGGGGACCATGTGATGAAAAATGGCATCAATGTAACCCTTCTATTAATCACAATAACAGAAAGAAAGAAAAAATATCTAACAGAAAGAAGAAACTTGAACCAGAAAAAAAGTAGATGTAGGGGGAGAGAGGGGACAAAGAAAGAAATAAGGGAAAAACAGTGAAAAAAAGTATGAGAGAGGAAGAAAGAAATACTCTCATCATCATCCATGCTTCCCACAGGTCATCTAAGAGTTGTTTGACATCTCCTGTACCCTGAGGAAATGAGGCTGAAGGATGTTTGACTTCACATAGCCCACTCCCACTGGAAGGTCCATCCCTCCAAAGAAATGAGATGAAACAGTTGTGTAAACTCTATTTCATTAAAAATTAGATTTATCTATCTATTCCATTTAAAAAAATTTAACTAACCAAATCTCTGTGGTATTTGAAATAAAATTCTCACTTGATTATACAGATATGTTTGTGTTTTGTTTGTCTATGTATTTTTCTCTTTCTTTGTGTGAAAATATGCATACAGGTGGGTATACATACAAAGGTACATAAATTTATACATATGTACACATTATATACACATACATTATCTATATACACATAAGTATATACATATATGTATAATGTATACACATATATGTATAAGGGTATACAT
Source organism: Megascapheus bottae (assembly GCF_031878675.1). NCBI lineage: Eukaryota > Metazoa > Chordata > Mammalia > Rodentia > Geomyidae > Megascapheus > Megascapheus bottae. The sequence goes on from NC_143548.1 coordinate 7,393,579, forward strand.
ATACTTAAATAATGTGTACATATACACTTATGGATATGTAGATACATTATTTATATATACATATGCATACATTAAGCATAGTTATATGTGTATGCCAATATAAGAATGTATAGGTACATATACATGCATAGATGTGTGTGTGTGTGTTTGTAGAAATGGGTCTTCCTTGGAAGAAACATTAATCTTATGATTGCAAAAATACACTTTCAATGATTGCTTTCCCAGAAGTTGTCATATGTTTCTGCTCCCATGGCAGAAATTGCCATGTTGTTCCTCAGACAGACAAGAAATAGGAAGAATTTCCTGCTGCCTAATGCCAGAGCAGACTGACTATATTTCAGTATCATACAATGTATTCTTATTTATTGTTAAATGCATTGGAAGTATGTTAGGGTTCCTTCATTACACCAGGGAACCTTTGTGGGAAGAACCCTGGGAGGAGGTGTCAGGTGGATCACGAAAAAATTATGACAGATTCTCACAAACAGAGCCACTAAATCTTGTAGCCTGTGGAAGAGGTTTATTTTCAGAGTTCCTCAAAGAACTCCAGAGTCTCTACCAATGTAAATACCTAAGGACTCAGTCTTACAATCTGAAGAATCCATGTAGGTACATGATGTCATCGTCTTAATCTATGATGGAGAACTTGCAGTTATGGGATTCAGGTTCAAAGATCAGCAGAGAACAAAATACCCCATATGAACTTTTTCATGTCCATGCGTACCATCCTCATTTATATATTGTTGGAAAACCACATTGACTAATCTACATCCACACTCCCCAAATGATATTTTTAAGATGGGTTACTCCTTTTTGATACATGTAATTTTGTCAGCAAGGAAAACAGAAATTACTAGAGTACACGTAGAGGTAAGATATGCTGCAATTCTTAACGTTTCCTATGACAACTTAGGGAATTTGTAAAATCTGGGATCTGATGACTAGAGGTACATGACATAAGGAGACGATCACTATCCAGAACCTAGGGTTCTATTCCTTGTCCTAGAACATTAAGCAAACAGTGTACAGGACAAAAAGAGAGACAGTATTCCAGGTTATCCCGCAGAGAATTACTGGAAGCCACCATCTTCACTTCCTGTGACCATTGCCAATAAACTGAGATTATGGGTATAGAGGCCCTCTCGATAAATCATTTCAGCTTAAAAATAGAAATTCTTTTGGGTCCTTCAGTGATACATGGCCTAAAGAAGGAGAAATCATGGCGTGCTATTCCTTTACTTCTCACTTGATTTTTTTACCCTAACTCAAGGCTTAAGAGCCAGTTGGAGATGGAATTCACCCAGGGATTTGTGACAAATTAAAACATCTACACATTAAGCTACAAATAGTTTCAATTGTATGTTCAAAGACCATTATGAGTAAAGACCTAAGAGCACTGAAAAGCCATTGAACCCAGTAGTAATTGCTAGAGATTAGTGAAGTAATCTAATTGGAGGGTGCTTCAAGATGTGACAAAATGCTACAACAAATACTAAAGGTTAACATTTATCTTACACAGAAAAAAGAAATGTCAAAAAATTTAACTAACCAAAACTCTATGCTACTTGAAATATGCACTTGAAATGCAGTTTATTCATTTGGTTTATGCACATGTCTTTATGTGTTTGGTTTGTCAATTTCTCCTTCCGTATCCCTGTGTGACAAAGGACTATACATATATATAAATACATTTATACAGTATGTATCTACCCACATGTGTGCACATATAGGCATACAGAGTTATACGTGTATACCTATAAATGGGTATGTGTATATGCATTTATAGGTATACCTACACATATAAGTGTGTAGATCTATGTGTGTGTTTGTATAGGGGATGGATCCTCATAGGTAAAGACTAAATCTAGCAGTATGCAAAGAAAAAACATACACAGTGGCCTACCTCATACTTGTTTTACTCCTGACTTTGGAGTTAGCAGTTCTAGCATGCACATTTCAATGGCAAGTTTCAGGACACTACTGCTGGAAGAGGGACAGCACCCTGGAGATCTAATCTCTGACCACTAGATACTACTCCTCCCCTCTAGCTCCTATTAGGCTGACCTTTAGTAGAAGAGCCAGTGAGGAAGAAGGAAGAAGAGCAAAGAGGTGTTACATGACCTACACACAAAACACACAAAACTGATTTGTGCTTTCTCTCCACACACTTACACAATTATCCTTCTAATTGAATACACACATTCCAGCATTACTGGTCTCCACCATTAATTGCTCCTCCAGTCTCCAGGTTGCAATCATGAATTTTTAACTTCCTGTTGGCAATTACAAACCATTCTGACTTTTTTCTTCTACTTTGTCCATTGATATGAGTATTCAGTGTAAAATATATCTGTTCTGCTTTTTCCATACCTCAAAGCATTCTAGTAATGGTTTTATAAGATTTGATCACACTTGCTCAGTGCTTTTCCATTTCTTTCCCTCTCCATCCTCAATTGTCTCCTTTTCATGGTTACTTTTCCCTAGGTTCAAACTTAAATTTTGGTACTTTTCTCATATATATGTGAGTAGATGGCACTGTATCTATGTACTTTTATTATGTAAAAATACAATATAAATAACACAAACAGAGTATTAGAAAGTACAGTTGGAGATGTAGTCCAAGCATGTTACTCCTCTTAAAACATAGTGCACTGTTTAGCAAAATGAATATGATGAGCAGAACTTCTTAAGGTGGGGTAGGAATATGAATGCAGGAGAGACAGGTGGGAAAAGGCAGTCATAGTCAAAGCATACTATTTAAAACTTACCTATTCAACTTGGAGTAGAAATATGATGGGGAAAATGAGTGAGAAGAAGGAAGGGGGCAACATTGACCAAGATGCAATGTACTTGTCAGGAGCTGGAGATATCAGGATCCCAGTGGGAAGCCAGCCTGGCAGCCTGGGCAGTAGAGTCCACAAGACTTATTTCCAACACCACTCAGGCCTTGAACTCAGGCCAAGACACTGACTTTAGGCCCAGAACAAAGCACACACAGGGACATTTGTATGAGCATCCACATCCACACGCTCACACTCACCATTCTCATAACCAGACTTACAGAATCACAACCTCTTTTAAGTAATGATTCTGACATTTAATCCCCCAACCTATCTTCCTTTTCTCAAAAACATAAACACCAGTGGATCTCTTCAAATGTTACTGTTTGTTCAGATGAAAATACCATTTTTAACATGAACATAAATTTATGCTTGTTCCTCTAAACTAAAACATTTTAGAAATACTCACTTATCATTGAAAAGAACCATTCTATTTGTATGTTGGAAAATGAAGTTTGGCATGCAAGTGAAACATGGTGCTAATATTTGCTCACTCCTCTTACAAGCCTTCCACCACAATCTCCAAATCTCCTGTGAATCTACACTCACTGAGCTACTTTTATGACTCATGAGGAGTCTCAAAACCCCTCTCCATTGAAGGAAGAAGCCCTCTTAAATGATCACGCGAATGGGCATCTCTTCTTGCAGTATTTTCATCTCTTCCTCTCCATTCACATTGTGAGCTGCGGTTATCATCATAATGACTCTTTCCACCATAAGTCCTGGAGAATCTGGTTGTGAAAACATGTTTTTGGACACATTGCTGATATGAACTCAAATATCACCTAAGATAAGTCCAAGTATAGTTATACGTATAAGACACAGAAATGAGGCCTAAAGACAATGTGCTCTAAAGAGAATGGATGTACAATGAACATCCTCCATGGTATAAAAATAATTCTATCACTTCTATTGTCAGTGTAACTGGAAATAATGTGTCCATACTTAAGGGCTGGGGAAAATTTCTTGAGAAAAACAAAATGTATACTCATATAAACACACTGATCTTCAAATTCAATTTGACATTTGCTTCTCAAGATTAATTTAATGGATAAGAAAAGATTTAAATCTATGTATCTTAACTCACAATAAATGCTGCATTACTTTACAGAGGTGTCTGCAATTAATGACTAGAACTAACAGCTATATTCTCAGTACCTTCATGAAATAATTAAATAAAATGTTCAGTACATACTTCATAATTTCCTATTTAAGGCCAAACTATGCTTTTGAAAGTGATGTAGTGGGGCTGGGAATTTGGCCTAGTGGTGGATTGTTGTCTAGAATGCATGAAGGTCTGGGTTCTGTTCCTCAGTACCACATACATAGGGAAAAAAGCTGAAAGTGGTGCAGAGGCTCAAGTGGTAAACTTATCCTTGAGAAAGTCCAAGGACAGGGCTCAAGCCCTGAGATCAAAACAGGACTGGAAAAAAAGGGAAATAGTAAGAACACACTTTCCCAAATAAAAGAAAAGGAAATATTGGGAAATCTTATGTGACATCTTTTTTATGGCTCATTCTCTTCTGGTCATACAACACAACAAAGACATACTACATGAGTTTTCTATGTCTTTCACAAAACAAAGGCACATTTGAGAATGGAAGGCTCTAGTTAGTTCATAAAGTAAATTTAAAGATTGGGCTGTTGCTCAAGCTATAGACAGAATGACAAAAGAGCACATTTATATGACTTTTAACAAAAACAAACCAATTGCAATACTAACCCTTCAACTTTTTATATTCATCAGAGAGTAGGGATACTCCCCACTCCTCTCTCTTTATTCCCCCCTCTCTCTGTGTCTCTCTGTCTCTCTCTGTCTCTCTGTCTCTCTGTCTCTCTCTCTCTGTCTCTCTCTCTCTCTTTCTCTCTCTCTCTCTCTCTCTCTCTCTCTCTCTCTCTCTCTCTCTCTCTCTCTCTCTCTTTCTCTCTCTCTCTCTCTCCCCACCAATGCCTCCATACCTTGTGGGGGGATGTGTGACTTGAGCTCTATGCTCCAGATGTCTACAGCTCAAGGCTATTGCTCTATAACTTAAGCTACAGCACTGCTTCCAACTGAGGGCATTATAAATGATTTCTTTCTTTTGCCAGTCCTGAGCCTTAAACTCAGAGCCTGATCAATGACACTGAACTTTTCTCAAGGCTAGAGCTCTACCACTTGAGCCACAGCTCCACTTCCAGCTTTTGTCTATATATGTAGTACCCAGGAATGAAAGCAGGGTCTTCATGCATGCTACGTAAACATTTCTACCACTAGGCTAAGCTCCCAGCAGACGATGACTTTCAAGTGAAAAAAATTGTTGAATGAGTAAGGGCAAAATTTAAAAGTGAATTTAAAAGTATTTTGTGAAGTCAATCTTACTTCTTGAAACGTTTAAAACCAGCTTTCTTATTAGCAGTAAATTTCAGTTCTGCTCATAAGGAAGTGAGTGAGAATTAATTTTGTCTCTACAAACTTCCTGGCTTTCAATCCTATGTGTGTAAGTTTATCTTTTAAAACATTACCAAAGTTCCCTTCAGATGAAGAATGGCCATCGTTTCGTCTTCTTTGGGTCACTGTATTTCTTGAGATAGGTGGTCCGCTCTCTCTACCATGACTGCCATAAGATGGTTTGCCATAAGATGGCTCTACTTTAATTACTTTCCCATCTAACAACTGAAAAAATAAAAATAAAGATTTGACCAGTAATGCCACCTTATTTGCTTTGAGTTTTTTGTTACTACTTCATATTTTCTTGCAAATATGAGAAAGTACAAAGTATATGCTTCATTAACAAGTATTTTCCATCAAGTGGAAGAGCATTCATTTTCCTTAACCTGAATTAAAAGTACAGAGTACTTATTCAGAACACTCTGCTGGTACTGCATTAATGTGTAACACAGAGGAGGAAATGCATAAAACATGAGTTGGATGAAAGAATAAAGCATTAGTTTATGGAGATGCTCATCTGTGCTTCTGCTTGAACTAAAGCAAAATAAATCTCTGATAATAATTCCTCTTGAGCTGTTAAATTTTTGTGTATAGTTATCAAATGAGAAGCCAAAAGAGTCAATTTTTAGAAGGCAGATATATGAAGTAATATCTTTAAGGACAAAGAGGAAGGGCTAAAATATGCAGGCATATACTAGGCAGAGCTTAAACGATAGAAGAATCACAAAAGGTGACAGAATTATGTAAGGAAAAAAAGGAAAACAAGCTACCCCCAGAATAGATAGTGGCTTCAAGACCTTAGAACAGTGATTTAAATTCTACTTGGGTATCAACTTCCATGAGGCTCTTATGTTCAATTAACTAGCAAAACTTTACTACTGACTGAAATAGATCCATCTGTGTGAGGGGAAAATGGAGCATGACCTTGAAGACCTGAATTCCAATGTCAATATAGATAACAGAAAAACTAAACAGGCTAGAGATACATTACCTCTGGAATTTATAATCCTCAAAGACATATATAGATTTTATTCAAGATAGAAAAAAGTAAGCCATCCATAATAACTACTATAAAATAATAGAAATCATTCTGCATGAGGAATGCCAAGAATTATAGGAGAGAAAGGATCCATCCATTTGTCCATGTTAGTTTCCATCAAACCCACTTTTCACAAAAATTCTGTGTGACCTTGCCTATGTTCCTTTTAAAGCTTTGATGACATCGAAATACTTCCATGTTGCTAGGAAATATCCAGGTAATGTGCAGGAGGAGATTAGGAAGATAAACCATCAGTGCAAGATTTTCACACCAAGTTAGATGTCACTGTTAGTTAGAAAAATGTAAGGTAGTTTAGACAGTCAAGTAAGCAGTACTTTCAGCTCAAGAAAATATAGCAAATAAGTAGAATATGGGTGCCATGGTCCAAAAAAGAAACACACTTTACTTGGGTAACTGTAATCCCTCTGTACATCATCTTTACTTACACTAACAATAAAAACAATTTGTAAGCATGTAGAGTATCTGTTTAGCAAGCAGTATCTTGTGTTCAAACCCCCAGATTAGGCAAAATTGACAGCCAGACAAACCAAACAGTTTGAAGGGCCAGGAGCCTGTCATAGTGGTAGCACTCGGCAAGAATGCATGAGGTCATGGGCTCAATTCCTAAGTACCATATACACAGAAAAGCCTGAAGTGTTACTATAGATAAACTGGCAAAGCCCTACCCTTGAGCAAAAAGTGTCCTAGGATAGTGCACAGATTCAGATTTTAATTCCCAGGACCGGGAAACAAAAATACCAAGAGGAACAAACCATCAAAATCTTCACACAACTTGTATTACATTTGATTTATTTTCATTTATTTTATTTTGCATCTCTTTCCTTATCTGTTCTGTTTGTCCTTTTTGCAGGTTTCTTTAAAGTTGTAGCTTTATTTATTTACTTTTTCTAGCTTCCAACTTACAACTCAAGACCTCAAGCTCATTGGACGGCATATACTGCCTGTTACAACTTGAGACAGACTTCTATGACCTGGACTTTTTCTCCTTATTAGGACATGTAGGCTCATGTAGTTGGTACTAAACTCCAGCAGATTTCAGCCATTTCCAATAGCTACTATTACACAATGATCACTAATGCCCAGCAAGGTCTAATTGATGGAGGGCTTAACATACTATTGATAGTGATCTTAGAATAGGAACATGAAACAAGTTTACTCAATAAGCTGTGCACATCTAATTCCTTTCTCAAGATTTTGGTCTCTGTTCCTACAGAGACTTGAACTTGGGACTTGTAAATTGTTGCTCAGGTTTTTCCTAGTCTACTGCTCTCAGCCGTACTGGCTTTTAATTTTGCTTCTTGTAACAGATGATAAAAATATTATTTTTCAATTTTTTTGCCAGGCCTGGGCTTTAACTCAGGGCCTAAGCACTGTCCTTGGGCTTCTCATCCCTAGAGGTCCACCACTTCAGACTCAGCACTTCTTCTGGCTTACTTTCTATGTATGTGGTACTGTTGAATGGAACCCAGGTCTTGGTGAATGCTAGGCAAGCACCCTACCACTAGGCCAAATCCCGGCCCGGTTTGTTTGTTTTCAGATGTCTAACACAATCATCTGTGGCCTCCATGGCCTGACTGCATCCTCTTTTTAAATGAATCCTAAGTTCATGAACTGTGAACCGCAGGTACATGATTGACAGCCATTTCTGAGTATATTACAACACAAAGTGTCAATGGGGCCATATGGCATCATATCACCTTTTCACCACATCATCATGTATTATATCTACTGCAGAAAAGAAACCAATTTTGGCAAGTGTTGAACAGAAATAAGATAATACTAAAAGATGCTTACTTTTCCATTCATCTCTTTGGCTGTGCACTGAGCATCTGCAGAGTTTCCAAGGTAATAAAAGCAAAGCCTCTAGGGCCGGGAGTTTGGCCTAGTGGTTAAAGTGCTTGCCTAGCATACATGAACACCCAGGTTCGATTCCTCGGTACCACATACATAGAAAAAAGCCTGAAGTGGTGCTGAGGCTCAAGTGGTAGAGCTGTGACCTTGAGAAAGTCCAAGGACAGTGCTCAGGCCCTGAGCTCAAGCCCATAACTGGCAAAAAAAAGCAAAGCCTCTAGACTTCTTAGTTTCCCCATGCTTCTGCAAAATAACTGCAATATACAGAAACTGTTTTAATGTATGCAAGGACACGAAGAATAAAACGGCAAACACAGTGATTTCTTTTTAATATTATGCTGATGGGCACAGCAGTCAAAGCTTTCTTGACATCCATCCCTGTTACACATTCACTAATATTTCAGTAACAACAAGCCCATCACATTTCACATGTTTCCACAACACATTTGTTATTTTCTTCTTCAGTGCTATGATATGCTCAGGACATTGCAGTGAGTCAGTGCTTCATTTAAAATGTAGTATTTGTCTTTCAAGTTTCAAGAACAGACATTTTATTTGAACAATATTAAGATTATTATTTCATGTATTCAACATCTGTTTACCCACACAGAGGCTTAAGCAAAGACCTACCTTCTGCTATGTGTCCAAACACACAAAAGATCCCTTCAAGGTCCTTTTCACTGGTGTCTGCACTAAGGCCTCCTACAAACAGTTTCCTAGGCTGATCAGATGCCATCCTTTTCCTGTAAGGTGCACACACACACACACACACACACACACACACAAAACAAAACAAAAAAATCAAAATCGAAGGTTTTCAGTGTGCTTAATACTCTAGTCAAAGAACCTGAAAAACAAGACATTAATGAGTCTTACTTGAAACAACAAAATTTGTCATATATAAAGCACCGCTATCGCTGGCCTACTAGGTCACAGTAAGAAGATTTAGAAGATTGTGATAAATTTATTGCATGTACAAATGTAAGAATTGAAATGTTCACTATTTCACTGGAACATGTTCTATATTTGTGGGATACAAGAGAGAAGACCAGACTAGGCAAATCAGAGTAGTTCACATGTACAGTGTTCACACTCAATTTCTCAGTAAGAGCACACTGCATGTAGTGTGTGCAGTTTCAAAAATATAAGGACTCATAAATTCTCCATCACCGTTTTATTTATTTATAGTTTTACACTTTTGCCAGTCGTGGGGTTTGAACTCAGGGCCTGAGCACTACCCTTGTACTTTCTCAAGGCTGGAGCTCTGCCCCTTTGATCAACAGCAGTTCTTCTGGCTTTTTTTTCTTAATGTATGTGGTGCCGAAGAATTGAACCGGGTCTTGGTACATGTAAGGCAGGCTCTGCACCACGAGGCCAAGCTCTTGGCACCTGTATCGGCTTTTTAGAGTGACATTTGCATCCTCAGCAGTTCCACAATTACTAAAGACAGCATGTAGCCGTTAACTCCAGCAAGGCAGGAAGGAAACAATTCCTCTGAAGTTCTGCAAGATGTAGGCATGTGTCATGTATGTTTCCTCTGTCTCCATTTAACATAGCCCTGGTGAGACTCTTTTCTCCAGCTCAGCCCCAGCGAACCGGGAGTGGCTGCTTGGCTCAGGTGGTTGAGCGCCATAAGGGACAAGAGGTCAGGGGCAGCAAATAGGCCCAGGGTCCAGGCCCAACCCACCAGCCACCCCCACCCTCCACCCCAAACATCATGACACACCCCCACCCCAACTCATCACCCAAGCTCAGCACCGCACCCTGTAGGTAGCTTGAAAATCACCATTACAAGATGGCGCCGATTTCCGCTGTTTGCCTGGTTGTTCTGAATCTGTTGATCCGTGAAGTTAAGGAAATAGAATGCCTAGTCATGCTCCTCCTGTGTGATCGGAAGTCTGCCTGCCGCCATATTAGGGTCTGCCCAAAGTGTGCTGTATGCGTGCTGGGATCGCAACAACTGGTGGCCCGTACGGGGAGGACTTCAGAACTCAAGGTGGTGCACCAGTAAGTCCCAGGTAAGAGGGACTAATTTATTTTGCTCTCTTCTGTAGGTAAAGAGAGAGCGGAGAAAAACTCTGGAATGGGAGCCTCAGAATCGTCACAGTTAGTGACTGCTCTTGACCCGCTACTGGGCGCTAAGAATTTGAAAGTGAAACAAAGTATCTTGAGACTTTTCCTCCTTAATGTGGAGGAGGTAGCCCCTTGGTTCTCTGTGTCAGGAAATGTGTTGTTGCCTACTTGGGATAAATTAGGGCGAGACTTGGATACTGTGGTAGATCAAGGACGTCTAAGGCCCAGAGTAAAACCCATTTGGAAACTAGTTAGGAGCTGTTGGTCTGATGAGTGCTGCTCCGGCGCGCTAGTGGAAGGAAAAATAGCATTGGAGGAATTTAAGGAGGAAAGGTCAGAATCCAGGAGCGAGAATTCAGGGGGGGATCGAATGATTCCTTCTATTTATCCCCCCTTGCCACCTGAAAATATGCAGGAGGTGTATGACCCGGAAGAGCCTGCATTAGGTGCAGTATCCTGGCTTAGTGCTATCTGAGACTGGAAAAGGTCGCGTAAGAGGTTGGACCTTAATACAGGGCAGGAAGCTGCTCATTTTGAGGCGCTGCCCCTACCCCCTCCTTTTCCTCCTCCTCCTACCCCGCCTGTTGCGGGAGTTGGATGTTCCTGAGCTCCAGAAGTGTGGAAACAAGTACAAAAGGAACTCTGTCTAGGATGCCCTGTTTTTGAAGGACCCAACAATCAGAGATATCATGAGCCCATAGATTTTAAAACCATTAAAGCACTGGCCGAGTCAGTCCGTGCCTACGGAGTGGGGGCCTCCTTTACTGTAGCTCAGGTAGAGAGCCTTAATAGACACTGCATGACCCCGGCATATTGGGCTTCGCGTGCTCGAGCTTGTCTTAGCAATACCTGGACTGGAGAGCTTTTGTTATTGAGTATGCTACTGAACAAGCTGCAATTAATGCAAATGAGGGAAGGCCCTACTGGAATAGAGATATGCTGTTAGGATTGGGAAATTTTGTTAACAATCAGAATGGATTTCCAGCTGATGTCTATGGCCAGATTAACCAGATAGGCATTAGGGCATGGAAGGCTCTTCCTAATAGAGGGGAAGTTGCAGGAAATCTTACTAAAATTATTCAGGGACCTTTAGAACCTTTTTCTGATTTTGTCGCCCGAATGGTTGATGCAGCTGGAAAAATCTTTGGGGACCCAGATAGGGCCATGCCCCTTATCCAACAATTAGTATTTGAGCAGTGTACCAAAGAATGCAGAGCAGCAATCACCCCATACAAAGGAAAAGGTATTGAGGTGTGGATGAAAGTATGTAGAAAGATTGGAGGACCCCTTACCAATGCTGGTTTAGCCACCGCCGCAGTACAAATGACAAGACAGGGACAAAAGGGAAGCAATGCCTGCTATAAATGCGGTAAGCCAGGTCATATGAGAAAAAACTGCCCGGAGAAAAATGGTAGAGGGAGTGCGGAAAATCAGCCTCAAGGACACCCTCTGCCAGGTCTGTGCCCCTGGTGCAAGAAAGGCAATCAGTGGGCCAATGAATGCAGGTCAGTAAAGGACAAAGAAGGGCGGCTTTTACCTCCACTCAACGAGCAGGGTTCAAAAAACGGGTACCGGGGCCCACATCCCCAGGGCCCTCAAATATATGGGGCAATGACATCTGCCTCCAGGCCAGTAACAGAGACATGGCCAACCCTACGGCATCTGAGCCTGCGAGGAGAGCCACTCCTGGGTCAGCAGGACTTGACCTCTGTTCCACCACCAGACTCATATTAACCCCCAAAATGGGAGTCCAATTAGTGGACTCTGATCTCAAGGGCCCCCTCCCTACAGGTACGGTGGGTCTTTTAATTGGCTGTTCCTCTTCCACCCTAAAAGGCCTTAGAATTCACCCTGGGGTAATAGATTCTGACTATCAAGATATAATCAAAATCATGGTGGAATCCCCCCGGGGAATTTCAGCCATCTCGCCTGGGGACCGCATAGCTCAATTATTCTTATTTCCTAGCTGTCATAAACTATTCCCTGCAAAAAATATTAGTCGAGGAAATCGAGGCTTCGGTTCCTCGGGAAGCAATGCAGCCTATTTATCCATGGATCTTGAAGAATGACCTGTCCTACAACTATTAGTAGATGGAAAGTCTACTTTAGGATTGCTGGATACTGGAGCAGATAACAGTATTATTCCTAATCAGCATTGGCCAAGAGCCTGGCCAATACAGGTTGCTTCTCAGTCGTTACAGGGATTAGGCTATGCATCTACCCCAAACATGAGTGCGGCTATGTTGCACTGACAGGATCAGGAGGGACATAGTGGACTTTTCCAGCCTTATGTGGTCTCTATACCCATATCCCTTTGGGGTAGAGACATCCTAAGACAAATGAAGTTCAAACTTACCAATGACGCTCCTAGCAAAGCAGAAAAAATCATGTCAAATATGGGTTACCAACCGGGTCTTGGATTAGGGAAACAATTACAGGGACGTACTTCTCCTATCCCAGTAAAACAGCTTTCTAAACACCAAGGTCTGGGTTTTTCTTAGGGGCCACTGAGGAGACCATGCCCATCCAGTGGAAGACAGAGGACCCTGTGTGGGTTCCTCAGTGGCCACTTCCCTCTGAAAAATTACTTGCAGCCCAAGCCCTGGTACGTGAAGAGAACATGTCCGCTCCTCAGTGTCTCCCTGGAATACTCCCATATTTGTTATCAAGAAAAAAATCTGGAAAATGGCGACTATTACATGATTTGCGAGCAATCTATAACCAAATGCAAATCATGGGGCCTGTTCAACGAGGACTGCCTTTACTTTCTACTTTGCCTCGAGAATGGCCCATAATTGTTATTGATATAAAAGATTGCTTCTTTTCCATTCCGCTGAATAGTATGGACACTTGTAGGTTTGCTTTTACCCTACCCTCTATAAACCAAAAGAGCCCAGATGAGCGTTTTGAATGGGTTGTGCTGCCTCAGGGAATGGCCAATAGCCCCACCTTGTGTCAATTGTATGTACATGCAGCTTTAATTCCTGTTCAGGAGAAGTTTCCATCGGTGCGGTGCTTGCACTATATGGATGATATCTTGTTGGTTTCCAAAGATCAAAACATATTGGATAAGGCTTTTGCCACATTAATTAACTGCCTGGAAAACAGAGGATTATCCATAGCCCCAGAAAAAGTACAGAAGGATAGGATAGTGCAATACTTAGGAAGTAAAATAACATCCCAAAAAATAAGGCCTTTGAAATGGCAATTGCAAAAAGACCACCTTAAGACTTTGAATGATTTTCAGAAACTTTTGGGAGATATTAATTGGATTCGAACCTCCTTGCCTATGAGTAATACTGAATTGAAGCCCTTATATGATTTATTGCAAGGTTCATCTGCATTGGACTCACCAAGAGAATTAACCTCTGCGGCTAGAAAAGTCTTAGAAATTTTAGAAGAAAAACTAAATTTGACATTTTTACAAAGAACAGAACCAGGGCGAGAAATTCCTTTAATTATTTTAGCCTCGTTTCAGCAGCCTACAGGAGTGTTATGGCAGGATGGACCTTTAGCATGGATCCATCCGAAAATGTCCCCCGCCAAATCTATTGAATATTATCCCACGGCAGTTGCCAATTTATCTATTTTAGGAATTAAATTTAGTATACAACATTTTGGCTATCAGCCTAATTTTCTTATAGTTCCATATAATACCCAGCAAGTTCAGGCTGTAAATGTCACCATTGATGAATGGTCTATTTTAAATTGTATGTTTATTGGAAAAATTGATAATCACTATCCCAAAAATCCTTTTTTACAATTCTTTAAGGAACATCCAATTGTTTTTCCAGTAATTACTGCCAAGCAACCCATACCCGGAGCAGTTAATATTTTTACTGATGGTTCCAAAAATGGGTTGGGCCCTATTTGGTTGAGGGTCAGGAACCAGTATTATGTCAGTTTCAGCCTGGGTTGGCACAACAAATAGAATTGCAGGTTGTTATTTCTGTATTTAGAAATTGTTCCTTTTCTTTTAATATAATTTCTGATTCTGCATATGTAGTTAATGCTTTGTAGGTTTTAGAAGCTGCAGGACCCATAAGTAAAAGTAGCACTGTATGTAATTTGTTTAGGCAATTGCAGGAACTAATTTGTGCTCGCAAAACCCCTTTTTTCCCATTGCATATACGTGCCCACACAGGTTTGCCTGGGCCCCTAAGTCTAGGCAACGATGTAGTGGATAAGTGTACGCATATGTAAATGGCTTTTGCTGTGTTTACCCCAGAAGTGCAGGCCCAAGAATTACACAGTCAATTTCATGTTAATGCTCGCACCCTGCAATCTCGGTTTAAATTGTCTCGTCAAAATGGAAGGCAAATTATATTAAATTGCCCCAAATGTGTTACCCATCTTCCCGTTGTGCCATTAGGTGTCAATCCCCGTGGCTTACTTCCCTTAAAAATTTGGCAAATGGATGTTACTCATGTTACAGAATTTGGGAAGTTAAAATATTTACATGTTTCAGTTGATACATGTTCAGGAATTATTCATGCTACTCCTTTAGGGGGAGAGACTACTCATCATGTAATTATTCATTGTCTGGAAGCTTGGGCTTCCTGGGGAATGCCTTATCTTATTAAAACAGATAATGGTCCTGCCTATACAAGTAAACAATTTGGTGCCTTTTGCCAAACCATGGGAGTGCAGGTTTCCCATGGATTGCCTTATAACCCTCAAGGTCAGGGTATTGTGGAACGAGCTCATCGCACCCTAAAAATTTATTTACAAAAACAAAAAGGGGGAATTGGTTATAAAAGGACACCAAAAGAAAGAACTTCTTTAGCCCTTTTTACTATAAATTTTTTAAATTTGGATATTCAAGGCCATTCTGCCGCTGAGCGGCACACCACTCCAATTATAGGGCAATTCAAGGGATTGGTAAAGTGGAAGGATATATTAACTGGCCAATGGAATGGGCCAGACCCCGTACTCTCATGGGTATGAGGAGCAGTTTGTGTGTTTCCACAGGACTCACAGGATCCTATTTGGGTGCCGGAACGACTGGTGAGAAAGTCGCAAGAAAATGATCGCAAAGATGATACTGCTGATAGCGTTAATCTGCCCACTGGTGGAGCCTTGTCTACTATGGGCCATGATGAAGACGTTCCCATTACCAATGCCCGTGACTAGTACCTCTAGAGTTTTTCCATATTTGTTTACTGCCAGTGGTTCATTACAACTTCCTTATGTCCCTTTTAGTTCGGAGTTAGGAAATTATAGTTTAGCCGTGCATTTGGAGGCAACATTATGTTTTGTTGTATCTCAAAATGCTACTAATGGTGATTGTATATAGCTGGATAAGCAAGAGATAGGAGTGTTTGCAAAAAATGTTTCTCAGGATAAACGTGTAGTAAGTCTTACTGCCCTAGCTCCCTTAGCCCCTTATTCGGAGTTTTTAGGGAATGCCAAAGTACCTTTACTGTATCCTAGGTGTAAGTCAAAATTGGTATGGCCGTGGGAGTGGACAGGATGACAGAGTTCCAGAGCAATGGGATTAAAACCTGGTTTTGCTTTTAACCCTTTTATTTCTAAATTTGCCAATAGTACTTTTGTTAGTAATTATGATTTTACCTATCATTTACCTCATTATTCTCACCCTGAGAATCCCTTTAATGTTTGGTTAATTTGTGGAAAATATGCTTGTAGTAGTGCTAATGCCTTGGCATTTTTGCAAGATGGGATGATTTGTTATTGTAATTATACTTGTACAAATTCTAATTGTATGATGTCAGATGGTTCAATTTATAATGATCATGTTAGATATAATTCTTCCTGCAAATACCAGGCCAATTTTGATGCTAGCCCTGTTTGTGTTTGGCCTCCTTTTATGTTTCTTGTTTTTGATTATAATATTGTTAATGGTTCTTTTTTAAATTGTTCACAAAATCGATGTTATTTGAGCCAATGTTGGAATGCTAGTCTGTTTAATGCTGCTGTGGTTATGAGATTGCCAACATTTGTTCCTGTTCCGGTCCAAGTGCAAGAGAAGGACTTGATTATAAAGTTAAAGCGACTGAGGCTGCTTTGGTTGTCTTGATCTTGTCTTTGATCGCAACAGCTTCTGCTACTGCTGCTGCCCTGGTGACATCGGTTCAGACTGCTGCGACCGCAAATAGACTATCCGAGGCTGTTTCTCAAGCGATGGACACACAGATACAAGTTAATCATCACCTTTATCGCGGATTTATGGTGTTAAATCAGAGAGTGGACTTACTGCAGGAACAGTTGGATCTTGTATATAGTTGAGGAAGAGCCAGATGGCCTGGTACTAAAGAGCCGGTGAATCCCCCCGCCAAATATTGACATGATGTCCTCCCACGGGCCTCTGCCGGAGTATGACACACCCCAAAACAAAAGCCAGGAATCCAAAGCCTCCATTTCTTTCCTTCCACAGCCTGCCGATTAATTCCCAGTGTTCTTTTCTCAGTCCATGCTAATGTAGTAGTTGGACCCAAGATCTTCTCTCCTCTTAACTTGCGGGGGGCCTGCTGTTTGTGTCTGTACAAGTACTAGTGCTCCTCCAGTACTCATCTCCTGGCACGTTGGTTCAACGTGGAACCCTACTGCCCAGTCTCAGCCTCCTGAGGACCGACGCTCACAGGTACAGACCCACAGCGTCCTCCTCACCCTTTGTATCCACACCACTTCTGAACACGGACACTCCGCATCACACTGTTCGGTACTTTGCCCTACATACTGATCTGACAAGCATCGTGTATTGACTTATTAGCTTCAACACTTGTTCCCTTCAGAGAAATGACACCACTGCAACTGACGGTACATAGAATTGTATGCAGTTGCCCCGCTTTTAGAACACTGCATTTAAAATGAAGGTACTCTTCCGACTTGAGTACCATATCTGTGCCATGTATCCATATCCATACCCATATATACGGCATGCATATATACACATACATCTATATGCATAAATGCATAGGTATGCCTATGTGTGTACATAACATGCACAAATTTCCGTATCCATAAACAAGCCATACGTAGATACATGTATAGATCTGTGTACGTGTGTGTCTCTATGTGTGTGTCTGTATGGATTTATGCGTTTCTTTCTTTTTTCGCGTGAGTCCTGGGGCTGGACCTCAGGGCCCGGTCCTTGATCTCTGCACCCCTTCTGTTCCTTTCTGTGTAGCGGTGGTACCAAGGAGTCCAACCCCGAGCTTCCTGCATGCTACCTAGACAAGCACTCTACCACAGGGCCTCACTCAAGGTCCAATTACAATATTTTCTTATTAGAGGTCCTTTACTAGTAATACATTCTTCCTCTTTCAACCTTATAAGTTGTGTGTACTTCACGTTGTATTTCCACAAGTTGAGAGTTAAGCACTGTGTGCACATCACCAGAAAATCTTTCCTACAGATAATACTTTGTATGGTTGGTGACACTACAGATGTTAAAATACATTCTCCAGTGTGAAGTAGAATATTATGCAATCTTCTATGTAAAGCACTGTTAATTATTGGAATGAAGTACCTAAATGCATTTGGTACTCACATGAATGTCAGCACCCTGACAATTCTGCATTTTTTTCCATACACGTTTTGCAATAGCAAAAGCAAATAAAGGATGGCAAAATATTTACCAGCATTAATGAATGCTGTGCTAGATATGAAATCAATCCTTTCACCATAAAATTAGTTTCAGACCAAAATCAATTTTGGGATAACTACAAGTGTTATTATTTTACCAGCTTCATCATACAGGGAAACATTACAAAAAGGATTGAGCAGAAAGACTGAAAATTGGCCAATAATTTCCAATGATCTTTGGATAGGAAACCTGATATTCTCTCAAATTCATTATGTTAAATAAGAAATATTATGAAGATACATAGGAACAATTTGCTGAATTGCATACCTCAAGCACTAATGAGCATAGGTGTTGTGCACAGGAGGGGGGTCCCCCAATGAAGAACACCGATATCAGGGTGCCAGAAAGGCAATAGTAAAAGTTCATTGCAGGATACAAGTCAGGCAAGGAAGTCGTCCGAACACACCCAGCACTGCGATGCCGGGAGTGGTTCCTATTTAGGGTTTACACAATCGTTTTAAAGGCAAAACCACAAGGAGCTGCCAGAGCCAACCGGAACAGGGTTTCTGAGTTGGAACCACGTGGTATGCCTATGCTTGCTGTTGTTTCCTATTTTGTCATTTTCTGCCTACTTGTGAAACTGTTTAGCAAACAAAGCTATTTTAGCAAGCTTATTCCTAAGAAGCCTTATGAAACTAATAAGCATATGAAACCATAAATTCAGTCTGAGGTTTGCTGGTCCCTCAATAGGTATTGTAATGAGAGTGGTGACATCAGGGATGTAGCAGAAAGACTGGAACCAGCAGAGTATTGGGAAGCTCAGAGCCTTGAGCTTGTTTGGTAAAAACCAGTCCATCCACATCTCCCACCCTCTCTGATTTTCAGTGCTGCTGGAGTTGGAACTTCCGGAAGTCTTTGCAGCTGCCAGGGAGATTCCTGACTACATTAGCGGCCTGTTGCTCTGACCACTGTGGAAGCAGTGTCCTGATTTAGCCAAAGCCTCTCTGGCCTGTGAACCACAGCTGAGACAATAGGCATCTCCCAACACAGCCAGGTTTTTCGGTTGATAATGGAGGTCTCATATCAACCAAAGTCTCCTGCAAATCACAGTCCCCTGATCTCCACCTCACAAGAAATCAGGTTATACATATGGACTATGAGTGCCCAAAGTACTGTCTTCTTTCTTGTCTTTCCCTTCCTTTCTTTTGTCCAGTCTCTATCTTTATTACCTTTTCTTTCTCCTGTTCTCTTTTGCTTTTTTCTCTCTTGTATTTGTAACCCTTTCTCTTCTGTATTCTTTTCTTTCTTCCTTTGTTTCTATTTCCCCCTATCCATCTTTTCTGGTATTTCCCTTTCAATCTTCTTCCCTCACTGACCATCCTTTTCTCTATTTCTTTTTCAAAGATTCTTCTTTGTCTTTTTGCTCTTTCTGTTTCTCCTTTCATTTTTTTCTGGTGATGTCTTTTTCATTTTTTTCTCATTTTCTTTCTTTTATTAAGTGCAATTACATATGTGGAGTAGTGAGTACCTTTCTTGTTGAGCGTGGTTATCCCTGTGTTATTTTTCTCCCACTCTTCCCTTCACCCCGGCCCCCACCAACTGTGCTGTACAGTCCATTTCCAATGTATTATTTTGCTGACATTGCTGTTGCATTTGTCTTGTGTCTCTCCATTTTGCTGTTCCTATTCCCTTCCCTAATTTAAGCAAACACGCATATAAGTCAACAGGTACCTAATCAGATACAGTGACAACTTGCCCTCTTCATATAGCCCAGTGCTGATACTGACTGGGCCAGGGTGCTGTCCCCATGCTCTGTGTTAGTCTTGTGCACTAGCACTTGAGGGTATACCTATACTACTTCTGGCTGGTTGATAGCTTTTCGGTAGAGTTTTTATCTGTACGGACTTTGAACTGAATTCTCAGATCTCAGGGTCCTTTATAGCCACGGTTACTGACATGAACCATCAACGGTGGCTGCCTAGGTATGTGTGGATTTGCTGAGCTGATTGGAGTGGATTTCTACTCTCACCACTCTGTCTCTGATACATTTCCAAAACTGAATTTCTAATCTACAGCCTTGGAAATGGAAATCCAGTGGGCCTGCAATGAGTACAACCCTGGGATAGGCCCAGAATCTCTTGTGTTGAGTAAACCTGGATTGCATCATAAAGTTACATCCTACTAAAAATCTTCTTTGTTTTTTGTGAACATAGATTATTTTCATGGAATGAAAGATCATTGCCTATTTCCATGAAATTTGCTTTATGAAACTGTGCTCTGTGACCCTGAAGTTTAGCTCTCAGAGACAGTCTGTATAAACTTAGTTTCAATATTATCTCAATATTATGTCTGAACTATCATCTTCCTCTGGTTTTCAAATATTATCATCATTACTGATAAATAATATAGCCATTAAAGAGTTATTTCAAATGATAGCATTGCACAAAGGACAAAGCAGTCCCCCCTATAATGTGATTCTGAATCTGTTGTCTAGAATTTGTGACATCATGTGTTTGTGCCTTTTTATTTTATTTTATTTTTGGGGGGGCCAGTCCTGGGCTTGAACTCCGGGCCTGAGCACTGTCCTTGGACTTTCTCAAGGCTAGAGCTCTACCAGTTGGACCTCAGCACCACTTCCGGCTTTTTTCTATGTATGTGATACCGTGGATTCGAACCCAGGTCTTCGTGCATGCTAGGCAAGCACTTTAACCACTAGGCCAAACTCCAGGCCCCCTTTTTATTTTATGATAGGCATTTTCAATGATTTTTTTCTAACATCATTTTTCCTTATTTTGGATGAAAGAAGACTATGAGTTTGGCCTTAGTGACACATGGTTTGCATAACCTGACCAAATACCCATGTTGAAGTCTTTCATAATACATATAGAGAATAGGCCATAAGTGATAGTTTGTCTAAGGTGGTGGAGTTCTTGCCTCAAGAAAGCCCAAGGACCATGTTCGACCCTGAGCTAAGGTCCAGAACTGGAAAAACAAATGAATATTCATCAGTGGCTCATCCCTAACTACTGAGAAAATGGAGATCTGAGGATTAGGGGTAGTTGCCAGCCTGAGCAGGAAAGTCCATGAAAGTCCTCTCTCCAATTTACCATTCAGAACCCAGAAATGGGTCCGTGGTACAAGTGGTAGATTTGTACATGCAAAAATTTATCAGAATCTTCTAAATCTTGTTACTTTGACCTAATAGGCCAATGATCCTGGTGTTTGTTTGTTTTTTATTTTTTCATATGTTTTTATTGTAATTAATAGAAGGGTTACATTATATTCACCAGATAGAAGGTGCATTATGTCACATACATTAATACCCTTTCTCATGTCTTGGTCCCCATTTCCCTCTCCCCACTCTCACCCCTCATCTTGTTTTCCCCCTTCCCTATCCAATTTCAAATAACCAAATACACATTTATCCAATATATCAGATAACAAAGTGAAATGCTATAACATCATGAGATAACCACGGGACATCAAAAGAGATGAGAGATAACATAGTACATTAAGGGCAACAATCACCCATTATATGGCTTTTGTTTTTATATCCAAGTGGTCCTTTCATTCAGCTTCATACTGTATGGCGTTATGTATAAGTTTTTCTCTATTGCAAATCTCTGCTAGGAGAACCCAAGTTTCTACTGATTATGACAAATGACAGAAACCACTGAGCTTATGTTCCTTTGAGTCTGCCAATTCTAGGAAATTAGTTTCTTTTAGTTGGTAAGGGTCTTCTGGGAGAGCTCATGTTGAAATTAGGACTGCCACCTGAATTGAAAACAAAATCTTCTTAGTTAAAGAGCTATTATATTAGCTACCCATGTTTAACTTCTATTTATAACTATTAAAAGTGTTATGTAGTTGTAATGTAGGAATAAAGCCCCATCAAACCCATAAAACTGAGAATTACATTTTTATTTTCTTACTTTCTTTTTTAAAGTTTGAGACTGGTACTCCAACTTGGTGCCTGATGCATTTTGCTCATGGGGGGTGTTCTACCAAATGAACCTCACCACCTCCAAATCCTAGAATTACTTTTTATTATTCAAGAGCAAGTTATAAAAATACCTCCAAATGCCAGTTTTTAAAAAGAACCTTTTAAAGCCTGAAGACACATTTAAAGATATGTGAGAGAACCTGGAGAGTAAAGAAGTAAGGAGAAGAAAGCATTAAAACAATATTGTACAGGGAACATTAATTCTACTGATCTCTACTCATCTAAATCTGATATCAAAAATGTTTCTGAACCCACTGCTGATATGAATTCAAATTTCACCTCATGTAAGTTATACTAGAGTGTGTAAGACACAGAAATGAGGCATAAAGAGAATGTGCTCTGTACAGAATATATATAAATATGTATATATCCCTTCTATGTCTCTGTGTAACTGGAAATAATGTGTTCATAAATAAGGGCTGGGTGAATTACTTGACCAGAAAAAATAAATGCTCATATAAACTCATTGAAATATTACATTTGATCCTCAAATTAAATTTGACTTTTGTTCCTCAAGATCAATTTACTGGACAAGAAAAGATGTGAAAATGGGCTGGGAGTTTGGCCTAGTCGTAGAGTGCTTGCCTAGCATGCACAAAGACACGGGATTGATTTCCTTGGTACCACATACTTAGAAAAAGCCAGAAGTGGTGCTGAGGTTCAAGTACTAGCCTTGAGAATAGTCCTCACCAAGGACAGTCCTCAGGCCCTGAGCTTAATCCCAGGACTGACAAAAAAAGAAACGATCTAAATTTATGGATCTTAACTCACAACAAACACTGTAACACTTTACAGACATGTCTGCAGTTAATGACTAGAACTAACAGCTATATTTTGGGCTCTTTTATAAAATAAATACATAAATAAAATATTCAGTACATCATAATTTTCTTTTTAAAGACAAACTATTCTTTTAAAAAATGAAATAGTGAAGCCAGGAATTTTGCCTAGTGGTAGAGTGCTTATCTAGCATGCACAAAGACCTGAGTTCTGTTTCTCTGTACTACCTATATATGGTTAAAAAGCTGAAAATGGTTTTGAGGCTCAAGAGGTTAAGCACTATCCTTGAGAAATCAAGCCCAGGATTTAGGGGGAAAAAAGTGAAATAGGAAGGACACCCTTTTCCAAATAAAAGAAAAAGAAATGTCTGGAAATCTTATGCAACTTCTTTTTTATGGCTCATTCTCTTCAAATGATACAATGCAACTAAGACACACAACATGAGTTTTCTAGGTCTTTCCTAAACCAAAGGCATATTTGAGAATGGAAAGCTCTAGTAGTTCATAAAGTAAATTTATCTTTCACCGGTGTTGCTAGCAAAAATTTAGGACTGACTGAAATAGAGGACTGACTGTGTGAGGGGAAAATGGAGCAAGAACTTGAAGACCTGAATTCCAGTGTCAATATAGACACCAGAAAAACTAAAGAGGCTACATCTAGATTTTATAATCCTGGAAGACATAGATAGACTGTCTTCAAGATAAAAACAAATAAGCTATCCGTAATAACTATCATAAAATAATCAAGAGAGTGACTTACTGAGATCATTCTGCATGAGGAATGCAAAGAATTAAGGGGAGAAAGGATCCATCAGTTTGTCCATGTTACTTTCCTTCTAACAAGTTCTATCAAATTCTTCCTGAAACCCACCTTTCTCAAAAATTCTCTAACAGAATCACTTTCATGGTGCTGGGAAAAAATCCAGGTACTGTACTGAAGATAGAGGATTAGTGCAAGATTTTCAGACCAAGTTAGATGTCATTGTTAGTTAGAAAAATGTAGCTTAGGTTGGCCAGGCAAATAAGCAATATTTTCAGCTTGAGAAAATATAGCAAAAGCAACAGAGCTGGAGGCATGGTGCATGAAGTGACATGGTCTACAAAAAAAACAAACAAACCACACTTTACTTAAGTAAATATAATCCCTATGTACATCATCTTTACATGAACAATAAGAAACAATTTTAATCTGTTTAGCAAGCAGTAATCACCCAAAATTGAGCATACAAACAAACGAAACAGTGCTCAGAAGTATGCATGAGTCTGTTGGCTCAATTCCTCAGTACCATATGCACAGAAAAGCCTGAAGTGGCACTATAGATTAACTGGCAAAACCCTACCCTTGAGCAAAGAGTGTCCAAGGATAGTGCACAGATTCAGAATTTGATTTCCAGGACTGGGGAAACAAACAAACAAACACAAAAAATCCCTCAGAAATCTTCCCACAACTCCTAATACATTTTTTTCTTTTCATTTTTTATGTTTGCTTTTCTTTACTTATCTGTTTTGTTTTTCCTTTCTGCAGTTTTCCTTAAAGTTGTAGCTTTATTTACTTATTTTTTCTGGCTTCACACTTATAACTCAAGACCTCAACCTCACTGAATTGCCTACCTTGACCTTTACAACTTGAGTCAGACCTCTACCACCTGGACTTTTGATCCTTATTAGGACATGTAGCCTCATATAACAGAAACTAAACTCTAGCAGATTTCAGCCATTTCCAATACCTAGGATTACACAATGACCACTATTGCCCTGCAAGGGCTAATTGAAGGAAAACTAAAATACTATTGAAAGTGAATAAGCTGAACACATCTACGTCCATTTCCAAGATATTTGGTCTGTGTTTGTACGGAGACTTCAATTCAGGACTTGTAAACTGTTTACTGCCCTAAGCATTACTGGATTTGGGGGGTTGTTTGTTTGCCAATCCTTGCCTTGAACTCAGGGCCTAAGCACTGTCCTTGGGCTTTCTCAAGCCTAGAGCTCTATCACTTGAGACTCAGCACTTCTTCTGGCATATTTTCTATGTATGTGGTACAGAGGAATGGAACCCAGGTCTTGGTGAATGCTAGGCAAGCACTCTACCACTAGGCCAAACTCCCACCCTGGTTTGTTTGTTTTTAGGTGTCCAAAAAACTCATCTGTGGCCTCCATAGACTGACTGCATCCTCTTTTAAAATGAATCCTAGGTTCATGAACTTTGAACCACAAGTACATAATTGACAGCCATTTCTGACTATATTACAACACAAATTGTCAATGGTATTTAAAGAATCCTATGGACTCTACTCCCAAGCTCTTTGAGCTGATTCAAACCTTTGGAAGAGTAGCTGGCTACAAAATCAATCCTCAAAAATCAACTGCCTTCCTTTACGCCAACAGTGAGAGGAATGAGGCAATAATCAGGAAAGTAACTCCTTTCACAATAGCCTCAAAGAAAATAAATTACCTAGGAATTAGCTTAAATAAGAATGTAAAGGACCTTTTTGATGAAAACTTTAAAACCCTAAAAAAGGAAATTAAAGCAGAACTAAGGAAATGGAAAAACCTCCCATGCTCCTGGATTGGAAGAATCAACATTGTGAAAATGACAGTCTTGCCAAGGGCTATCTACAAACTCAACGCAATACCCATCAATATCCCAATGGCATGCTTTAAAGAAATAGAAGAGGCAATTCAAAATTTCATATGGAATAATAAAAGACCCCGCATAGTAAAAACACTTCTTAGCAGAAAGAACAGCGCTGGAGGAATTTCAATTCCAAACTTTAGACTCTATTACAGAGCTATAATTCTCAAAACAGCTTGGTACTGGCACAAGAACAAGCCTGAAGACCAATGGAATAGAACTGAGCACCCAGATACTAAACCACAGACCTATGGCCACCTAATCTTTGACAAGGGAGCCAAAAAACTAGAATGGAAGAAAGACACCCTCTTCAACAAGTTGTGCTGGCAGAACTGGTTAAGCACCTGCAGAAAACTAAAGTTGCATCCTTCTTTGTCACCCTGTACTAGAATTAACTCCAAATGGATCAAAGACCTGGAGGTAAAAGCTGACACTCTGAAAACTTTACAAGAAGGAATAGGAGATAAACTAGACCTCCTTGGCACAGGTTGAAACTTTCTTAATAAGGACCAAGAATCACAACAAATCAGAGAAAGGCTGGATAAGTGGGACTGCATTAAACAGCAGAGCTTTTGTATGGCAAAGGACATAGCTAGTAAACTAATCAGGAAGCCTACAGAGTGGGAGAAGATCTTCACCAACCAAACAACGGACAAGGCCTCATATCTAAAATACATCAACAACTCAAAAAATTGAATCACTCCAAAACTAACCTCCAAAGTAACAACCATCCCATTAAAACATGGGCCAAAGACTTAAAGAGAGTCTTCCCTGAAGAAGAAACAAAAATGGCCTATAGACACATGAAGAAATGCTCAACATCTCTGGTCATAAAAGAAATGCAAATCAAAACAACTCTAAGATTCCACCTCATTCCAGCTAGAATGGCCAGGATTAGGAAAACGAATGACAACAGATGCTGGAGGGGATGTGGCCAGGAGGGATCACTACTACACTGTTTGTGGGAGTGCAAACTCGTTCAACCACTATGGAAAGCAGTGTGGCAGTGCCTCAAAAGGCTAAACATAGAACTCCCGTATGACCCAGCAATTCCACTACTTGGCATTTACCCAATCATCCAGAAACAAGGACATACTAAACCCACTAGCACAACAATGTTCATTGTAGCACTATTCACCATAGCAAAGATATGGAACCAACCTAGATGTCCCTCAGTTGATGAGTGGATCAACAAGTTGTGGTATTTGTACACAATGGAATTCTATGCTGCTGTCAGAAAGAATGACATCGCCCCATTCGTTAGGGAATGGAAAGAGTTTGAAAAAATCATATTAAGTGAAGTAAGCCAGACTCAAAGGAACTTAGGCTCAATGGTTTCCCTCATTCGTCATAATCAGTAGAAACCTTGGGCTCTACTAGCAGAGATTTGCAATAGAGCAAAATCTTGATACATAAGGACACATAATGTGAAGCTAATTAAAAGGACCTCCAGGATAGTGAAACAAAAGCCATATAATGAATGATTGTTGTCCTTAATGTACTATGTTGTCTCTCATCTCCTTTGCTGTCCCTTGTTATCTCATATTGGTATAGTATCTCACTTTGTTATCTAATATATTGAATTTATTTGTATTTGGATATTTGAAATTTGATAGGGAAGGGGGGAAATCCTAGACGAGTGGGGGGTGTGGGGGGGAGGGAAACGGGTACCAAGACATGTGAAAGGGTATCAATGTATGTGAATTAACGCACCTTCTATCTGGCAAATATCATGTAACCCTTTTACTAATTACAATAAAAATAATAAAAAAATTAACATTCAAGATTGTAGTTTTTCTTTTGTCCTTAGTCTTGAAATCTGAGCGTGGGTGCTGTCCATGATTTTGACTACTCAAACCTACCACACTACCAGTGTGCAACTTCAGAGTTTCTGACACTTAATTGGAGATAATTGTCTCAAAATCTTGGAGGCCCAAGCTGAATCTGAAACGTAATAGTCAAATTTCAGTGTGCACAGTAGCTAGGATTATGCTTGTGATCCCCTGAAGCCCTGCTTCCATTAAGGATTCTCTCTGAGTCATGTATTTCCCAGTAAAATTACTGAGGATTGATATATATTTTGGAAACAAAACACCATTCATCTCTTTAAGGTTCAATGTATATATCTGATCACACACACACACACACACACACACACACACACACACTATTCAATCTGTAATGCAGGACACTTCATTGGTGAGTATTTACTACATAGTTCAGAAAGTGTTTCAATGTTAAATAGGATCTGGTGACCTAGCAGTAATAAGACAATTTTTAAAAATGGATTAAAATAACTATGTGCCTGATGTACTTGATGATATTTCACATATTCACTTCATTTTAAATATTTTCAAATGAAGTCAGATTTGCCTAGGGTAAAATCTCACATGATCATCTAATTTTTTTGCCATGTTTGGGCCTTGAACTCAGGTTGTGAGCATTATCCTTGGGCTTTGATTGCTCAAATCTGTCTTACATTTCCTTATTCATATTACATTTACTATTCATATAACATATCAAATTTGATGAAACCTAGACATCATAGAGTAATTGCTGTTTTTATTTAACTGGAAACTCTAGTTATTATTAAATCAAATAAGAACCAATAAATCTAAAACACTGTGCTAAAAATGGTACCTTGGTACTTTTGGCCAAATCCAGTTTCTTCAAACATTCCAGATAAAATTATGTCTAAAATTGTTCCGTTATGTTATTCCTACCAAAAGAATGATAGATTACAATTTTTTGCATCACTCCTTTTCTTATTGAGTACTATCCTTTTTACAGAATATCTATTTCTTACTAATTACTATGTAGTTCACTTGCTTTGTTTTCTTTGAAAAACAGTATTGAATGCTCATGACAGGGATCAAATCTTCTCTCCCTAGAAATGCAGGGAAATGTCATCTGTTAGATATTTGCCCCTGAATTGTCATGGAATTCTTTCTCCAAGAAATGGCACACCATTTTATGAACAGGTAAAATAATTTAGAAATGTATTCATGAGATTTCATAATACTGGTTAACTTAAGTTCATTAAACTCATTACATCCAGGTTATTATAACTGTTGCAATACCTGACTCTTTGGCATAATAGTTTGGATTCTATACTCTGCTCTACAAACCAATACCTTTCATAAGCCTAAGGTATTACATTACCTCATTATATTGTAAAGATTAGTAAGAGAATTATACTATGAGACTCAACTGCATAAAAGAGCCACTACCTATATTACCATGAATTTCTTTTAATTAACTTTTCATTTTTAAGAACAATAGAGAAATTATGGGAAGAATAGACACATGTAGAAGACACTTTCCAGACTTCCAAGAATCTGATGGAAATAACCAAAATATAAATCATGAGAAATGAAAAGTAATAGTTTCTGTATTTTAACTTTTTTCATTTGAAAAATGACAACTAAATAATTTGAGGAAAAGTTAAAGAAACAAATTGTAAATTATTATACACATAAAGATTGCTTTATCTAAACTAACTGCTTATTGTAATAATGAGAGGAAATGAATGCTCGAAAACCACTTCATAGGCATTTACAATAAACATTACTGTGAATCACACACATAAGTTAAAAAAATAACAGTATTACTGAATGTTTAGAAATTTCAAAATATTCATACTTATGAATACCATCTTACATTATACATAAAGATAACACATTTGATTTGATGTCAAAGTAAACTATTCCAGTATTGTTTCAGATTGGAAATCTTGCCAATTATAACATTTTTTAAATTCAATATCTGATGCTACAAAAAAGTGAGGAAGCAATTACTGTAGGCCTTTAGGAAATTGGAGTCTATTAATTCAAAGTTATTGTCAGGATATTACATGACAGAGTTAAATTTAAATCTGGTTATATAAGAAAAAACGGTAATGGGTGGAAACGAGATGCTTGTCAAGGTTACAGTTTATTAACTGCCTTTGCAGAGCATTATACGCAAAAGCAAATACCTTGGTGACTTAATGCCTTTAATAATTAAGAAAAATTGTCTGGATACATGCAACCAAAATGCCAGGTATGTGGTGCAATGAAAATCAAGTTGCAGAATGGTAAGAAAATTCTTCTCTCTTGAACAATGAATAGAGGGAAGTATTTTGAGATAAATGCCAAGAATACAGGTAGAATCACTCCAAAAACTCTAAGCCACATGAACATGATTTTAAGCCTCTGCACTTCTTGACAAATGCTCTTATGCTGTGGTGAATTACTTAGTGCAGATTTCAAGGTAAAAGATACCCTGGGAGCACAATGTGATTAAAGAAATTCCTATGCTTTACCAAGGCAAAGGTTTTGCCTGATCCACAAAAGTTTTCTTTGCCATTTTCCCTGGGAGGGATTCACAACAAAAAGATCTTAACGATCTGTGCAGTGCAGATGTAACAAGTTCTGGCGCTGTACAATATTGTTTTGAGATTTTAGGAATTCAGAAACTTTAGAAATCATAGTGGTGATAGCTCTGCATGAATTGCAAGTTGAATGTTATATGCTTACTTCATATGTTCATAATTATTGTTCAAACAGTTCTGGTCTGTCCTTGGAGTGATTTTTCTGGCTATAATTGTGAGTAGAGAAATGGTGTCTATGGAAGATAATTCAGTTAATCACACTTCTGCATATTCCAATCACAGAAGTTATTTCATTCTCTGAAATGATGTGTTTGGTCACTTCACATCAAAATTTTAGACCTGACTGGAACTAAGTTTGGATGAATATATATTGTTCTACAAGTTCTATTTTTCTATAACCTTTAGACCACACATAGGATCTAGTTTCTCAGTGAAGAAGGAAAATGAAAGCATATGTGTGTAGAATCATTTTGAGTTTCTCCTGTAAACTGCTTTGGAACAGAATCAATGCAAAGTCTAGTGAATTCTAGGAAGTATGTCCCTGTCTGCAACTTTCTTATTTTGACATCAACAACTTTGAGAGTACATGGCAGTGTTCTCATTTTTCCCAGTCACTAGTGACTTCTTCCAAAACACACACACACACACACACACACACACACACACACACACACACACGGACCCAATAATCATTCAAACTTAAATTTCCCCAAACTACTGAACCTTATTCCAAAGGTATTTATTAGTTATCCATTTTTCTGAATTCATAGATTACATGCCAGTGAAGTTTTCTAGAGATCACTGTGTTCCCTCTTTTAATTTAATTACAATCCCAACAAATTGGTCAAATTATTTCAAATCAAAAAATGTCAGTGAAATCAGAATTTGGTAGACTAAAACTTAAGAAAGTTTGGCTTTCATGGCAAAGATATTCTTTGAAATTCCAGGAAAGGGGATTTTTTCTATAATTTGAACAAGAAATATTTATAAATCAAAGATTTTATTGCCACTGCAAGTGTTTATTGAAATAATCTTATCAATTCTGAGTGCCTACATCACAATATTACAAATTATTATAGTTATTTTCCTTGTATTTATGAGCTCTCCAGAGTATTACAAAAGCATTTACCATATATGCATTGCTGACTTCTGTTAACATGGGTAACATGTTTTATTCTACTGTTCATCATAGCTACATTTCAATGTTTTTGTTTTTCCCACAAAAACCCTAAGCTGTAAGCAGTAATATGTTGGCATACTCCTTATTCAACTAGAAGATAGAATTTAGGGAGAAGTCTAAAAATTACCTTTGTAAACTTACATTCTTGTATATCCAGAAATTGGATTGAGTTAATTTTCACAACAAAACCAAAGCACCATTAACTGAAGTAAAATGTAAGCGATTTCCCCTAAATTTGGAAAAAGTGACAGTGGCCAAATTCAAATACATTCTTGGAAAATATGCATTGAATAAAACTTGAATCAACAGGAAGAGTTATTGTTGCTCAAGCAGTTGGGCTGTAGCCTTCAGCTGAAGAGATCAGGAACAGTGCGAAGACCCAGAGTTCAGGACCCATGAATGACCAAAAAAAATGAATGTTCACATAGGCGGCTCATGACAGTGAGCAGCCTTTTTTACAAGGTACTGGAAAAAGAGAAGCTCTAACATTCATGGTAAAGGCAAAAAAGGGAAACTCTTGTCAAAATTTGGATCCTTTACCAAGGGAAAATCTTGTATGTTTCCATAAGATCTATCACAGAATGGAAGTTATACATATTTCCTATTTTACTTTCAATTCAATCAAGCAAAAACAGAATGAGATCAATCCATTAAGAGAAACAAGAGAAAGAGAGAGGCATTCTGTCACACACAGAGATGAAGAGAGGTCATTGTATGTAGTCATTAATAATATTCAGGTTTTGTGGGGTGTGCATGTGTGTGTGTGTGTGTGTGTGTGTGTGTGTGTGTAATGTATGTATGTGTGGTCTATGATTTGAGGGCTAGCTTTATCACATCTGGAACCAAGTGCATTCCTCATTTGACAGTACAAACATGGAACATTCATTTAGAAATTGTATATTTTCAATGGAAAATAAAGTGTAGTTTAGGTGTTTTAATTTTTTTACAGGTTTTCTGGAACACTTATAGTTACAACCCATCTTTCAATACTCTATTTAGAGAATAGTAATAACTTATGCAGTGATCGAATTAACTATAATTATTTCCCAACACAAACGTACATTTCAATTATGACCAATGAATTATCTGTCCCACAAATGGAATTAACCTTTCCAACAAAATATATTTTAAAACACGGCAAAGCAAGGGCAGAGCACCTTCATTTACATGAGATGTCTGAAACAGAAAGTAGTTTGTGATCAGATTTTATTAATGAAAATTTCTGTGTCCTAAAATTATATGAGAAAAATCCTCTGTAAATGATGTGGCTCAAAATATCTCCTAATGTATGCAGAATTGATTCTGCTTAAGAAACTATACAAATTACAAAAAAGATGTTGCCACATTAGTAAAGACATGGAAAGACTTGGAAAAAAATTATATTAAATAAAGCAGACCTAAAGGCACATAGGCTCATGGTTTCCCTGACTAGTGAGAAGTAATGCATTCATGATCTTGTGATCGTGACTGTAATCCCTCCATGCATTACCTCAAAAATGAAAAATAGAATAAAAAATAAATGTGTTGCTTTTACACATTTTATATGATTTTTTTCATTTATCATTACTCATATGTTAGAAACAGCGTCTTTTAGTTATTCCTTTAAAATGAATGTAATGGAAATTTAAGGAAATACTAGTGCTCTTTTAATTTGGACAATAACTTTGTATTATTCCTCTCTCCCATACTCTTAATAAGATGTGAGTTTTGATACCTATCACCCTCTAGGTTTTGGTGCTATGACCTATGATCTCATATTTCTAATAGATAAAATTAGAATGATCCTTGGTTTGTTCAGTGATTTTTATTCTCATTAGGGTGAAGTATGATTTTTGGATTACTGTAAATGTTCCTGCAGTATTTTTATTCTCTATTTTTAAGTGTATATCTTGATGGCTTGAAACACTAAAAATTTGTATAAGAAAGACATCATGTCCAGTTTGCTTAGCTTTTTAGCATATATACAGTGGTAGACATATAGCAAATGCTTTGTTTTGCCCTCCTTAAAGGATTCAAATTTTAGAAAAAAATTCATTCCAGGTCTGAGAATTGACTGTTTGCCTAGCATGCATGAAGCTCTGGGTTCAATTCTTCAGACCACATATACAGAAAAAAGTCAGAATTTGTGCTGAGGCTTAAATGGAACTAGCTTTCAGAAAGTTCAAGGACAGTGCTCAGGCCCTTAGCTCAAGCCCAGAATTGGGGAAAAAAAGAATAACATTCATTCCTATTCTTTTGTGAAATTAAATGATTTTGACCTTGAGAAGGGAAGAAAAACACTCATATCAAGAAGGCATCATATGTATGACTTGCTGCCCATTGAACAGTTTCACTGGTATGTAAAAAAGATAAAAGAAAAGAATGTATGTGTCATAAAAATGGGAAAATGTGCACTTAAGATACATTATTTGCACATTTTAGCCACTTTCATGTTGAATTAAATCACTGATTATGCTAAAGTACTACTAAATTTAGTATATATGGAATTCCACATGATCTGTTTGTCCTAAAACAAAGTTGTTGAACACCAAAACTATTGAATGCAATATTATAAAATTTATAATAATGACTAGTTTGATCCCATAATATTCAATACATGAACTTTCTGTTTTCTTTCTTTAATTCTATCTTTTTTAACTACATAAATAGATTTATTCTGTGACATTCTCATAGCAATGAAATCCTCCCTTGATACATTTTTCATATATTTTTATTGTAATTAATAGAAGGGTTACATTATATTTCCCAGATAGAAGGTACATTAATTCTAGTACATTTATATCCTTTCTCATGTCTTGGTCCCCATTTCCCTCCTCCTTTTCCTCACCCCTCATCTTGTTTTCCCCCTTCCCTATCCAATTTCAAATAACCAAATACAAAGTAAGATACTGTAACATATGGGATAATCAAGGGATAGCAAAAGAGATGAGAGCTAAGATGGTACATTCAGGACAACAATCACTCATTATATGGCTTTTTTTTCTATATCCTAGAGGTCCTCTCATTTAGTGTCATACTATATGGCCTTATGTATGTAGGTTTTGCTCTATTGAAAATCTCTGCTAGGAGAGACCAAGATTTCTACTGATTATGACAGATGAGGGAAACCATTGAGCTAAGTTCCTTTGAGTCTGGCTTACTTCACTTAAGATGATTTTTTCTAAGTCTTACCATTTCCTAACAAATGGGCCAATGTCATTCTTCTTTTTTTGTCAGTCCTGGGCTTGAGCTCAGGGCCTGAGCACTGTCCTTGGACTTTCTCAAGGCTAGAGCTCACCACTTGAGCCTCAGCACCACTTCCAGCGTTTTTGTATGTATGTGATACCAAGGAATCGAACCCGGTCTTCGCGCATGCTACGCAAGCACTTTAACCACTAGGCCAAACTCCCGGCCGGGCCAATGTCATTCTTTATGACAGCAGAGTAGAATTCCATTGTGTACAAATGCCACATCTTGTTGATCCACTCATCAACTGAGGGACATCTGGGTTGGTTCCATATCTTTGCTATGGTAAATATTGCTGGAATGAACATCATTGTGCTAGTGGATTTAGTCTGTCCTTGTTAGTGGAATTGCTGGGTCATAGGGGAGCTCTATGTTTAGTCTTTTGAGGAACTGCCATACTGCTTTCCATAGTGGTTGAACCAGTTTGCACTCCCACCAACAGTGTAGTAGTGATCCCTCCTGGCCACATCCATCTTTAAATCTATCTTGATGAAGCTTTCTCTAACAAATTCCTATTGTCAATTCCATGCTCTAGTAATGTGCTGAAAACTCTTAATTTCTTATTTGATTTCTACTTCACTGTGTTCCTCCACACTAAACTCATTCGGAACACATAGAATTTATTCAAGATTGCCACTATTATATGCCACTATTACATAATACTTATATCTTATTATTGATAAGTTCTAGTATTTTTATGATTTCCTCTTACAGCCTTCCTCCAAAATGTGTATATTTGTACATGGGTAATATGTTTTTTGTATTCCATAACTAAAGAATTAGTGAATAGAAATAGACTTCTTTTTAGTGCTCTATATTATTTACTAGCAGGAAGGACCATTAACTGTCCCAGAGTTTCTATTTTTAGTTTTCTCATTTTTTTCTGTATTCTTATAGGAGAGAAAAGCTCAACTTACAATTTATTTAAAATTAGGCTTAAAGTAATCATCTTCTGGATTGTTGCAACACTATTTACCATAGCAAAGATATGGAACCAACCCAGATGTCCCTCAGTTGATGAATGGATCAACAAGATGTGGTATTTATACACAATGGAATTCTATGCTTCTGTCAGAAAGAATGACATCACCACATTTGAAAGGAAATTGAAAGACTTAGAAAAAATCATATTAAGTGCAGTAAGCCAGACTCAAAGGAACATAGACTCAATGGTTTCCCTCATTTGTCATAATCAGTAGAAACCATGGGCTCTTCTAGCAGAGATTTACAATAGAACAAAACCTAGATACATAAAGCCATATAGAATGATGCTAGGATATAGAAACAAAAGCCATATAATGAGTGATTGTTGTCCTTAAGGTACTATGTTATCTCTCATCTCTTTTGCTGCCTTTGGTTATCTCATATTGTTACAGTATTTTACTTTGTTATCTGATATATTGTATATATGCTTATTTATTTGAAATTGGATAGGGAAGGGGGGAAAACAAGATGGGGGTGGGGGTATGGGGAGGGAAATGGAGACCAAGACATGAGAAAGAGTATCAATGTGAAGTAATGTACCTGCTATGTGGTGAATATAATGTAACCCCTCTATTAATTAAAATAAAAATATATGAGAAAAAACTAATCGTCTTTGGGTCCTCAGTTCATACAATGCTGGGTTGCTAAATATTTGTTCTAGATAATTGTTCTAGATGGTGATGCAAAAGTGTTTTAGGAAGGGAAGGAGAATTACAGGATGATTGGGAGGAGATGGGAGAAGGAAAGATGGGAAGAAAAATCCTATTATGTGTTATCAAGGTTCAAGGAATAATATATCCACTACCTGACAAATATAACTGCAATCCATCTGTACATCACCCCAATAATAAAATACAATAAAAAGAAAAAAATAATGAAATAAAGGTATAGGCAATTAGAAGGGAAGGAATGCAAAAGTGTCTAGGCAAAATATGAGACATCTGTCTTGACTGTCTGGTTTATACATAAAAAAATCAACTTAATTTTCATTTTTGTGTGTGAAAATCACAAATAGTATAAGGAAGTGACAATC
The DNA here is from genome assembly GCF_031878675.1 of Megascapheus bottae. NCBI lineage: Eukaryota > Metazoa > Chordata > Mammalia > Rodentia > Geomyidae > Megascapheus > Megascapheus bottae. Next base: position 7,429,588 of record NC_143548.1, read on the forward strand.
ACAATTTGAAGGGATTTCAGGGAAATAAGTGCACTTATATGGAAACAATAATTTCAATATTAGAATATATAAATAATTAAAGTAAAATATAAGTATACACATATAAATGAATGTGCAATTGTTTATCCACTGATAAACTCTAAATAAAATCCTAATACAGAGAAAAACTGTATTTCTATTCAGTTACGAACATTACAGTGAGTTTCTATAATGTATACACAGTAACTAATGGTAGGGAAATAACATAGGGGATTTAAATACCAGATGAAGAAGGTCAAACATTTCTTTGTGTTGAAAAATACCAAGTAGTGATAAATTTAAACATGATTATAACACTTAAACCTAAAATGCTAGTATAGGAATTATTGCACCATCTATCTGGCAAATATCATGTAACCCTTGTATTAATTACAATAAAAAAATATATGAAAAAAACCCTAAAATGCTAACATTTGAAATTCTCTAAACAATGCAGAAAAATAAAATGACAAAGTTGTAATTGTAATATTGGCTAATGTTGCCATTAGGAGTGGCATATTATGTTAAGGTTTTATAACGTGCAAATAATTGTGAACAATTTTCTATTGTATAACCAATTCATGTATGTCCTGAAAAGCACACTCATAAATGTTACTGTCGTATCATTTCTGAGTGTTCTGGGAAAATATGTGCTTTGCACCCCCAATAATAGGGAGAAAAATAATGAGGATTTCCTTATATCCTTTGGCTGAAGTTTGGATTTCATGAAGAATAGAGATATTTCTGTAACAATATTCACAGTTGCAAAGAATATGTTCTGAGACACTTTTAACAAATTCCATACCAGAGTGAGGAAGGATTGGACTTTCTCAAGGCTAAAGCTCTAACACTTGAGCTTCAGCACACTTCTGGCTTTTTTCTATGTATATGGTATCAAGGATTCAAACCTTGTTCTTCATGCATTCTAGGCAAGCACTTTACCAGTAGGCCAAATTCCCACCCTCCTGTTGTTGTTTTCTTTACACATTCTCTTCTTTTTTTCTAGAAGACAAAGGTATTTCTTATTGTTGGGGTAATACATAGAATGGTTACAGTTACATTTATCAGGTGGTGGGTATATTACTCGAATCACACACCAGTTAGAATAATCATTTTCAAGAAATCTAATAACAACTGCTCTTGACTTGGTCTGAGGGATCTCTACTACATTGCTGTTGAGAGAGAAAATTTATCAAATATTCTGAAAAACACTATGAAGTTTCCTCAGCATAGTGAATATAGAGCTCCATGAGGACTCAGAAATCTAACTTCTCGTGTCAAGCATTTCTTCATGTATCTAAAGGCCATTTGTATTTCCTTTCCGAGAAGTCTCCCTCTACATCATTAGCACAACTTTTAATGAATGCTTCCTTCTATGAGGTTTTTGTTTTTAAGATTTAATTTCTTGTGGCATAGTCTATTTTAAATATAAGACCTATGTCTTTTGTATGGCAAGTGAAGATCTTCTCCCACTCTATGAGGTTCCTATTCCTTTTATGGGCTATGACCTTTGCCATCCTGAAGTTCTGAATTTCAGTACAGTCCCATTTGGCAAAACTTTGATTTATCAAAATCCAACAATATAATGATGTACAATAAACTCTTGAAACAAGAGTAACAAACCAAATCCCAAACATGACTTAAGAAAATTAACTCAGCATGAAATGAATTATGGGAGAGAACTTTAGAAACAACCAATTAAACAAAGAATTGGATATTTGGAAACAATTATAAAATTTGATAATGCCTTAGCAAATCTTTCTAAAATAAGAAGAGAAAAAATTAAATTAACATCAGACACAATCAATGAAAATGTTAAGATAAAGAGCAGTGAGATCAAGATATAATAAATACTTTCATATCTTTACTCCAACAAATTTGGGAATCTGGAAGGAACGAAATAATTTCTAGCAACTATTCTTGAATCCAAATTTAGACTAGAGGATATAAACCAACTAAATAACCTTTCACAATTCCTAAAATAAAATGCCTATAAAACAACTCTCCATCTAAGGAAAGGTTCTGGATCTACAAAATTGTTTATGTCCTTTAGAGCAGAATTTACATCAATACTCCTCAATCTCCTCAATGAATTTGAAAGTGAGTTGTCTGCCATAGTAGTTGTATGAAGGCAGTATAACTTTCATTCCACACTTGAAAATGACTAACAAAGAAAGACAAGTGTATATCTATTTTGCTGATGAACATTGAGCCAAAACTTCTCACCAAAATCCAGGACAATCAACATCTACAACACAATAAAAAATTATATTATTCTCAAACAGGACTCATTGCTACACTGTATCATTGGTTGAAGTGGCTCACATCAGTTAGTGAAATTAATCACATCAATGGGATGAAAGAAATGAAATACTGATGCAGAAAAAGTATTTGATAAGATCTTATATGGCTTTATAATGTGGGTTCTGGAGAAACAAGGCTTAGTGTAATAAAGCACATATAAATCAAAACCTACACCTACCATTGTATTTAAAGGTGAAAAATTAAAGCCATTGCCTCTAAAATCAGTAGTGAGACATGGATTGAAACTCTCTATAATCATCATCAATGTAGTATTAGAATGCCTAGCTAGAACAATATGGAAGAAACAGATATGCACATAGATATAGATATAGATTCAGATAAATTCTATATAGGGAAAGGGGAAGTTAAACTTTCCCTGTTTGTAGATGGCCTACAGAGTCCATTCCCAAATTTCTCTAACTAAAATAAAACTCTGGCAAATTAAAACTGGAAAACTAAAACTCACAGAACAATGGCTTGTGGAGTGTGGTGGTTCAAGCATGTCATCCTAGCTACTCAGGAGGCTGAGATCTGAGGATCACAGTCCAAAGCCAATCCAGGCAGTAAAGTCCATAGGATTTCATCCCTAATAAACAAATAGAAAATTGGAAGTGAGCTTGTGGCTCCAGTGTTAGAGGAGTAGCCTTGATCTGATTGAATCAATCCAAAACTAATCTCCAAAGTAACAACCATCCCATTAAAAGATGGGCCAAAGATTTAAAGAGAGTCTTCTCTGAAGAAGAAACAAAACTGTCCTATAGACACATGAAGAAATGCTCAACATTTCTGGTCATAAAAGAAATGCAAATCAAAACAACGCTCAGATTCCAAGTCACTCCAGTTAGAATGGCCTGGATCAAGAAAACTGATAACAACAGATGCTGGAGGGGATATGCCAGGAGGGATCACTACTACACCGTTGGTGGGAGGGCAAACTCGTTCAACCACTATGGAAAGCAGTATGGCAGTTCCACAAAAGACTAAACATAGAGCTCTCCTATGACCCAGCAATTTCACTACTTGGCATTTACCCAATTTTCCAGAAACAAGGACATACTAAATCCACCAGCACAACAATGTTCATTGCAGCACTATTTACCATAGCAAAGATATGGAACCAACCTAGATGTCCTTCAGTTGATGTGTAGTTCAACAAGATGTGGTATTTGTACACAATGGAATTCTATGCTGCTGTCAGAATGGCATTGCCCCATTTGTTAGGAAATGAAGTAAGACAGACTCAAAGAAACTTAGGTTCAAAGGTTTCCCTCATTTGTCATAATCAGTAGAAACCTTGGGCTCTCCTAGCAGAAATTTGCAATAGAGCAAAACCTTGATACAAAAAGCCATATAGTAGGATGCTAAATGAAAGGATCTCTAGTATATAGAAACATAAGCCATATAATGAATGATTGTTGTTCTTAAGTTACTACATGAAAAAATATATGAAAAAAAATCAGCTGCCTTCCTCTATGCCAACAATGAAAGGAATTAATCAACAATCAGGAAAGTAATTCCTTTGCAATAGCCTCAAAGAAAATAAAGTACCTAGGAATTATCTTAACTAAGAATGTAAAGGACCTTTATGATGAAAACTTTAAAACCCTGAAAAAGGAAATTAAAGAAGAACTGAGGAAAATTGAAAACCTCCCATGCTCCCGGATTGGACGAATTAACACCATGAAAATGGCAAGACCTATCTACAAAGTCAATGCAATACCAATTAATATTCCAATGTCATATTCAAAGAAATAAAGAGGCAATCCAAACTTTCATATAGTATAATAAAGATCCTATATAGCAAAAACAATTCTTTGCCAAAAGGTCAATTCAGGATTAATTTCAATACCAAACTTTACACTCTATTACAGCGCTATAGTAAGTAAAATAGCTTGGTACTGGTACAAGAACAGGCCGGAAGACCAATGGATTAGAACTGAGGACCCAGATATTAACCCACAGACCTATGGCCACATATGGAAAGACTTAGAAAGACTTAAGTGAAGTAAGCCAGACTGAAAGAAACATAGACTCAATGGTTTCCTCGTTTGTCCTTATCAGTAGAAACCTTGGGTTCTCCCAGCTGAGATTTACAATAGAAGAAAATGTAGATACATAGGCCATATAGTATGACCCTAAACGAAAGACCTTCATGATATAGAAACAAAAGCCATATAATGAGTGATTGTTATCCTTAATGTACTATGTTATCTCTCATCTATTTTGCTGTCATTTGGTTATCTCATATTGTTACAATATTTCACCATGTTATCTGATATATTTTATATATGCTTATTTGGTTATTTGAAATTGGATAGTGAAGGGGACAAAAGAAGACGAAGGTCTGGTGTAAGGGGAGGGAAATGGGGACCAAGACATGAGAAAGGATATCAGTGTTTGTGAAGGAATGCACCTTCTATCTGGTGAATATAATATAAACCTTTTATTAATTACAATAAAAATATATGGGAAAAGTAGTATGAAAGGATACTTCTTGTACAGGTACTACAAACAGCTATTTGACACTGGAAGAAATATTCAATATCTCTTGCCATAATAGAAATGCCAGTTGAAACAATTTTGAGAATTCACCTCACTCCAGTTTGATTGGCCACGATCAAGAAACCTATTGACAACAGAGGCTGTCAGGGCTGTGGCCAGTAGGATTCACTGTTACACTCTTGGTAGGAAGGGAAATATATTCAAATGCTGTGAAAAGGGTTCTTCAAAAGACTAAACATAAAGCTCTGCTTTGAACCACAATCCCATTCGTTGATACTTTTCCAACTATCCATAAAAAAGGACATAGGAAATTTACCAACACAATCAGGTCATCGCATCTATTTAGCCTACCTAAGATATACAATCAACCTAGGAGTCACTCAATTGATAAATGAATCAAGAGGATGAGGAATTTATAGGAAATGGAATTTGACACTGCCACCAGATAATAACACCATACATTAACCATTTGTAAAGATATGGATAGTCTTGGAAAAATCATATTAAGTGAAGTAAGCCAAACCCAAAGAAACATAGGCTCCATGGTTCCCCAATTGTTTGTGAATCTGCCTTTGTAAATGATGTATTGTATAGACATGTATTTCTTTATTTGAATCAAGGACTGGAAAGGGTAAAACCAGACAATATGATTTTAAAAAGCAGGGTAAACAAGTGTAACTGCGATATTTTCAGGACAATATGTTCAAATGCAACTCTTACTCCTCTGTAAATTTTCCCCAAAATAAAAAATTTTAAATGAAAATATGAAATAATTAAAAATGTTAGTTATTGCTTGGTGCGGCTGGCTCACGCCTTTAATCTTAGCTACTCAGGAGGCTGAGATCTCAGGATCCAATTTCAAAGCAAGCCTGGGCACTAAAGTCCTGAGACTGTAATCTCCATTTCCCACCTGAAACCGGAAGTGATGCTGTCGCTCAGTGGTAAAGCATTAGCTTTGAGATGAGGAGCTCAGGTACTCCACCCAGGCCAAGATTTAAAGCACAGCTACCAACAAAACAAATGTGAATCCTTACAGATGCAGAATTTAAGCCAAGATTAATCACAGGAGTTTTGCCATACTTCTCTCTGCAAGAAGGGTCACACATATTTTTCTTTAAACACTTCAGTCATATTTTGTCACATAACCTTCTGATGTGCAAACTCTCCCCTACGGATAGTACTTGAGTTAAATGTCATAACCATGTCGGAATTGCTAGAAGTAAAATGTTCTTATGCTCCTTCTGCCAATAATGATGCCACACACACATTTATAACTGAATGATGTCAGTATAAATTACACCTGTGCTCAGAGTGAGATACAAGGTATTTGTTGTTTGTCATGAAAGTACTCCCAGAATACTATGTCTCTGTTATGTCCAATTATTACAACATTGCTTGTGCCAGCCTATAACACTATCCTTACTATCATGACTTAGACATGTCTAAAACTTTTGTGCCACTTTTAGTCACACTAGACCTCACCTGTGAGAAAAAATTTGGGCTTTACATTCTGTTTTGAAATACAACTCCTACTAATCTGTATGAATAGTTTTAGTTCAATAAGAAGCTACCCATTTGTTCCTGAATTAGTGAAGGCTGGCATTTCTTTCTTGATCCTTATGAGATCAGATATTCCAAAATATCTGACCCATTCATTTAAAACACCAAAGACATCCATTTCAAGACTCACCTATGGAAATAATCTACTTATCTATCAATCTCTCAATCAATCAATCTATTTATCTATGCCTTTATGTCTCTGTATAATTAATCAAGCTGATTTATGTGTTTGTCATGTATTCATTAAATATATGCCTTTATATTTAGAATGAAGGTATAAATATCTATACATACCTATATATTTTATATGTATATTGATGTACCATTTTAATCATTGAATTGGAACTTTTTTTCTAGCAAAACCTGAAGCAAAAATCAGTCTTGGGAAGGTCTTGAAAAAAAGAGGTTAATATAAATGGCAATGTACTTAAGGACATAAGCTCAGAGGATTTCTCAAATATCCAAAAGTACAGGTCCATCCAGATACAAGAAGCATGCAGATCCCCAAAGAGACCACAACAGGAAAGGACATAACACAAGCCAACTCCTGGGACATATTTCTAAGCAATTTTTTATGTTTGGCAAATAATTTGAATAATCAATTTTAATGGTTCAATTCATTTATGAACAAGTCCAAAAATACTATAAGAACCACTTCATAACTTTCCAGTTGACTGTATCTAAAGCAATATGTTTTAAATAATTGGCTATGAATATATATGTATATACAAATGTACATATACATGTAAACTCTATATTTAATCATTATATTTTTCACTTTGTCATGTTTTTCTTCGAGAGAGAGCCTGAGATGATTCGTTTTGAAGATACAAATCTGTTTTCCTGTTACGCTCCATGAGGTTGATTCTAATACATATTTTAAGGAAGATATGTACATATACCAGGGGAAATAAGCACCTAAAGGTACACAACATTTCACTTCAGAGTTTCCATGAAATGTTTATCTTCAAATGTACTTAAAAGCTATGCCAACTGAATATTTCAAGTTAAGATTGGTTTTAGCCCTGTGTTAATTTCATTGTTCATTAGGCACTTTTCATGTTCTATAGGAATTTACTAATGTACAATTGATTTACCCACAAACTTTCTCATGTATCAAATTTCCATGTTTTCCTAGATATCTTGCTTTGAAAACTGAAGACAAAAAATGTGACTAACCATTGAATCATTTACCATGTGTGCCAAATAAAGCACAAGAGATGTGGGAAGAAGCAATTAGAAATAAGTGGTGGTTTAGGGATGCAGAGGGGTTGCACACTGTGTGAAAACCGTTCACAGCATTCCTCCCCTGAATAATGACACATGTCCACTAAATCGTTGCCAAGACTTCTGCGAGAATGGGCCGAATTCTGGGCTGGGAGCACTGGAAGTGAGGACGATGAGCTGCGTCACAATCACGGTCATCCCACGTAGAGGCGGCAGGACAGAGAAGAAAAGGTTGCTAGGGAAAAACCTTCTTCTGGGTCTTTTGCCTTGGTGGTGAAGAAGAGGACTCTACTTCCTTGGTGAGTCCAGTGAGCTCTCATAGACCTCTAACAGCCCCTTCCCTTCCATTCCTTTTTTCCCTCTCAAAGCTGTGTCTGATAACTGCTTGGCACAGGGATATTCCTTGATATTTTTCTCCTGATCTTAGCTTTTCCCTTTCTATCCTTAATGTCTCACAAGGTAGTACCAGTGTTTTCTGAAAGTAGTCACTCGTCTACAATGGACAAACAAACCAGAATCCATTAACTTTTCAAACGTCAGAAAGTACCAATTTCCATTCCCCCGACATGACATTTACAATTCTCTCTGACCTAATCATGTGAGTCACAGGTAACACAAGGTACTATTTTCTGGCTCTGGTTTATGAGCAAAAGACACATTATGCTGAAATTTTCTACCAACTGAATTAATTATTAATTTCTCCATGATTCTAACGAATGTCTAAGTCTCTTTTGATGATGACTGTTCAAGGAAAACTGCAAATGAAGTTAAGTTTAGAGATATATATCAAATTTCAGGCAGAAATTATGTCAATTTTGATTCTATTTTGCTTCAAATTTCAGTTTAAGTATTCCAGGGTAATCCTTAAATAACATGAGATATGTTACCTCATTTTAAACTGCGAACATTGTCAAGAAACTAATTTCCTATATTTCTAATATTATCACATAAAAATGACTCTACTATGTATGACAATGAGAAAAGTATTTTAAGGATGTTATGATTGGGCCAGGACTGTGGACTTGTGATAGAGTGATAGCAATATATGCATACAGCCCAGCTTCTATTGTTTGGAACTACATACCTTGAGAAAGTCAGAAGTGGTGCTTTAGTTCAAATTTCAGAACTCTGATCCTTCAAAAGGCTCTTTGCTGTAATGTCCAGAAGCTGAATTCAATTCCTACGGTGGCCAAAACTAAGAATGAAAAATGAAACTTCAAAAGAGGGAGTAGATTCTACTTGGTTGCTTTTGGAGTAGTAAGATAGAAGTGTGTGTAACATCTGGTTTTGAAATAGTTAATCATCATTTTTCTAAGAGTGTCTGATTTTAGTGTTAATTATTTCTATCAATGAGACCCAAATTTCTTGTGATTAATTTTTGTATTCCATATTGATATGTCTGTAAAAGAAAGGCAAAACACTTTTAATTTTAAAGTAGTATGTTAGAATATCTACTGTGTTTATTTCTTAGTGGTTATTCTAGCAGAAACATTTCTGGTTCAGAAAATGGTCACAAAGTTAGAAGGGAGAGATCGCATGTATATCTTTTGAGTCCTATGACAATGATTTCTTAGTAGCTATTTTTGTGTCATCAAAACTACATATTATTTGGACATTGACAAACTTGGGTATTTAAATTCACTTTCTTTTCAGTTAACATTGCTATAGTCATCTCCAGAGACGTGGGCCAGACACAATCTCCTTTGTGCTTTTTATGGAAGATGTAAATATGAGGAAACGCTATGGGAGCCTTTTCAAATATTCTATCTTCTCTAGGTGAAATAGTCCTTCATCTATAATATATAATCAATTGGCATTTGAATACAGGGTCAATCAAACAACCCCAAATCTAAAATGCTGCTGGCCATTTTTTGTATTTGAAACTTAGTGACACAGAATCATCCTAATATTGCAGCCAAACTAGCTACTTGTCTCTTCTCTACTTTCCACCTACTTCACTGAGATAAACTCAACAACCATATCACAACTTGTATTTACACACTGTCTTTTGAGGAGTACCAAGTTGACCCTGCTATCCAAAATACAATTTAAATCAGTGTAAGCAATTGAAGCCTGTAACTTAGTTTTGATTTGATATATCAACTTTTTAATAGTGACCATCACTTAGACTAAGAGACATGAAAAGTCTTCTGAAAATACATAGTAATTTCTTCCCACTGAGGAAGACTGGGATAAAGGTAAAGTGTTATCTCTATTTTTCCTTTTGCCCTTCCATCATCCTAGTATAACTAACTAGGATTTTGTTTGTTCTCTGTCTTCAAATCTTGTCATGGTCCATATACTTCATCTCCACAGCTCAAGTCTAGGTGTGTACCATATGAGTCACAGAGCCCCTTCCAGGTTTCTTTGCTAAAATGAAATGAAAGTCTGTGGACATTCCTGTCCAGGCTGGCTTTGATCAATAATTCTCATTTGTCAGCATCCTGTATAGCTAGGTTTGAAGGAGTGAGCCAATGTTGCCCAGTTATTTACAAAGAATTTTTTTGAAGTGAACATGGAAATGCCAACAAGTATTAGTACATAACATGGTCCAGTAGTGTCTATAGAACTTCTCGATTCTGAAAAGTGTAGTGGAATTAAAAATATGAAGTGTACTTTTAAGTCCTTCTCTGGGTTTTTAAGTAACTGTTTCATGAACATCTTTGGGAATGATTTAAAGAAGTCATAGATTAAATACATACATGCATAGCCTATTTCATGACATTTAGTTAAGTGAATAATTTGTATGATATAAAGAAAATCAAAACAAAAATAATCAATAACATTTGAAATGGTATTGTATCCTTATGACAGCAAATTCAATATAAATTTGTTCATAGGGGGTTCAGGAGTTTGTTCTAGTTGTAGAGTGCTTGCCTAGCATGCATGAAGACCTAGGTTCAATTTCTCAGTACCACATACATAGAAAAAATCAGGAAGTGGTGCTGAGGCTCAAGTGGAAGAGCTATAGTATTAAGAAAGTCCAAAGACAGTGCTCAGGCACTGAGCTCATACCCAAGACTGGCAAAATATTTTTTTGAAAAAGGAATTTGTTCACAGGTATTTGCAGATTATAAAATCTTTAAAGAACATACCACTCTCTTAATAGCACTCTAAGATTGTTAATATATCAACTGAGTAGACCTTACTGTTATTTCTAGGAATTCTGCATGAGACATTAATCTTTTCAGAATAATAAATTATGTTGACTGCTCCCAATAATCCTCACCCTTCTTCATGTCAAATCTGTATACTAGATCTATTGATATTTCCAAATATTTTCCTCTATGGTCAACCCTGAAATCATAAAGATTGATCAACTCAATTGTAAATTGAATTCAGTCTAGTAGACATCATATTTGAGTTACATATTTTCTTTCCTATAAACTCCATAAATAATCTGAAGGTAATTTGTTTCTTGTTTGTGCTGCATGTGAAAAAACTGGAAATAATATCTGAGAAATGAACTGAGTTTGTTTATTAATGAAATGGCAAGAATAGGACTCACAGAAATTAAAAATGTTCTGCCTAGCATGAGAAAAATGATTTCCCCTTCAAGAAGTCAACAGAAATCCTTACATTGTAAAATGACTGAAACCACACCCTACCTTCAAAATAGAATTATCAAAGATGGCATTAGATAAATTGAATGAGTTTAATCCTGAGTCTAGGAGGAATCTCATCATACCTCATAAAGACAGTACCAATAGTAAATTTGAATTGATTTTGGTGGATAAGTCTTTGGCACAAGCCAACACATGTTGAGATACATAGAAAGGGTTGAGGAGTAAAGAAAAACAATATTAATTATAGTCATTCCATTTCAAAGCTGTTTGTAAATATCTTAAATTTCATAACCTTCTATGGACCCTTGAAATTTCTCACAAGCTCTTTCATGTATATTTTTCATGACTCCCCTCAACTGAGAACTACTTGTGATGGTGTATTTAAATTAATATATAGTTCCTCTTGCTGACTATAATAGGTTTGTAATTTATTCTTTACAAGAGGGAATTGAGAAGTAACTGTAACTCTTCTTGCACATAATTCCACAGATGAGTTTGCTGGCCTTTGTGATAATATAGTGAGCTGCGTACTCTGCAACATAAATCAATTGTATTAATATTTTATCTTCTGGGTTTTTATTTATAAATAGCATCCTACTTATCAATAACCTCATTGTAATAGTGGACTTCATTCCTTTATCTGTGAATGTTTTCAACACAACAGCAATTTACTTACAGGAGTAAGTCTAAAATTCTTATAAGGATTTCGCTTAAAGACTACTTTTCCTGGATATGTAGTATATTCCATTTTCATTGAATATCTTTAATTTTTGTGGTTTACATCAACTACAGAAAACATTTTGATGAGGCAAAGATATTTTACAATATGGATTATTGGTAGAGCTCTTAATCTGAAACTATGGTCATGTTTCTGTGCTAATTAGGAGGCACAAGTTGAATCCCATACTCCAACAATATGGATAGGAAAAGAGAGTGGAATGCCTATGAACTGAGGAAAGCACCAGTGAACATGTAGGAGTCTACGTAATTATTATTTTTATTTTGTCCCTTATAATTCAATGTTAGCCAATGTTACAATTGTGTCACCTTATTTTTCTGCATGAATTTCCACTGGTGTATTTATAATCATATTCTAGATGTTGTACCATAGAGTATTAAGTGTTGTAATCATGTTTACTACATTTATCACTACTTGGAATTTCAGCTCTTAGAAAAGCTAGACCTGACATTTGAACTGCCCATGTTATGTCATTAATCAAAGAGTATATACATTATGGAGCTTTACCTTAATGTTCATAAGTGAATAGTGATGAAGTTTTTTCTGCACGAGGATCTTGTTTGAAACAACACATTTGCATTTATTTATTCACATTTGTATTTTACTTATTTATTGATAATTGGTAATTATTTTTTCATATAAGAGCTCTTAGTTCCCTAAAATCACTTCAAACCATGATTGTCACTACCTTATACCCTCTGTGATTTTCACATCTACAAAAGTGTGGCCCTTTAAACTTTTACCTGAACACTTTTACATTCCTTTACTTCTAATTATGGATGCCTCAATTTCATTATGTTATATAACAATTTTCAATAGGCTTCTTGATAAACCCTCCATCTTTTTGTGTTTATACTTTGCATTCCTTTGAAGTGGAATGCAAAACACATCATAAAATTTTAAAATCCAAGCATATTCATTTTGCAGTCAGGCAGTAATATTTATTATACTTGTTACAAAGTACCAAAATAATGCCTTCACTCTTTCTGTGTTGCATTGTAAATCAGGGTTGAGTCTGTATATTAGAAATTTTGAAAATGTCAACTGTATGATGGTGAGCCTTATCAGGTTTCTATGATAAAATTAACAGATATTTTTAAAATTAAGTTGTTTTTCACTAAAGTCAAATTCATATATTCACAATATTTTGAATATTTCCAGTCAGAGCATATCCAAGTAGAAAAGGAAATAAAATAAACTACCTTCAGTGATCTCCTTCCATTTCTGCATGTGTGTGTGTGTGTGTGTGTGTGTGTGTGTGTGTGTGTGTGTGTGTGTGTGTGTGTAGGGGGCTCTTTCTTTTTCTGTCCTTTTTCTAAATAGCTTGACCTCATTCTCTTCTTTCTTGATAACATTTAAAATATAATAACCCCATTTGTAAGGAAATGGAAAGACTTAGAAAAGATCATATTAAGTGGGGCCGGGAGTTTGGCCTAGTGGTAGAGTGCTTGCCTAGCATGCACAAAGGCCCGGGTTCGATTCCTCGGTACCACATACATACAAAAAAGCCGGAGTGGTGCTGAGGCTCAAGTGGTAGAGCTCTAGCCTTGAGAAAGTCCAAGGGCAGTGCTCAGGCCCTGAGCTCAAGCCCAGGACTGGCAAAAAAAAGATCATATTAAATGAAGTAAGACAGACTCAAAGGAACTTAGGCTCAATGGTTTCTCTCATTTGTCATAATCAGTAGAAACCTTGGGCTCTCCTAGCAGAAATTTGCAATAGAGCAAAACCTTGATACAAAAGGCCATATAGTAAGATGCTAAATGAAAGGATCTCTAGTATATAGAAACATAAGCCATATAATGAATGATTGTTGTTCTTAAGGTACTATGTTATCTCTCATCTCTTTGGCTGTCCCTTGGTTATCTCATATTGTTACAGTAACTCACTTTGTTACCTGATATTTCAGATATATTTGCATATGGATATTTGAAAGTGGATAGGGAATGGGTGAAAACAAGATGAGGGGTGGGGATGGGGGGGAGGGAAATGGGGACCAAGACATGTGAAAGAGTATCAATGTATGGGAATTAATGCACCATCTATCTGGCAAATATCATGTAACCATTCTGTTAATTACAGTAAAAATATATGAAAAAAATAAAAAGAAATTAAAATATAAAAAATTGTGTATAATACCTTCCATTCTTGGATGAACTTTACAGAAGCATATAAGATTATTTCCATGGTAAAATATCCAAATTTGAAAAAAAGAAGTTTGTCTTTTTGCCTTTCCAGACAAAATCTGCAATGATTCAAAACACATATAGTTTCACTGTCCCTCTTCACTAACCAACTAGATCCTCTGTATGGCCTACCAAGTTGTAGGACCAATTACAAGATCAAAAAGAAAAGTTTGTTAGAGCTCCTCTATTTCCAGTATAGAATGAAACATGTTGCTCATTGTCCTGAGCATCCTATGTGATAATTCTACTTTTATTTTTATTTCTATTAGTCATTGGACTTTAACTGTGGTCCTTGGTGTTTCCTTGACCTCTTCAGCTGAAGGCTGTGGTCCTATCTCATGAGACACGATGCAAATTCCTAAAGATTCAACTTTTATTCAGAATATATTTTCTAATAATATGTTTGAATTGTTCATATATAGGGACAACCATTTAGATGTTACTTCAGATAATGTCACATAGGTGTTATCTCCAATCCAATTGTTGGAGTCACAAGGATACTGGTTTAAAAGGTATTTTCCAGAAATGTTTCTAAATTCCCTTTTAATTAAATAGGGAGTGTGTAACATACCAGTGCTTATAATTTAGGATTAATGTAGGAAACCCAGCTATGACTAACAATAGAATGAAAAATGTTACTCATGTTAACAGAACTCAGAAGTTCATATATGATGGCTTCTGTATTGCTTTAAAATTTCATAAACATGAGGAAAATAACTACCATAAAAACTATGATAATTTGAAATTTGTGAAATAGGCACTCAGAAATGCCTACATTTCTTTCAGTAAGCTGTAGTTGTGGCAACGTGATCTTCACCTCACAAATGTTTATTATGTAGAAATCATAGGAAAAAAATCAATGAATGTCTTTGCCATGTAAGACAAACTTTCTAGAATTCTAACAGAATTTTAATTTCATTGACAATGGATGATCTGTAATATTTTGACCAATTTCTTGATTTAACTAAAGAAAAATAGGAGCAAAATGGAAGCTAAAACTTCATTGTCATATAATAACTTGTATTGGAATAACTTTAATATTTACCTTTTGTATATTCTTCAGTATTTTAGCCAACTTAAATTTCAGTGCTTTAGTGGGTCCTGCGTGTGTTGTTTGTGGAAAAACAGTCAACATTAACTATGAAAATTATGAACACTGCTATGTACCCTGCCAAAACTATGGATGTCAAGTTAATGTTCCAGACAGGGAAGATACTTCCCAAAACTCACTAGATTTTACACTGAGTCTGCTCCAAAGCAGTAAAACTCTGGAATGGTTCACTGTCTCTCTTCACTAACAAACTAGATCCTATGTGTGTCCTACCATATGTAGTACTCAATATAAGATCAACCAAACTGAGTTCTTGTAAGATCTAAAATTTTGATCATTTCAGAGGAATGGACAACTCCTGACATTGCATATGCACAAATACATTTGAATTGTCCTCCATGGACACAATTTCTGTGCTCACTTGTATAGCCAGATCAAACACTCTAAGGGAAGACCAGAACTCTTTGTATAGTAATGATCAACATGTGAAATAAGCATATCATACTCAACTTGTTATTTGATTCTAAGCTACCACCATTATGGTTTCTCAGGTTTCTGAATTTCTAAATCCCAGAACAATATTGTTCAGTGACAGAACTTGTCATATTTGCAATAGTTTCAATTTCTGCAATACATATATCAATAAGATTCTTTTGTTGTGCATCCCCCCTAGTGTAAAGGGCAGAAAAAGAGACCTTAGGTTTTCACCAAAAGAAAAAAATTAACATACCAGTCAAAGATTATGAACCTCTATAGGTTGGTCAGGCATAGAGCCTTAACTTGGTTATTATCTTAAAACTCAAGAAAAATTGCAAACAAAGGAATTGCATCTTCCACTCAAATTAAACAGGCAATTGAGCAGTCCATGAGAAACCTAGAGGAGAGTCCTCTAAATGCTCTAAAAAGGCAATTGGTTAACACAATCAATGAAAATTTTGAAATGTAAAGAAGGATATGCATGAATGTGAGAAAACCAATTAAAAAATCATGGAGGAATTCGTTGAAGGTAAAAACAAACCTGAATGAATTCTAACAAAAATTCAATGAGAATAAAGCATCTGAGCTAAAAAACATCAAAGAAAGAACTCAAATTGAAATCAAGAAGGTAAAGATTAAGAAGATAACAGATTCAAGGCATCAAAAATGAGCAACTAAAAAGGAAGGGAGATGAAAATCAAAGCAGAAAGAATTGATTAGGCAATGCAGAAGTAAATATCTGGAGTGGAAGATGTAGAGACTTAGAAGTTATAAAGACCAGAAAATGATTCAAACCCAGTCTAAGAAATATTACAGATCTTTCAGAAGTTCTAATACAATTAGAAAGTCTAACTGAAGGCTAGTTAGTATTGAGGAGTGTCTAGAGAAAATTAATGGAATTGGAAAAAGACGTCAAGGAGTCATCTCAGAGAACTTCACAAATATCCAGAAGGATAGGGCCATCCACATAAAAGAAGCTTTGGTAACCCCAAACAGACCTGACTAGGAAATCCTACTATGACATTATTATCTGTGCACGATCAGTGGAGACCAAGGAAATGATCAAAAAAAGAGGCAGAAAAATCACCTACAAACAAAACCAGTCAAAATATCCACAGATTTCTCAGCAGAGACAATGCAAGCAAGAACATCTTGGAAGGATATATGTCATGCCCTAAAGACAAATAGCTTCCAAACAAGAATACTGTACCCACCTAAGATCTGCTTCATAATTGAGGGAACAATAAAAATCTTCCATTTTAAGGACAAGATGCAACATTACATAGCAACCACAATAGCATTACAGAAAATTCTGAAAGATGTTCTACACATTGAAAATCAACACAAAAGGGCCAGAAAAATGACCATTAAAAATCAAACCAGGTACTTGTGACAGATGGGTTGATAGCCATTTTTTGTCTTAAAATAACAGGGGACATAGTTAAAATTTTCTACATCAAGTGACTGCTCTTATTGAATGTTGCATGTGAGATGTGGTTACTTTTAGTTTATTTGAAAAGGGGTGAGGGGAGAGAGAAAATATTTGAAATTTGGAAAACCCTAAACCTTTTGGGAATAAATTGTAATTTTTACATACATTTTCTTTAAGACTATGAAAAATTTATAATTGTTATAGTAAAATTGAATCATAGTTGTTGGTGATTATGGAGTTGTTTGTGATTATGCAAAAAAGTTAAAATCTAGTTATGAAAATATGCTGAATTTCTTGTTTAATTCCATCAATTTCTCTATATATGTTAATTTATAAATTACAGTAAATTTTGAATAAGATTAATCTTGTTTAAGTAAACAAGTCTGTTGAATGTGATCTTCCTAAACTAAAAGGAATTGTGTTCTTTTTGGTTGCAGTGTTGGTAAAGCGCTAAAATTCAAAAAATAAAGGAATTAAACTGCAAAAAAATCAAACCAGCTAATTATACAAAGAATTTGCCAGTCACAGGCACTAAAAATAAAATTGTCAAGAATTAGTAAATAGTGTTCAATCCTAACTTCAATATCAATGGACTTAACTCTCTAATAAGTGACATAGACTTTCTACTTGGATCAAAAAGCAAGATCAATCTTCCTGCTGTCTTCTAGACACACATCTTATCCAAAAAATGAACATATTTTGAAATTGAAAGACTAGAATAAAATCTGCTGCCATAAACATGCTGGAGTTGCCATCCTCATATTAGATAAAATGGACTACAAATTGAGTTCAGGAGTAGAGACAAAAAATGTTACTACATACTACAAATTGGATTGCTACTATGAAGGATATAACTATCCTACGTATGTTTCCTACATAATTCCAGAACACCCAATGTCATGAAACAATCTTACTGACATTAAAACCACATAGAGATCAAAACACAGTGATTGTTGGTGAATTTATCATAGCAGGATCTCCTCTGAATAAATTAGAGAAACCTCAGAATTGAACAATTGCATAGACCAATTATACCTAACAGGCATCTGCAGATTATTCCTCCAAGGAACATTAAAATACATGTTTTACTCAGAAGCACATGGATTATTTTTCTCAAATAGACCACATTTTTTGGCATAAAGCAAACCTGTGGAGATTCAGAAACAATGGAATTACTCCCTTCATTCTCTCAGAACACAACAGCATAAAATTAAAACTAAACCTCAGTCTCCACCAAGGAAAACCCTGTAATTCCTGGAGATTGAACAACACATTGTTGAATCATTGAAGAGGGCAGAACAGAAATTAAACAGTTCATGAAATTTAACAAAAAGGAGGAAACAAAATACCAGCTTCTTTGTGACTCAGCAAAGTCACTACTCAGAGGGATATTTAGAGCTATACATGAATATTAACAAATTGGACAAATCTAAAATCAACAATTTAATGATGTTCCTTAAGCTCTTGGAAAAAGAGAAACAAATCAATTGCAATTCCAGTATAAGGTAGCAAATTATTAAAATTAAAGCAGATTGAAATGAATTAGACTAAGTAAAACATAGAATCAACAAAACAAGGAGTCAGTTGCTTTTATAAATTAACAAAATTTACAGACCCTTTCAAATCCTATCAAAAAATAAAGGGAGCACATCCAAATAAATCATGGAGGAAAATGGGAATCACGCCTGAATTTTATAAGGCCATCCATCAATGCAGAGCTCACAAAAATACTCAGGCTCCTCAATGAAATTGAAAACAAAGGCACTTTGTCAAACTCAGGGTACAAAGCCAACATAATTTTCACCCCCAAGCCCAAAGGGTATCAACAAAGAGAAATTTATATCCAGTTATTTGATGAATATTGATGAAAAGTTATTCAATATAATACTGGCCAACCCTCATCAAAAATATATATAGACTATGATTAATCAGTATTCATCTCTGAGATTCAAAGCTGGTTCAACATATGAGAGTGAATTTATATAACTGATCAACAAGAACAAGAACAAGAACAAGAATAGTGATTGTCTCAATAGATACAGAGAAGCCAGTTGACAAGATCCAACACCCGTTTATGTTAAAACTCTGGAGAAATTGGAGTCTATGGAACATTCTTGAGCATAATAAAACCTATGTATGACAAATCTATAGCTAGCATTATCCTTAATTGCAAAAAGCTAAAGCCATTTGTCTAAAACCAGGAAAGAGACAATCATGCCCACTCTTTAGACTCCCCTTTAATAAAATATTAGAATTCTGTTGCAATGAGCATTGTTGTGCTAATGGGTTTAGTATGTACTTGTTTCTGGATGATTGGATAAATGCCAAGTAGAGGACCACTGTGTTTAGTCTTTTGAGGAACTGCCATACTGCTTTCCATAGTGGTTGAACAAGTTTTCACTCCCACCAACAGTAGTGATCCTCCCTGGCCACATGCCTGCCAACATCTGTTGTTATTAAATATTTTAATAATGGACATTCCAACTGGAGTGAGAAGGAATCTCAGAGTTGTTTGATTTGCATTTCTTTTATGACCAGAGATGTTCAGCATTTCTTCATGTGTCTATAGGCCATTATTTGTTCTTCAGAGAAGTCTCTTAATGGGATGGTTGTTTCATTGAAAATTACTTTGGGAGAGATTCAATTTTTTAGTTATTATTATATTTTATATGTGAAACCATTGTGTGTCTTATAATGAAGAAAAAAAGCTTATAGGGGATCCAAATAGGGAAATAAGTGAAACTTTCCCTCTTTGCAGAAGACATGATTCTGTTTTTAAAGAAACGTACAGCCTCCACTGCCAAGTTGCTGGAGCTGATTTGAAATATTTGCAATATAGGCAAAATAATCCTAGGAATAACCCTAAAAAATCAACTGCTTTCCTGTATGTGGGGCACATCACATCAAAGGTAAAAGGCCTACCTCATGGCCCAGTGCTCACTTCCTGGTTTTGGAGATCCAACCTGCCTGTCTCCTGGTTGGGAGTTTTGGCTATGGTTTGTGATGTAAAATAAGGCTACCTCGAACCCATGGATTGGCCTCACTGCCCTCTCTGACCGCACCTACTTCCCCCTGTCCTGCCTACTTTTAGATTCCTGCTTCTTATTTTAGCCCCTGGTATCTTCCCATTAAACGAGTCTGCTGTGACATTCTCCCTGGCGCGTCTGTGTCTTCCCTCTGGAGAAGGGAGGGCTGGGTGAAGGCGGCCAGCCGGCCCTATCCTTTCTCGGTCTCGTCTTAGTCAGGGCATGTTCTCTTTGCCCTTCCTGCTGGTCAGGAGGCAAAGAGTGCTAAAAACCCCGACACCTGTATGCCAACAATGTAGGAACAAGGCAGAAGTCAGAAAAACAATGCCATTTGAAATAGCCTCAAGGAAAAAGAAATATTTAAATTTAACTTAGATAAGAATGTAAAGGACATTTTAGATGAAAACTTTAAAAACTCAATAAAGGAAATTAAAGCAGAATTGAGAAAGTGGAAAAAACCTCCCATACTCCTGGACTGGATGAATTAACATCACAAAATGGCAGACCTGCTATTTTGAAATATCCTAATGAAATAACTACAAATCTAATCAATATCCTAATTTCATTCTTTTAAGGAAATAGAAGAAGCAATCAAAAGTTTCATTTGCAGTAATAAAAGACCTGTTTAGCAAAAACAATGCTTAGCTTATGGAACAGTGCTGGAAGAATGAATATTAATACCAAACATAGATTCTATTCCAGAGCTATAGTAACCAAAACAGCAGGGTACTGACACCAGAACATTGCTGAGGAGCAATGGAATAGAACTGAAGACCAGAGGTCAACCTAGAGACCTATCAACATCTAGTCTTTGATAATGGAGCCAAAAAAATGAATGAAAGAAAGCCTCAACTGGATGCTGAAGAATTCATTAATCACCTGTAGAAAATTAAGTTGGATCCTACTGTGTCAATCTGCATCAAGATTAATTCTAAATGGATGAAAGGCCATGAGGTAAAAGCAGATACATGACAACCTTTCTCAATAAAGAATGAAAAACACAACAAATTAAAGAAAGTTTGAAAAAATGGGACCACAGTAAACTGCAGATTCTCTTTGGAAAAGGACATATCCAGAAAGTTAAGTAGAAAGCACACAGAGTAGGAGAAGATATTCACTAATCAAACAACAGACAGAAGTCTCCTATCTAAAATATATCCACAGCTAAAAGAAGTGAACCTCTCTAGAACTAATCTTCAAAGAAACAACCATTCCTTTAAAAGATGGGATAAAGACTAAAGAGAGACTTCCCTGAAGATGAAATAAGGATGGCCTATAAAAGAATGAAGAAATGCTGGACATCTGTGCCCATATTGGAAATGCAAATCAAAACAACCTTGTCATTCTGCCTAACTCCAGGTAGAACGTCCATTATCAAGATATCCAATAACAAGAGATGCCTGTGGGGATGTGGCAAGAATAGATTGCTACTCCACTGATGGTAGGAGTGTAAATTCATTCAACCACTATGGAAAACAGTATGGTCATTTCTCAAAAGACTAAACATAGAGCTCCCCTATGATGTAGCAATTCCATATCTTGGTATTTACCCAAACATCCAGACACAAGGACATAGTAAAGCCACTAGTATCACATTTTTCATTGAAGCATTATTTACCACAGCAAAGATATAGAAGCATTCAGTTAGATGATTGGATAAAGAATATGTGGTACATATACCCAGTGGAATTCTAGGTTGACATTCAAAAGAATGATATCACCCCATTCGTAAGGAAATGCTAAGACTTGGAAAAAATCATATTAAGTGAAGTAAGGACCCAAAGGAACATAGGCTCGATGGTATCCCTCATTTGTAATAATTACAACCCCCCTATTAATTTCCTATCAGAGGATTACAATAGCTTAAAATCTACATACATAAGGTCATATAGGATAAGACTAAATGAAAGTATCTCTAGGACATGGAAACAAAAGTTTTATCATGAGTAATTGTTGTTCTTGATGTACTATGTTATTTCTCTTGTCTTCTTTTTGCTCTTTGGTTAATCATATTCTTATTGTATCTGACTTCATTATCAAGTCTATGTATATATGTTTATTTTATTTGAAATAGAAAAAGAAAAGGTGGAAACAAGATGATTGGGAAGAGGGAGGGATAAATAGGCGACAAAGAACATGAGAATGGGTACCAACATGTGAAATATAATGCACCTACTACCTCTCAAATGTAACTGTAACCCTTCTAATATATTAAAGTTCAAACTACAAAATAAAGTTCAAACTAGGTTTATTAGCCAGTGTATTGGGGAAAACCATTTTAACGTGAAAGTGAATATTGAAATTACTACAGTAACCACCATATGAGAAGAGTGAATTACTTCTAAGTAGCAAATACTATGTGAATCTGAGGGACAATTTTCTCAACAAAATTACAAACTGCATAAATCACATCAGAAAATTTACTTCAGGCAATGTGTTTGGTGTTGGTATTCTCTGAATATTTTCATTTATTCATTACATTTGTACTCTTGACAGTTGAAGTTGAGTAGCACATATTGAGAGGTATGTGTTGTTTTTTTTTTACCATTTTTTGACCGATGACAATTACAAGTAAAAAATTGGCTTTTAAATTTATATATCTGGTGTGAAATAATACAATGAGCAGGCAATTCAAATCCAAGAGTCTACTTCTCAATATCACTATCCCTCTCAAGTATTTTTTCCTATCAATTATTGATTTAGGGGATGGTTCATGTAGAAGTTTTACCTTTGAGATTCACTTTGTATCTACTTGTCCTGGACATCCAATTTGGTTCTGGCAAATATCACTTTTGAATTGACTTATTATATTCCTTTAATTGACAAATATGATACACAAATATGATTCATATATAGCAGCTGTGGGGAACTGATGGAAAGCAGGAAAACAAGGATTCCTATGTAAGAGTAATGGGAGATATTGATAAAGTCAGGATGCCAACTGATGGAAAAGAGGAATTACTTTCAGGGAATAAGTCTCCTGAGTTATAGCACAGTTGTTATGAATTGAATTACGGAAGATTGATCCTAGCAATTTCACAATTTGATTCCAGCAGTATACATTTTAATGACAGAAGATGATCACAGCCAGAAGGAATACAAGTAAATCATATTCTTTCTTTCTGAGAAGCCAATTTTGGTGACTGTTTAAGGACGGGATACTTCTCTATGGGTCTGCATTTCTTCTTCATACACCTAAAATTCCTTTTCCCTCTTTTCCATTTTTTATAGATGTGTGTCTCATGTTTGTCTAAGGGATGTGACCATGTTTTCATTTTGCTAAATACACAGGGCATCCTCATTCCTCATTCACAAATGGATTTTCTTAGAACTATCTTCTTTAAAACTATGAATATTGCTAATGAAAAGTCTCAATTCTTCAGTTATAGGGAAGAAAACTCAAAACTTAGCAAGTTGAAATCCTCATTTATTTTCTCATTATTTGAATATCAAGCATGCATCTGAGTTTATATGTCATAGATGCATCTCAATCTATATAATATAAAATTGTGTCTGTAGAGTATGTATCACATCATGAATTTTAATGGCTATATAGTTACATTTATATCTCTAAGGTGTTTGCAGATCTTGGCTATTGTGAATAGTGCAGACATGAACATGGCTGTATAATGTTCAGGCTGGATTCATTTCAAATATCTATTTTTAACTTCTTGAAGATCCTCCATACTCTATTGCAGAGTGGTTGTACTAGTTTACATCCCCACCAACAGTACAGTCAAGTTCCTCTTTTTCCACATCATCACCATCATTTGCCTTCTTCTAAGATGAGAATATTGGCCATTCTGATTGGGGTAAGGTGTTGTCTTAGTGTTGTTTTCACTTTTATTTCTTTTATGACCATGGATGATGAGCATTTTTTCCCTATATTTCTTTCCCATTTTATGTCTCCCTTTAGTTCTTTGCCCATTTAGAGATTGGTTGTTGCAGTGGTTGAGAATTCTTTTCCTGAATTCTTGAATTCATGTTAAAATTTCTTTTCCCTGTTGGTTGCTTGTCCTCTGCCTACATTAGAAGCTATGTTTTTTCTGTGTTGAAAGTTTTTATTTTCTGGTAGTCCAAATTGTGGCTCTCTCCAATCTGATGTGATGCTGGAATTCTGTCCAAGAAGATTTTGCCAATACCTATGAGTTTCAGGTCTCTTCTATTCTGTCATGTAGCAGTTACTGGGTTACAGGTCAGATATTGAAGTATTAATCCATTTTGAGTAAATTTTGTGCATGGCAACAAGCAGGGATCAATGTTGTTATTTTTATGTGTTTTCTCAGTATTCCCAGCACCAAAAATTGAAGAGGCTGTGTTCATATCTCTCTATTTCTTTTTATCCTTGCTCAAATGTAAGTTGATTTAGGTACATGGTTTTATTTATGGATGTATTCTTTTTTATTGATCTTCTAGTCTATTCTTGTGATAATACCAAGTGGTTGTTCTAGCACTATATTAGAGTTTGAAGCCTGCTATTGCAATACAGTATGCATTGCTCTTTTTTTCCTAAAATGTTTTGTCTTGAATTTCTTTGCCTAGACAAATCTTGTCTGTTCACTGTGTAGAATTCCATTTTGTATATATACCACATTTTCTGTATCCATTCATCTGCAGTAGGGCATCTGGATTGTTTCCATTGCCTGGCTATTGTGAATAGTGCAGAAATGAACATAGATGAGCAGATGTTTTTATCATATCTTGGGTTATGATGTTCAGGGTAGATGCCCAGAAGTGGAATGGCAGGATCATAGGGAAGGTCTATTTTCAGTTCTTTAAGAAACCTCCACAATGCTTTCCAGAATGGCTGAACAAGTTTACATTACCACCAGCAGTGTAGTAGGGTTCCTTTCTCTCCACAACCCCACCAGCAACTGTCATTGTCTGAGTTCAAAACCTTGGCCATTCTTGGTGAGGTAAGGTGGTAGCTTAGGGTTGTGTTTGTTTGCATTTCCTTTATGACCATAGATGATGAACATTTTCTCAAAAGCTTTTCTTCTGATAAGTCTTTCTTTAGTTCCCTTGCCATTTAGTGAATGGTTTATTGGGTTTGGGGGGATTAGTTTCTTGAGTTTCCTATAGATACTGGATATTAAGCATTTGTCAGATTTATTATTAGTGAATATCTTTTCCCAGTTGGTTGGCTGTCTATTTTTGTGACTATGTTTTTTTCTGTGGAGAAATTTTTATTTTTACGTAGTTCCATTTATCGAGTATCTCTCCAATCTGTTGTTACCCTGGGATTCTGTTCAGGAATCTTTTACCTATTTCTATGGGTTCCAGTGTCTCTCCTACTTTATCATGTAGCTGTTTCATGGTTTCTGGTCGACATTGAGGTCTTTAATCCACTTTGAGTTAATGCTTGTACATGACAAAGGCTAGGGTCAATTTTTAGTTTTCTACATGTAGCTTCCCACTAATAATTGAATAGACTGTGTTTGTTCCACTTTATATCTTTGGCTCCTTTGTCAAATACAAGTTGCCTATAGGTATGTGTTTCTATTTCTGGGTCTTCTATTCTGTACCACTGATCTTATGGTCTGTTTTTGTGCCAATACCAAGCAGTTTTTGTTATTATGACTCTATAGTAGAGTTTGAAGTCTGGTATTGTAATACCACCAGCATTGCTCTTGTTCCATATGAATCTTTGCATTATATCTTCTATTTCAGTAAAGAATGTCTTTGGGATTTTAATGGGGATTGCATTGAGTTTGTATATCAATTTTGGCAGTATAGCCATTTTCACTATGTTGGTTCTCCCTAACCATGAGCATGGGATGTCTTTCTATTTTCTAGTGTCCTCTTTCTTTCGTTAGGCTTTTATAGTTTTCATTGAATAATTGCATTACATCTTTGGATAAGTATATTCCTAAGTATTTTATTCTTTTGGGGCCTATTGCAAATGGGACCATTGTCTTGATTTAGCCTACTGTTTCTGTATTGTTCATATACAAGAATGCTACTGACTTCTGAAGTTTAATTTTTTTATCCTCACAGTTTGCTAAAGTAGTTTATTAATTCTAAAAGTTTGGGAATGGAGTTTGTTGGGTCACTCAAGTAGAGGATCCTGTCATTGCAAATAGGGATATTTTAATTTCTTCTTTCCCTATGTGCCTTATTGGTCTGGCTAAGGGTTCCAGCACTATATTGAAGAGAAGTGGAGAGAGTGAGCATCCCTGTCTAGTTCCTGATTTTAAGGTGAATGGTTCCAGTCGTCCACCATTTAGTATAATATTGGCTGCAGGTTTTTCATATATGACTTTAAATATTTTGAGGAATGTACCTCTTATTCCTCTTTTTTCCAATTCTTTCATCATGAATGGATATTGTATTTTGCCTCCATGTCCAGCGAAATTATCTTACGATTCTTATACTTAGCTCTATTGAAGTGGTGTGTTACATTGACTGATTTGCAAGTGTTAAACCAGGCTTCATCTGTGGCATGAAGCCTACTTGATCATAGTGTATGATTTTTTTAATTAGTTTCTGGATTCTGTTGGCTAATAATTTATTGGGGAGTTTTGTGTCTGTATTCATTAGAGAGATAGGTCTGTTGTTTTCTTTTTTGTTGTTGAGTCTTTCCCTGGTTTGGGGATGAGAGTAATATTAGCCATAAAATGAGTTTTCTAGGGAGAACAGAAGATGGCCCTGAGACAATAGAGACACTGCCTAGCTCTCTCTCACGAAAAGAAAGAACTAGGGAGTCCCAAGAGCCAACTACCTTAAGAAATCCCAAACAACAAACTCAAAAAGCAATGGAGGAGGACTCAAACTGGAAAAGAAATCCAGATAAAGCTCACATCCAATTTTCTCAAAGAGTTCGGAATGCGAGGACCACTCCTCCACCCCTCGCCACCGGCCCTGAGCCGGGAAAAGTGGGGAGGAGGGCGACGGGCCGGGCAGCCCTGATAGCTACAAAAACCAGCATAGGACCAGGCCAGTGAGCCACAGAAGCAGCAGAACCCAGATGCAGAACCAGAACAGCAAGCAGCGGAACCCAGATGTGGAACACAGGTGGCGGAGGAGACACGAGGGGAATGAAAGACTCCCCACCACCTTGAAACACCCACAGATGGAACCCAGAGGCATGAGTAACACAGCGGACCCCAAACACATTGGAAAACAGAGCTCGTGCTAAGCAATAGAACTTAACTCAGACCCCTCCACCCCGACCCGAGAAAGAGTGGCAGGAGCAAGGGGGGAAGGAATTTAGAATCCTGTCCCCTCCTTCAGGCCATTGACTGGAGACTGACAGGCAGGCAGCGCTAAGACCCAACAACCCACCAAGGGAGGCAGAGCTCTCACCCGCCCAACAGGCTCAACTCCCAGCCCTCTGACTGGAGACTGACAGGTGGGCTACACTAAGACTCAGCAATCCACCAGGGGAGGCAGAGCTGTCCCAGCTCCCACCCACACAACAGGTTCCTCTCCCAGGCCACTGGATCTGGAGAATGGAGGGCGCTGAGTCCCTGCCTTACAAAAATGGGTGGGGTGTGCAGGAAAATAGGAGCCAGCATCTGTTCCCCTCAAATCTTGAGCGGGGCATCCTCCAGCTGGAAATCCTGAGCAAGACAGCACCGAGGGCCCCCCACAGTCACAGACTCTCTAACAAAGCAGTGGAAACACATCAGGGATCTGAAGGGCCAACCAGCAGCCAAGTTTGCCTTCTGAGAATCAGAAAGGCGTGGCTCTGCCCTTGGAGCCCACATCCTCAGCTGGGCCCTGCCCCTGGGAACAGAGTGGCCTCCTGCTGGTCCTCCTGAGAGCTCCTGGAAACTCTCAAACTCCAGACCCTTAGCTGGGGGCTGCCCCTGGAAGCAGCACAGGAAAACATGTGCCCACCGCAATCAGACTGAAGCTCGCAGATCCAACCCATGGCCCACTGTGAGGCCACTGGTTGGACTGAGAGCTAGTCCTGTAGCAACACGTTTTATCTAATACTTTCCAAACTTTGTACTCAAATACGCTACCTACTTACCAACTGAGGTCAGATATCCATATGGATACCTTTTCTTCATTAATATAATAATCTTACACTCCTATGTTAATCCTCTTGTACCTCCCCTGATCTCTCTCATTTTATTTTTCTATCTCTGGTCCTCTGTTTGTCTTTCAACCCTTATAATACATGGATCTACACTTGATGACTGTTGAGCAATACTGTATATCTAGGTGTTCAATTATACACTAGGCTCACAGGGACTTAAATACAATAGATGTTGGATTGAGAGGCTTATTGTTTTGGTCATAAATCACTTATCAGTGGTTGTATTAGACTGGTCTGTAAGTGCACAAAATGAAAGAGTGATAACACCAATTAAAAATTGTGAACATCTAGTGTCTGTCAGCTACAGAGGCCTAGGTTGGTTATATCTGAAAAACTATAATCGTGTTTAGTATTAATCTTATTCCCATTTTCAAATGGGAAGAACAAGAAACTCAAGAAAAATGTCAAATCAAGGAATAACATCCCCCATCCAATATAAACAGACAATGGAACAGTCACTGGCAAACATAGAGGAGAGTCTTGCCATAGCTAAACAAGAAGAAACCTTAAACAAGGTGATAAATGAAAGAGAAGAAACCATAAGGAGGCCATAATAAATGGATGAATTCATAGAATCCACAAATTAAAAAGTTGATCGAACTCCAACAAATGTTCAAAGAAAATAAAGCTACTGAGCTAACCACTCAAATGGAAATCAAGGAGCTAAAGAAATCCATATATGATCTAAAAGAAGAGATGCAAGGCATCAAAAATGAGCAATTAGAAGCAAGGGAGATGAAAAATAAAGTAGATAGCTTTGATAGTAGGCTAGACAATGCAGAAGAGAGAATTTCCGGGGCTGAAAATAATTTAGTTGTTATAGAGAAAGAACAGAAAATGAGTCAATCCAAATCTAGGAAATATGAGAGAGCACTGCAGGAGGTCCAAGATTCATTTAGGAAGCCTAATTTAAGGCTAATTGGTATTGAGGAGGGTTTGGAAGTCAATGGTATTGGAAATATACTTCAGGGAATCATCTCAGAGAATTTCCCAAATATCCAGAAGAGCAGGGCCATCCAGATACAAGAAGCTTTTAGAACTCCCAACAGACCTGACCAGAAAAGAATATCCCACCGTCACATTGTAATCTGAACTGGATCAATAGAGACCAAAGAAAGGATCCTAAATGCAGCCAGTGAAAAGTGATCAATAACCTATAAAGGAAAACCAATCAGAATAACACCAGATTTCTCAGCAGAGACCATGAAAGCAAGAAGTTACTGGAAGCATATATGTCATGCCCTTAAGTCAAATAACTACCAACCAGGAATACTGTACCCAGTTAAGCTCTCATTCATAACTGAGGGAAAAATGAAAACATTCCATTCCAGGGAAAAGCTGCAACAATATGTCGCAACAAAACCAACACTACAGAAAATTCTCAGAGATGGTCTCCACATACAAAACCAAAATAAATGCAATACAGGGAAAGAAATGGCACCTAAATATCATACCATCTAAGGACCACAGGAACTGTCAAGACACAGGCCCTAATAAAAGCTTTTACAAATGGTAGGAACTAATAAATATCTCTCAATCCTAACTCTCAATATCAATGGCCTTAACTCTCCAATTAAAGGACACGTGCTTTCTAGTTGGATCAAAAACAAGATCTTCAAGAGATCCATCTTACACCAAAAAACAAACATATTTTGAAAGAGAGAGGCTGGAATAAACTCAAGTTAACTGCCCCCATATACAGGCTGGAATTGCCATCAGATAAAATAGATTTCAAACTAAAATTAGTGAGAAAAGACAAAGAAGGTTATGACATACTACTAAAGCGATCTTTCCTCCAGGAAGACATAACGATCCTAAATATCTAACACATGCAATTCCGTAGTTCCGAACTTCATCAAGGAAACTTGACTTTCACTGAAACCATACATAGATCAAAACACAGTTATTGTTGGTGATTTAAACACACACCACTCTCAACTATGGACAGATCAACAAGGCAAAAACTCAACAGAGAAACCTTAGAATTGAGCAACTATATAGACCAACTAAATCTAACATACATCTGCAGAATATTCCACCCAGCAACAACATAATATACATTTTTCTCAGCAGCACATGAAAAATTTTCCAAAATAGACCATATCTTAGGCCATAAAACAAACCTGGACAGATTCAGAAACACTGAAATTATTCCCTGCATGCACTCAGACCATGAAAAGCATCAAATTAGAACTAAACACACATCCCTACCAACGAAACCTGGTAACTCAAGGAGGTTGAACAACACATTGTGAATCAACAATGGGTCATTGAAGAGATCAGGACAGAAATCCAACAGTTTTTTGGGGTAAGATGTATCTCTTGAAGAAAGAATGACATTGCCCCATTTGGTAGGAAATGGAAAGACTTAGAAAAAATATATTAAGTGAAGTAAGACAGACTCAAAGGAACTTAGGCTCAATGGTTTCTCTCATTTGTCATAATCAGTAGAAACCTTGGGTTCTCCTATGAGAGATTTGCAAAATCTTGATACAAAAAGCCATATGGTATGACGCTAAAGCAAAGGATCTCTAGAATATAGAAACATAAGCCATATAATGAATGATTGTTGTTCTTAAGGTACTGTGTCATCTCTCATCTCTTTTGCTGTCCCTTGGTTATCTCATATCTCACTTTGTTATCAGATATATTTGTATTTGGTTATTTGAAATTGGATAGGGAATGGGGGAAAATAAGATGAGGGGTGGGGGTGGTGGGGAGGGAAATGGGGACCAAGACATGTGAAAGGGTGTCAGTGTATGAGAATTAATGCACCATCTATTTGGGAAATATCATGCAACCCTTCTATTAATTACAATAAAAATATATGAAAAAAGAAAAAAATGTTTAGTGAGTCAACATTTATGAGACGAGGCTCTCTAGAGTGGGGAGAAAAAAAATGGGATTTTTAACAGGTATTTTTATTTCATTGTAAACTGAAAGTCTTCATATTTAATGATGAATAAATTCACTTCTTCATTACTGAACAGGAAAAATACTTATCTGTTGGAGACATTGCTTTCAGCCTCCTGAGGGATGAAAATTATAAGATGGCTGAATGGCATCTCACCAAAGAGGATGATCAATACTTACTGACCAGGAAAGTTCTTTCTTTAGTTGATTTGTTCTTTCCGTGCTCATGGATAGTATGTGATTACTAGATTTTTACATGTATGCTTGCTGCATGAACAGATGACCTTTATTGTGATTGGCTTCTGTATGATAAAAATGGTGGAGGATTTCTGGGGGAGGAGAGAGAGATGAAACGAGAGAGAAATAAAAAGACCTCTGCTGACAGTTATTTGAGTCTGTGATCATTCCCAGTCTGCCTCCTAAGCCCTGCAGTGTTGAGGCAGCCAGTGACACTTATCAAAACATTTAACTTATCTCTAGATAAAAATACAGTATTTTAATGCTAGTTAATCTCGGACTGTGGCAATACAAAAAATAAATTTATATCCAACTATTTAGCTTTATCCGTTTTTCCTCACAGGAAAGAAACTGCCATGTATTTTCAGGTGACCTTCCACGTCTTTCTATCCATGTGATGTTTGCCAATAGAAACAACATAAATCAAGAGTAGGTTATAAGCCTGACTGATCTGAATTGTATACAGGCATGATTACCTAGGTCATACAAGTTCTGTTAACACGACTGATTATTGTTTTTGTACTTTTAGGAAGTAGAATTTTCTGCAGTAAGTGTGGTCACAAGCAACTTCATATTTATGATGGATAACCCCATTTTTGACATGAAAATGAAGGTGCTCTGTTCTGGCTTTGCTTTGGCTTTAAACAAATTTTTCTGGAAACGTACATTCCCTTTTAACAAGGAAAATTCACTAGGCATAAACTTGAGTGAGGAAATTTATAGGGGCTAATTATACATGATCATTCCATAAAAATAGCGTTTAGTAAATAGAGCACTGAAATATGATTGTCTGTGAATGTTCCTGAAAATCAGTAAAAAAATCTGTAGATAACACTTTATAAATCAATTATTTCCATTGAAAACACGCAGTTTCTAAATAACATTTCCATTTGTGTGTTTTCAAATGAGGAGTTCACATGATAGCATAAATAAACCAGAACATTATTTTCAGATGTGAACAAGTGAGGCCTCAATTGTACACAATCTAAAGACACACAAAAGCTCAACAGTATTAATCACACAAATTTTTTCTAAGGAGTAACTAAGGAAATAAACCTCATCCCTGTCTCTCTGTATGGATGGGCTTTGCCTCATTCTTTTCTGGCCTAATGAAATTGCAGATATGATAGAAAATGTGCATAATACTTGATATACTTGGATAGGAATTACATAAGGAGAGAATATCTATTTCCAACCCAGATATTAACCCACAGACCTATGGCCACCTAAACTTTGATAAGGGAGCCAAAAAACTACAATGAGAAAAACAGTCTCTTCATCAAGTGGTGCTAGCAGAACTGTTGATCACCTCCAGAAAACAAACTTGGATCCATCTTTGTCAATCTGCAACAGAATTAACTCAAATGTGTCAAAAACCTTGAGGTAAAATCAGATACACTGAAAACTGAACAAGAAGGAATAGGAGATAAACTTCGTAGAATTTTTCTTAATAAGTACCGAAACACAACAAATCAGAGTCTAGATAAGTGGGTCTGCCTTACAATGTAGAGCTTATGTATGGAAAGGACATAGTTAGCAAATATCAGAAAGCCTACAGAATGGGTGAAGATCTTCACTAACCATATAACAGACAAAAGTGTCATATCTAAAATATATCAACAGCCAAAAAATTGAATCACTCAAAAACTGATCTCCAAACAAAAACAACTATCCCATTAAAAGATGGGCCAAAGACTTAAAGAGAATCTTGTCTGTAGAAGAAATAAGACTGGCCTATAGACACATGAAGAATTGCTGGACATATCTTGCCATAAAAGAAATGCAAATCAAAGCAACTTTTAGATTCCCCTCACTCCATTTAGAATGGCCATGATCAAGAAATCTGATAACAGATGACGGAGGGGATGGGTCCAGGAGGGATCACTATTACACTGTTAGTGGGAGTGCAAAATCATTCAGCCACTATGGAAAATAGTATGGCAGTTCCTCAAAAGAGAACTTTCCTGTGACCCAGAAATTCCACTACATGTCATTTACCCAATCGTCCAGACACAAGGACATACATAATGATGTTCAGTATAGCACTATTTTCCATTCCTGATGCCCCTCAGCTGATCAAGAAGATGTGCTATTTATACACAATGAAATTTTATGCTGCTATCAGAAAGAATGACATCACCCCATTTGTAAGGAAATTGTAAGACTTATAAAAAGTCATATTAAGTGAAGTAAGCCAGACTCAAAGGAACTTAGGCTCAATGGTTTCCTTCTTTGTCATAATCAGTAGAAACCTTGGACTCTCCTAGCAGAGATTTACAATAGAGCAAAACCTAGATACATATGGGCACATGCATGAAGCTAAATGAAAGGACCACCAGAATATAGAAACAAAAGCCATACAATGAGTGATTGTTGTCCTTATTGTACTATGTTATCTCTCATCTGTCCCTTGATTATCTCATATTGTTATAATATTTCACCTAGTTATCTGATATTATATATGTGTGTGTGTGTGTGTGTGTGTGTGTGTGTGTGTGTGTGTGTGTGTATTTGGTTATTTGCAATGGGATACTGAAAGGGGAAAGCATGATGAGGGGTTGGGATGGGGGAAGGGAAAAGGGGACCAATACATGAGAAAGGGTATCAATGTATGTGAAGCAATACACCTTCTATTTGGTGATATAATGTAACCCTGCTATTTATTACAACAAAAATATATGGAAAAATAATGTACCAACTCCCTGATGAATGTAACTTTAACCACTCTACACATTATCCCAATAATTAAATACAATAAAAGAAAGAAATCTAGGAAGGAAGATGGCGCCGAGACAATAGGGATGCTGCCTAGCTTTCTCTGACAAAAAGAGAGAACCAGGGAGTCCCACGAGCCAACTATCTAAAGAAAT